>NC_089824.1:55362424-55665454 GCF_035046505.1 Tiliqua scincoides | reverse complement strand
CTAATGAGTGTGGTAGGGGTAAGTGCATGTAGGATGCCCACTTCTGTCCTGGTTCAGGCCTCAGGTGAGGTAACAGACTTGATGCAGAGCAGATGCAGAGGTCTCTCCTGTGTCTGTATTGAAGGACCCCCAGGATTGGAGGTGAGCATTGAGGGTAGTTTGTGGAAGGAGTTTTGAAGAGCCCTCACTTAAATATTCAAAAAGTCTGTGGAACTCCTTGTCACAGGATGTGGTGATGGCATCTGGCTTGGATGCTTTGAAAAAGGGATTGGACAGGGAGTCTGTGGAACTCCTTGCCACAGGATGTGATGATGACATCTGGCCTGGATGTCTTTAAAAAAGGATTGGACAAATTTCTGAAGGAAAAATCCATCACAGGTTACAAGCCATGAAGTGTATGTGCAACCTGATTTTAGAAATGGATTATGTCAGAATGCCAGATGCAACGGAGGGCACCAAGATGCAGGTCTCTTGTTGTTTTGTGTGTTCCCTGGGGCATTTGGTGAGCCACTGTGCAATATAGCAGGCGGGACTAGATGGGCCTATGGCCTGATCCAGCAGAGCTATTCTTATGATCTTACATTGGGGTGTCTATAAGTTGCATGTCCTTAAGTAGGGGACTACTTGTACTCCAAAAAAAAAAAAAATCATTTGAAAATTGCCACTGCAAGGGAATGCCATTTGTTTGCAGTAGTCATAATGGGAAAAGAGGCATTTTCTCAAATTCCTCCTCTTCAGTTATAAAATGAAATAAATAGCTATAGGGCAATTAAAAACATATTCTCTAACTGTATCAACATCCTGCCCATTCTTCCTCACTAAAATTGCTGGTTTCACACAAAAGTAATGTTAGTGTTTTACAAGAGTGCTTTCATTCTTACTATCAGTAGCTCAGGGGTAGGACTGTGGAAATAAGACGGCTTTGTTTCTTAAGAAATCAACAGCCAATGTGTCAACAGGTTCAAGATTGCAGCCTATAGTTTCAGTTCCATCAATGTAATCTTGATGAAGTCAATGGGCAATTCAACAGGCATTCCTTTTTTTTTTTAATATTGGGATCCATCCCAAGTACAATCCAGCTGAAGTACAATTAAACATCAAAGAAACTGGCAACTCAGAAATACATCCACTGACTTTCCAATGGAAACTCTTGCCTGGCATGTTTGTGTACACGTGTTCATGGTGAGGGGTGCATGTCAAGTGAGCATGACCCATATCAGAGCATGGCCCATTGTTTTCTTGGGCTGATGGTAATGAAACATTCAGTCCCACAGCCTTTTGGGCAGTGGTTCTCAAACTGGTGGGTCACAACCACCAGGGAAACTGGAAAAGAAATAGGCAGCAACACAATTGCTAGGATTGTGCTGCTGCTGGGCAGGTAAGGGGTTTTGTAACTTACCTGGAGTCACTATGGCTCTCTGGAAGGTCTGGGGAGCCTGTGAGCAACTCTGCAGCACTTCTCAAGGTTTCAAAATGTTGAAAAAAAAGAAAAAAAAACTTCTTCCTGGTTTGGAACAAAAACCAGAAGTGGGGTTTTTTCTCCTTTTTTCAATATTTTGAAGCCTGAGGAGGGCTGCAGAGGGGGGTCTCAGGCTCCCCAGACCTCCAGAGAGGCAGAGCAACTAGGTAAGTTACAAAGCCTTTTCCCTGCCTGGCAGCAGTGCAAATCTGGTGATCACATTGCTGCTCCACCCCCACCCATGCAAAGACTTGCAGAGTCCTAGAGTCCAAGTAGGATTTTGAGAACCACTGCTTTAGGGAAAATGTCAAACATTGGTTCATTAATAGTGCAATCCTGAAACACCAGTCTTGAGAGGCATAGGAGGTGACATATTTCCTTGGAATGCCAACGCAGCAACAGTTATGCCAGCACAACAGCAACTTTACTATCTTAATCCCAGTTCCACTGATGGACATGCCAGAGTTGCCAGCTGGATTCAGCACCTGTGCTGGATTCAGTGCAGGCCAGTCTGCCTGTTCCAGCGCAGGATGGGATTGGGTTGTAAAACCTTCATATTTAGACATGTGCAGCCCAATCTGATGCATATTTTGAGGGGACTGAGGGCCCTATCCTGACCTTTGCACACTGGCTAAGCGCCAGCACACAGTGTCACAAACGTGCTGTAAAAATGCGCTGAGCCAACTCTGGGCAGGTGACAAGCAACCACCACCCAGCACTCCATGGAAGCGCCGGGCAGCGGCGAGGTAAGTGGGGAGCATGGGGGAAGGTCAGGGAGAGGTGTTCCAAGGTGGGGAGAGGGCAGGGGAAGGTGGGGTGGGAGATGGAGCGGGGCAGGAGGGGGCAGAACCAGTGTAGCTCAGCTCTGCCAGATCTGGAGCCCTGCATCGGACCTCTCGGCCTGATCTGGAACTCCATTACTCTGCACCAGCTAAATAGCGGGTGCAGAGTTGAGTAGCCCTATTGTGAGGCTACTTTCCTTACCATGGGGAAGGGAACAAATGTCCCCCCAGGGAGGTGGTAGCAGCTGCCCAGTGTGCCTAGGATGCTGTAGCAGCCATTTTGGTGCTGCAGCAACTCAACACGCGGACAGCTCAAGATTGGGCTGTAAGTCCCATTGAGTTTACTGATGTTATTCCCCAATAAATTTGAATAGAACTGCAATGATTTTTTTAAAAGTCATTATGCATTACAAATGAATCCAGTCCTACAAAGGCCTGACACTTACATAATTAGAGTGGTCATTCCGAAGTCAATTAACTTAAATGAATGCTTGTGTGGCATTACCAAAAGGTTTTCTGAACCCCATATACATTCGGTTAGAAAAGACATTACTTAATATAGCTTGCTTCTGTACCATTGCTTTGAGCCTAATACAGATGTTGAGTAAATATTTTCAAACCACAAGATCTAGTTAGACTCTAGACTGAACCAATAAAGATAGAGAAAGGGCATTAAAAATGTTATCTAAACAATTATACTGAAGTTTATTCTACATGCCTTATTGGGGGAAATTGTAGAACCAAAAATCCTAAAGTTACTAAGGGCACAATCCTAACCAGGTCTACTCAGAAGTAAATCCTATTGTATTCAATGGGACTTACTCCCAGGAAAGTGAGGTTAGGATTGCAGTCTAAGTCAAACATTGTAGTGTTCCTTCAGGTCAAGAAGCAGTGAAAATCAGTAAGCATCAAACAACTGTTTCTCTTAACTAGACTGCAATAAGTAGATAACCTCAACTGGGTTCAGGCTGCACTGAGCTCAGGTCAGGTGCTGGCTGTGTAACTTTAGTCTATATCAGGTCCTCTGGGAGTTTTCCTTAACGCAACAGTAACATATCCAGTTGGCATCCTTCATTCTTGGAAGACTATGGCATCGCGCTCTGAATGGTGGTTCTGGAACAGTGTCCTCTCTAGTGCGCGAAGCCTGGGTAAAGTAGATATGGAGGATAGACTGTTTCCCATGCAGCAAATCCCCCCTCTCCACGTCGCTGAAATGGTCCAATGGAAAGGCAGAGGCCAATACGGTTGGTTCCAGCAGTGTCGCAGGAGTTGCCAGAACGTGACTGTGTTCAGCCATGAACTGCCTCAGGGACTCCGGCTCCTGATTTTGCCTCGAGGTTGACTCCTGAAACCTTTTCCTTAACTGGATGTAGCCACAAGGCAGTGGAGGTTTGGGATCAGAGTTTTCCTTCTCTCAGATGAGCTGCCTTCCCAGGCTAACAAGTCCCATCTACCCGGTGGCTGTTTAGTCGTCTCTTACGACAAGTACAGCCAAACTGAGGGCCTATTCTTATGCCCAGCCCCCAGGGGAAAGTAACATATACTACTCATACAAATAGTACTTTAAAAATAAAATCCTAGCAGTTTTGCAAAAATGTAGGGATCACATGTGTGATGAACCAAGAAAGATCTCAGGGTCATAGTGAAAGATAGCTCATTCAAACCTGGCTGGAATCAAGAAGGCAAATTCTATTGTGGGGTCATTAGCAAAAGGATCAAGAATTAGACTACTATTATATTGCCCCATATAAATCTATGGTTCAACCACATTGGAAGTACCATGTATACTTCTGGTCACTACATCTTAAGGTGGATACTGTAGAGCTGGACAGAGTGCAAAAGAGGACAACAAAAATGATCAGAGGGCTGGAGCACCTTCCCTATAGCTACAGTGTTTGGGTCTTTTTAGCTTGGAAAAAGGGCAGTTAAGGGGACAGGTGATTGAGATATATAACGATGCAAGATGTGGAGGGGGCAGGGGAAGGGATAATCCAGAATAGCATGAGATGGGGCATGGGGAGCTGCAACAGGATCAGGAGAATCAGTGAAAATTGGAGGGCCACCTTGATCCAGTAGAAGTGCCTTTTCTCTCACCCAAGGCACCTGTGGATCCAATCCACTGAATTGTTGTTGGCAACCTTCAGTCTCGAAGGACTATGGTATCACGCTCTGAAAGGTGGTTCTGGAACAGCGTCTAGTGTGGCTGAAAAGGCCAATTCGGGAGTGACAGTCCCTTCCACACTGGGAGCAAGTGCAGTCTGTCCCTGGTCTGTCTCCCTGGCTATGGGCCTTCCTTCTTTGCCTCTTAGCCTCAGACTGTTGGCCAAGTGTCTCTTCAAACTGGGAAAGGCCATGCTGCACAGCCTGCCTCCAAGCGGGCCGCTCAGAGGCCAGGGTTTCCCACTTGTTGAGGTCCACTCCTAAGGCCTTCAGATCCCTCTTGCAGATGTCCTTGTATCGCAGCTGTGGTCTACCTGTAGGGCGCTTTCCTTGCACGAGTTCTCCATAGAGGAGATCCTTTGGGATCCAGCCATCATCCATTCTCACGACATGACCGAGCCAACGCAGGCATCTCTGTTTCAGCAGTGCGTACATGCTAGGGATTCCAGCACGTTCCAGGACTGTGTTGTTTGGAACTTTGTCCTGCCAGGTGATGCCGAGAATACGTTGGAGGCAGCGCATGTGGAAAGCGTTCAGTTTCCTCTCCTGTTGTGAGCAAAGAGTCCATGACTCGCTGCAGTACAGAAGTGTACTCAGGACGCAAGCTCTGTAGACCTGGATCTTGGTATGTTCCGTCAGCTTCTTGTTGGACCAGACTCTCTGGAGACTTTGTGAGTCTGGAATCCACTGAATAAACAGCCTTATTCTATCTAAATCCCTGTGTGGCAATACAGTGGCAACAGCATGGCTACCACTGTGTTCCACAGGGGATTTTCAGCTACTGGAGATCTCCTGGGGTAAGGGGACATCCCTGCACTTCCCCCACCCTGTCTGAACTTACTTAGCAGGCAACCCAATGGCTGCCAGTGAACAGAAGAAGGCTCTGGTCTTCCTGTTGGCACACCAACTGCTGACACTGTTAAAAAGTGCTTTGTGGTGCTTTTGCGATAACACGTGCCAACAGAACACTGAGTTCTGCTGGCACAGGGCTTGAATAGGATTGGGCCATTAGTCCTACAACATTTGTTTAAAATAAATATATGCGATTACATTGTTGAGGGCTTATTTAGCAGGGAGAGAATAACTGCCCCTTTTCAACCCAAGACAGTGTCTTTTCTAGTGGCTATTTGCTAGGGTTCTTCTGCATCTTTTTAGATTATGAGCCCTTTTGGGACAGGAAGCCATTTAGTTATTTGATTTTCTCTGTAAACCACTTCATGAACTTTTTTCTGTTGTAAAGCAATATATCAATAGTCATCATCATCATCATCATCATAAAATTACATTACATTACATTAAGTCTAGTCTTCTGCATTTGCACTTTGTAGTAAGTCCTGTTAAGTTTATAACAACTTGCTTCTAGGAAACAGTGTGTATCTTTGCAGCATCAGCAGTATTATAAAGGTTAACAAAACTGGAAAGAGCTTTCAGCCTTCCAATAACTGAAGAGGACAAATGCTGCCATGCAGTTTGAATGACTCTCAGCAAACTGCATCATCATGACTTATGCTGCTGACACACTTGTTTGAGCAACAGCGTGCTACTGCATAGCAGTTGAGAATTGCTCCATAGATGTTGTTATTCATATAGGAAATGTATTTGTAATAATTTGCAACAAAGTGATATTTGTCCAGAACATAATCAGTCAGGAAGACAGTGGCGGACTCCATCAGCCCTGTGCCTGGGGCTAAGGACCACAATGGCTCTCCCCTGCGAGATGCCACCATCCCCCCACACATGAATCTGCCCTCCCTCACTCTCCGCAACAAATGAAACCTCGTGCGACTGCAGGACGAACCAGAGAAGCCTTCTGAGGCTTCCCCACAGTCTTAAACTGTGCTTTTGGCAAACCAGATGCACAGTCTCTGACAGCTTTGGGAGCCTCAGTAAGGCTTCCATGTGGTCCCAGAGACGCGCTGGGCTCTGCGCCTGGGGCATTTGTCCCTTTCAGTTAATGACAGGTCCGCTACTGCAGAAAGGAGTATATTCAGTCTAAAATTCAGGGTACTATCCAAGTTTCTTCTGTTCTTGTCATGACCCTAATCCCAGGACTGGGAGTCCACAGAATAGTGGTTCTAGATGTTCAGTCATGGCCACTTTTGGGAAACTATTCCAAAATCCATCACCAGACACTTGTAATCTTAATACAGTTAATGAAGGTCTCTTCTATTGATAACAAATATAAGGATATCAGTTAATACCTTTTTGGTATTTCCTTTCCCCTGTGAAGTCATTCTTATACCATATTATAGATTGCATTTCAGACATTCTCCTTAGACATTACTGTGCCTTAAATCTGCCCTATGGACTAATCCCAATTATCTTCCCAGTGTTTTAGCTATCTACTCTGCTAGTTTCTGTAAACTTGTAAGTGCCTGTCTCTTGAACCATCACCAAGAGGTGTGATGCTTTATAGCCAATTGCCTGCTCCCAGTTTGGTATTGAGCATATGCCACTATCAAAAGAGACTTTAAACCACGGTCAGGATTTTAATGCAAGTGACTGAATATTGTACAAAAATGTCAGCTTTCAATTCAAAATTAAGAGCAGGACTCTAGCCATTAGGGTGTGACATATGAAACCTGAAAATATGTAGACCTTTAAGCAAAAGGTGCAGCAATTGGGGGGGGGGATGTTGTAGGAGCAAAAGAAGACTTTCAAAAGATTCAGTTTTATACAGAACAGCTCCCAGGTTCCTGCTTATCCTTCCATAACCACTGACCCTTCTAATTATTTATAAACTGTGAAGCATCATCCTAAACAGGTTCACTAACAGTTAATCCCTCTGTGTTTAATGGGACTTACATCCAGATAAGAATTGCAATCTTTAGATTCCTTTTCTCTTTCCCAACACTTAACAAAAAGTACTGGGGCAAAATTTCCACTCAACTCTAAATTTCATGGGAAGAACAAACACATTAAGGGCTCAATCCTACACTGCACTGGAACAGGCAAGCCAGGAGGCTTGTACTGTATCCAGCGCAGGATAGGGGCCAAAAGCGGTTCAGCCAGAGGCAAGGGGAAACTATTTCCTTTACCTCCGGGCAAGGCGCCCTTGCCCCCATGGGTCTCCTCAGACATCCAAGGAGAGTGGATGTCAAGTTGCTCTGATCCCCCCAGGAACAGGGGTTGGGATCCAGCATAATTGCCGGATCCCAGTCCCGCCTCCTGCTCCCTGCCTGCCCACCCACTCCCCAGGGCCACCCATAGCCCATCCTCCCCCTGCCCAGGAACGCCTCCCTCCCGCCCCCTCCCTGCCCCCTCCCCACCTACCTCAGAGCCTTGTGTCGGCCCAGCTGGGCCGACTCAAAGCTCGGTACCTCTGTCGCAGGCTGGTGCGCCTCTGCATGCCGGCCTAGCCAACTCCTGAGTAGGCACAAACAAGCCTTACAACACATTTGCAACCCTCCTGGGAGGCCCAAGTGAAGGGCAGGATTGCGCCCTAATTTTAATAAATGTATGCAAACAATTTTCTTTGGATAGTTTATCCAAATAGCAGAATTTGGGATGGACTTCATGCATAATTTGAACTGGATTTGTAAATATTTTTCTCGACCAGAAGCGCAAAGTAAGAAGGATTTGTGTTACTAAGAGAACTGAAAACAAAAGAATCTTCTGATTTATATAGTGGGAATCTTAACAAGTTCCTACACACTTAGCAATGGCACTTATTAAAAGCACAATGTGTAGCTATGGAAAGTATTCAAACTGATGTGAGGAGCTGATGAGGATTTTTTTAAGTGTGCAAGATGGTTGACTCATACATGGCTCATAGTCATATAAATGCTTGCAAAATTGCTTCCTGGTTTTGCCTATGAAATGACCACAGACAAGTCAAAGGACAGCAGAAACCAAAGTGGTGAAGGAAGTTCTTACTAAATAACTAGCTACATTAAAAAAAAAAAAAAACACAACCTGAGAGCAAATGCAGGATGTGATGTCTGAAACAACCTGTCTAAAAAAGTAACTATGCTGTATTTGTTTATAGAGATTTACCTTTAGTTACTGTTTACTTCCTTGATTCTTTAAATTGGCTACCTAAAAATCCCAGAACTGAAAGTTATTGAACAATAGCAAGATACTTCCAATAAAGAAAGCTGAATCTGAAACACCTGAAAAACAATCTGGTAAGACTTTATCAAAATTGAAAACATATATCTTCTAGTTTGGCTTTATTCAAAGAGTAATGATATATATTTCATTGGGAGGGGGATGTCAGGGCCTGCAGTCTTCCAGTCTGATATGAGGTGCACTTACTCTGTTAAGTCCCATTAGGTTCAGAGGAGCATACTTTTCATAAATTGCACATATGTTTGCATCCCTAAACTATTTCCCACACATCAACTTCATTTTGTCATTTATATTTTGAAATCAGAAAAGTTCCAGCAGGCCAAAATTATACCCTGGCATTATGAAATCAGCCTAGTGCTGAAGGGCATAATATAGCCAAAGTCAAGGTCTTTTGGGGCGCAGTCCTAACCCACTTTTCAGCATCTACATAAGGGCAATGCAGCTCCCAGGTAAGGAACAAACATTCCCTTACTTTGAGGAGGCCTCCGTGAGTGCAGCCCAACTGTAGGATGCAGCACACATCCCATTGGCACAGCTATGCCAGTTCTGGAAAGTGGGTTAGGATTTGGGCCTTAATGGCACAATCCTAACTGACTTCAACCCAAATCCTAACCAACCTTCTAGCACTGGCATAGCTGTGCCAATGGGATGTGTGCTGCATCCTGCAGTTGGGGGCTCTCACGGAGGCCTCCTGAAAGTAAGAGAATGTTAGTTCCCTTATATTGGAGCTGCATTGCCGTTATGTCGGTGCTGGAAAATAGGTTAGGACTGTGCCCTTCTGCACCAGTGGAAGATGTGCTCTGCTGGTGTAACCTGATGCAAAAGTGCCATAAAGCACTTTGTGACAGCATGCCTGTTAGCAGCACCAGTGGGAAGGCCAGAGCTTTTCCACCCACACACATGTGCAGAGCTACACCCACCAGAGCAGGTGAGTACTGTGCAGGTGGTGAGGAGGGTGGGGAAGGGTGTAACTGGGTGGAAAATGGCAGTAATTGGATGACAGCAGGGGTGGACAGATCAGGCCCAGGAGGAGGTGTGATCAGTAGCGCTGGCATGTACCATATCCTATTCCTCTTCCCAATCCTGACCCAGTTACAAGGATCAATGCAGACTTGAGCTAGCTATATAGCTGGTAAAGGTCTGAGTTGATCCATTGCACCAGCTGGAGCTTATCCCAGGGCAAGGGAACAAATGTCCCATTATCTTGAGGAGATCTCCTGCAAAATTGCCCTGTGGGATACAGCAGAAACCACACTGCATCCTTGCGGGAGAATTTAGGAAGGATTGGGCTGCCCATCCCACTTCTGTCAACAACAGCCCAATCCTATGCATGCAAGATAAGTTCCACTGAGTTTAATGGGATTTACTCCCACGTACATGTATATAGGACTGCTGACTTAGGGCCCAATTCTATTCAACTTTCCAGCACCCATGCAGTTGCAATGCAGCGTGAAGGTAAGAGAACAAACATTCCCTTCCCTTGAGAAGGCCTCCATAACTGCCTCTCCACCACAGGATGGAGCACGTGCCCCAATTGCACAGTTGCAATGGCACTGGAAAATTGGATAGGATTGGTCCCTAAGAGTAAAGCATGCATTACACAACACCACCATCAACAATTTTTTAGTGAGAGGTATTTTTAAATAAAATAAATCCCACTTTCATAATGTATTGCTGGGGATTATAGTTCTGACATCAAAATGTTTAAAAAACATATTTCAAGGACAAATGCATTCCTACCTCCACTTGAAAAACTAGTTCCTGTTCTCTTGAGATAGTAATATTAATTACAAAGAAAAACGGCCTAATCCTATCTAGGTCTTATGCTGGCAATTCTCGCAATCTGCCAGCATAAAGATGGGGCCACTGGTGTCCCAGCGACTCCGTCATTCTGTGGTCCACTAGTGACAGTGTGGGAGCCAGTAAGTCCCAAGCAGGCAGCAGCAGGCCGGAGAACGTCTGTCAGAGCAGGTGGCAGTAGAAGCAGATCTTGATGGGGATTGGGGTGATTCAGGGTGGGAGGGGATCCAATAGGGTGGATCTCAACAACAGCAGCACACGCTGAACTTATCTCCTTCCTGGGGATAAGTGTTATGCCAAAGAGTTGGCATACATCTGAGGAGACCCATTGGTGCAGTGTATAACACAGCATGCAGTACTGCTAACAGAGCATGCGCTGAGCACTATAGACAGGCCAGGGACCAGGCAGCCCTGGAGAGGCAAGCAAACATTTTACTTGCCCCTCCAGGGCTGCCTGGTCCCTGGCCAGTTCATAGTGCTCAGTGCATGCTCTGTTAGCAGCACCACATGCTCTGGGCTGGCCCAGGATAGGATTGGTTCCTAAGTGCTGTAACCACTATATTGTATGAGTTTATTCTGTATTGGTTCAATGTATCCTTTGCAGGTCAACACGAAATGTCCTTTATGATGAGAAATAAAAAAAAACACCTGAGATTTGGACACTGTAGTTCACATATCAGCTTTTTTTTTCTGTAAACTGTTCTCCTAAGTCGATAGGATTTACTTAAATCTCTCACAGAAAGCAGAATTTACCAGAGTGGACCATTATATTCAGAGAAACAAAAGACCATTAGAATTAACAACAGTGCAGAAACACCAAAAAAATGCACAAAATAGTGGTGTGGTTTGCAGATATTTGTAGTTCTTTAGGAAAGGCTACCTCACAGTGTGAGAACTGTTGTTCAAATATATAATCTCATGGTGTATTTGATGTTGATAACTCAGTGATGGATTGCACTTACCCTGTGGGTATCATATCAGAACTGTTAGCCAGAGCTACATTCTCAGAGGGATCACTTTTAGCATTCCAGTTGTATAAGCAGTTTCTAAACAGCTGTCATTTGTGTGTTTTTGATGTGTGCATTTTTTTAGAGTCTAAAAATAGGCTTCCTTATTTCCTAGAAATAAGGATTTTCTCTTGAGATTTAACCAAAATGAGATGCACTTCTTGATCACTAATAACTTTCAGAGCTAGGACAGAGCAACTTAATATTTGGCATATCTGGGTGGTCTTTCCTTTCAAACAAATTGTAGTAATTTTTCCCTCCTTTAGTTACAATATAAGAATTCTAATTCAGTATATGGCCTCAGGCCTAAACTCCATAGTATATTATGCCAGTGATTGAGGCTTACTTTTAAAAAAAAATTCAAACAGCAGTGTGTGTGTGAGAGAGGGGGGGGGGGATCAGGACTGCAGCTGGGGTAAGCTTTAGTCTTTTTCCCCTATCCTGATATGGATACAGTAGCTATTTCCCATGGGATGGAAGCTCCCATTGGCTCATATAACAATCGTAACATCAGTAGAGTCATAACAGAACTAACATCAGGAAGTTGTAGGGATTAAATTTAAACCTACTGGTTTCATGGCAGCTTCTTCAACTACAGGGACTTTTCAGGTGAGGTGAGAGCCAGTGGTGGGCTTGGGCGACCAGAGTCATTGTTGACCCTAGGAACCTACACTCAAGAAATATTCAACGTATAGCCTCAGTGGCTTACCAAATGTGGCAGAGCTCCCAGAAGTATGTGTTCCCAGCTGTATAACGCCAGTAATTTTAGACAAATAGTGCTATTCCTCCATTCATTTCCAACAGCACTTTCCCCCCTGTTGATTTCAGGGCCTTGCCTTCAGTGCTGTAAGTGTGTAGGGTAACTTTGTTACATTATCTCAGTGGAAGGGCTGCAGCCTCATGACAAATTGCATTGCATCTGCATAGGAGCACTGAAATACAATCCTACCTTTTTGGTTGTCATTGAGCAAATTGGTGTTCCTTACCTATGAAACAGGAATACTGCTGACCTCTCTTACATGGTAATACAGACACATAATGATGATATACAATATGCTTTACAATATTTTTCCATATTTATCCTGTGCAAGTGATAACATTGATTTAATTTATCTTTGCATTTATCTTTCAAATGAGTTATTGAATCATTAACTTAGATGAGCAATATTATCATAGAGAAACCCACAGTTTAAAAGATCAAAAATCAGCCAGATTTTGCAGAGGAGTGTATAAAAACAGAAGCCAAAG
The DNA here is from genome assembly GCF_035046505.1 of Tiliqua scincoides. Taxonomy (NCBI): domain Eukaryota; kingdom Metazoa; phylum Chordata; class Lepidosauria; order Squamata; family Scincidae; genus Tiliqua; species Tiliqua scincoides. The sequence continues at coordinate 55,652,927 of NC_089824.1, read as the reverse complement.
CAAGTAAGTGGTATTCCCATCCTTTTGGTTCCTTGGTGCTCTTGAGTTCTTCAAGATTACCCCTCTCCCCTGGAGAATGAACCAGTTCATATCTGATTCATTGCTGGTGTAGCATTCTTTCAACAGATTATAAAGATGAAAAGTGAAACAGATTGTAAGGTTCTGATTTTATTTGCTGACACATGTACTGTATTGAGATGTTGCTGAAACAGATAATAGAGAGAGGCTGCAGTTCAGAGAAAGCACATATGCTTTGCTTAGTCAGTGTCAGTCTGTGTTCCCAGCATCCCCTGCACCTGGCCATTACAAACAGAAGAAATACTGACCAAGGGAGCTGCATGCAGTAATCTTCATAAGGGAGATGGAAGCCTGCCCTCTTTTTCATCTACGCACCCTCCATAGGCACTCCATAGGCTGTGGTGGAGGAAAAGCCCTGCTCTCCCCATACTGCAGTCCTGATTGGGGTCTCCCTTTACCTGCTAGTTAGCTAATAAAAAGCAAGCATGTCAGGACAAAGCATATATTTAACGTAACATTTAATGTAACAAACAAACAAGCACATCAGGGCCAAGCATGTGCAGGGCCTCACTAAAAGGTTTGGGAAGCAAGGCTGGGAAAATTTGTTACCGGTAAGTGTACAGTGAGCAAAGATGGTCCACACTGGTCTGGTTCCATTTCATATTCAGCCTTCATGTTAAGTATTAGGCTAGGCAAAGCAAAACTGAAATGTTAAATATAGTTCTGAATGTTAAAAAGTTATTTTATAAATAGGAATGCCATGAAAGATCTAACTTCAGAACCTAGAACATGGAAAGCGTAGATGTTTTTCTTACTACTGATCCTGGGTTTGGCTGACCTGACTGAAATGTGACCTAAGACATTTCTTATTGCTTTGGAAACTGCATCAACATACTTGAACCAAAGTCACACTTACAGAGAAACGGGTGCTTCTATTTTTAAAAGAAGAACTTTAGCTTTTACAAAATATAGCCTTGAAGCAACATATTTTTTTTAATGGTTAGGTGTTTTTTTTTTCCTTCCAGACTGAACAGAATGCAGCAATTTCAAAAGCAGCAGAAAGAACAAGAGGTCAGGCTGGGTCAGCCAGAGAAATTAACTGTGTAGGACTTTTCCTGGTAAAAATTAATATTAAAACTATTGAAGACCCTCATAAATTAAGAGAATGACAGCCCAATATGCACATTTACTCAGAAGTAAGGCCCATTGTGTTCAGCAGGGGTTAGGGCCCAATCCTATCCAACTTTCCAACACCGGTGCAGCCACATTGCGGCCCCAGGATCAGGGAACAAATATTCCCATACCTTGAGCAGGCCCTTGTGACTGCCTCCCCCCCACAGGATGCAGTGCACACCCCACTGGAACAGCTGCACCAGCACTGGAAAATTGGATAGCATTAGGCCCTTATTCTCAGAAAAGTGAGCATTGGAATGCAACCAAATTTAATTTCAGTTTTGCATTTATTTTTCAACAAAAAGAGACCTCCCTAAGGAATAGAAAGTTATTTTGGCAATGCAAGGCTAATTAAAGGCAAGACCCCATCAAGTTGGGTAAGGCCCATTATTTCAACAAAAGAAATTATTTAATCAGGTGCTTAACCAGATGTGTCACTAAGGTTGGTGTCACCCAGCGAGAGCTCATTGCATCACCCCTATGATGGACCTCCTCTGGTACCACATCATACAGAATAAGTTACCATATCATATGCACAACCTAAATGCAGTTGCATCACTAGGGTTGGTGTAACACATTAACTTTATTTTAATATATAACTGTATAGGTCACCCAAAAAATAAGTAACCAACAAAAAAAAAAGTGGCCAACGTGATGACACAACTGAGTAAAATTTATAGTATTAGCTCTGGTAGGCAGCTGAGAACCTACCTGTTTGACTCCATAGTACTTCCTGCTTTTTGCTATGCCACAGAAACATGGGCTGATAACAAGACCATAGCTACTGCCATGCGAACCATCCATCGGGCACTTGAAAGATGCCTCCTCGGGATGAACCACCGAAAGCAATGGCAACATGGTCTCAGAAGTCAAGACCTCTGGCAAGAATCCAAGATCCGCGACCCGCTCAAGTACATGGCTTCTGCAAAGCACGGATGGGCAGGGCATGTCATCCGCCGAACAGATGACCGATGGAGCACCAGAATCACGCACTAGATCCCATACCATGTCAAAAGAACCTGCGGCTGACCAGCTACTCGCTGGTTAGGTACCTTTTCCAGGTCATTTAAACAACAGGGACTGCTGCACTGGACAACAGTTGCATTAGACCAAAAAATATGGAGTGAGTGTGGGCCACATTGGAAAGATTGCCAATGAGGATGAACCATCCTGAAGCATACTTACACCTTATTTATTCCCTATAACAACACCTCATTGGCCTTGGAACAATCAGTCTCATTGGTCAGTTTTGAGTTAAGAAAATTCACTTTTTGTTACAGAAGGCAGTTGTGTTTTCTTTTTCTGGTTAATTGGCCATAACTTTTGATATAATATAGATATTTCAACACAGTTTGTTTCATTGCATTCTGCATTAAATTACCCATCTAATGATGTATACCGTCATGATATTATTCAATAATACCAATATTTTCACAATTTTGGAGAGTAGAGGTGTCACCTCCCTGAATGCATCACCCCCCCACACCACCTAGTTACACCACTCTGTTTATCTCTCTTATTTAAATCAATGAGATTTAACAGTGCTTATTTTATGGATTGTGTCTCTGTCATGATCAGAGGTAAACTGTTTTTCCTTTTCTGTCTGTGTGAAGACAGAAACATACTACATGATGTCATTCAAAACCATACAAGCCATGATGTGTATGCGCAACCTCCTGATTTTAGAAATGGGCTATGTCAGAAGGCCAGATGCAAGGGAGGGCACCAGGATGAGGTCTCTTGTTATCTAGTGTGCTCCCTAGGGCATTTGGTGGGCCGCTGTGAGATACAGGAAGCTGGACTAGATGGGCCATGGCCTGATCCAGTGGGGCTGTTCTTATGTTCTTATGTTCTTATTTCAGTTTTTAAAAGTGCGGAAGGGCAGATGGATGTGAAATTTCCTCACAATGGTCAAATGAGAGGAGCTAAGCAACTTCAAAGTGTATATATAAGGGCATGCTACTACCCATGCAGTGTGGGAAGCTGGGGGGTGAAAACACTGAGTTGTAGGGCATTGTTGAACTGTTTCAGAGGAAGATTGCTTACAAAGTGTCCTTTGTAAATAAACCCAGATAGTGAAAAACTGCAATATCTCTACTTCGGTGGCAGACCTTCCCAGGCCTGCACCCTGGGGCAAACATCTTCAGTGGCACTCCCCCACGCAAATCCCCCCCAACTTACCTGGAGCACACAGAGCCTTGCACAACTCCAGGTTGCACTGGGGAAGCTTCCCTGGGCTCTTAAACTGTGCTTCTGGCAAACCGGTTGCACAGTTTCCGACCGTGTTGGGAGCCTCAATGAGGCTTCCACACTGTCCTAGAGGTGTCCGAGGCTCTGCGCCTGGGGCATTTGCTCCTTTCACTGAATGGCAGGTCCGCCACTGTTCTACTTCAATTCTACCTTAAGTTTTGAAGGAGAACCATGTTATGGGAGGGTGAGCCAGACTCAGGTTGGGAACCCAGAAGGGAAATATTCTCAGGGCCTTGCAGAGAGCAGAGCCCAGGTAAGTAGGACTGGCAGAGAAAGAATGACTGGAGAGGTTGGTATTAGCATTTTTGGGTCCCAGGTCAGAAACCATGAGAGCACCGCTTAGTTGGCAGTGCTTGGATTTGACAGAGCAACATACACCTAGGGGGTAGAGGAAGTCTAGGATTCTTGCCTGTCTTGAATGCAGTTGTGGAACAGGAAGCTGATGATGTGGGTCACAGTTGTTCAACTGAAAGCGTCCCCCAAGCATTCCTAGAAAATGGAGGAACGTGAAGAAGCAGCAGGGGTGCAGTGCACCTGAAGGCAGTGATGATGCAAGCAGGTGTGTGGGAAGCAGAGTGGCATGAGAGTGGCACAAAGCAAGAATTAGGTAGCTTGAGATTGAAAAGCAGCAGCTGGAGATCAAGAAGATGAGGCAAGGTGTAGTGAAGCTTTGACAGGCTTCTGCACCACAAGACCCAGGGAGTATCCAAGAAAGTCCAAAGTTCCTGCCAGTGTACAGATCTGAACATGATGTTATGTATTTTGTCAACTAGAGAGAGTCTGTTAAAAATGTCTCTGGTAGAGTGGCTGAAATATACCAAGATGCAAAACTCAGGTGTTTGGAGGAAATCCTTGCTGACCTGAAGGCAGAGGAAATGGGAGACTTCAAGTGTTACAAACAGAAGGAGGTTTGGGCAAGGCTGTATCTTGCTCCTGAGCACGTTAGGAAAATATTATATATTTTACACCTAATGGAGTATAATGTCCAGTTTGCTTGTGAGGTGGAGAAGCAGTTCAGTTTGTGGGCTGAAGGAGCAAATGCAAAGATCCTAGAGGAACCTCATGTAACTATAGCAGTTCATACAGAGCATCCCTGCAAGTATCCAGAAATGACTATTAGACAAACAACTAGGAATGTTAGCAACAGTAGCAGCAGCAACTCTCAATTATAAGATTTCCTTACATTATAAGATGGCAAAACACACAGTTCCTGCACGTATCAGACCAAAGCAATGGTGGGAGGAACCTCTGTCCAGTCCAAGCAGAGGAAGAGATCACCTACTTTACCCCAAAGGGAGTTGCCAGGTGGTCGAAGTATAACAAAGTGGGACACTTCAAAGGTTGTGTCCTAAGATGGAGCACAAGATCCACCACACGGAAGGGCACCAGGATGCAAGTCTCTTGTTATCTGGTGTGCTCCCTGGGGCATTTAGTGGTCTATTGTGAGATACAGGAAGCTGGACTAGATGGGCCTATGGCCTGATCCAGTGGGACTCTTCTTATGTTCTTATGTTCTCATCCAATTTGTTGTTCCTCTCCCACAAAAAATGATGGTCTCGTCAGAAATATGGCCAGAGACAATTCTGCAGCAGCAGTGATCCAAATCTGTGCTGCACAAAAATCTGATGTATCATGAGTCCTGTCCTAAAAATCAGAATGAGGGTGGGATCTGATGACCCAGTTGTTCCCACCAAATACTGGGACCAGTTGCTGAGCATTCACTGAGCAGCCGTGGAGACCTTCACTGGACCACCACTAACCACCTAATATCTTTGTCTATTGGCCCCAAATGGGAAAATATATTGTAGACCAGTGGTTCCCAAAGTCGTACTCAGACTTTGGGACAGCAGTAAGTCTTTGCAAGGATAGGGGGATGGTAGAACATGACCCCCAGGATTGCGCTGCTGCCAGGGCCAGAGGGGGGTTGTTTCTACTTACAACAGCAAGTGCTGGCGTCCCAGGGGTGTGGGGAGGCCCGCTGATACCTCCACAGGGTTCCCCAAGCCTGTAAACAGCAAAAAAGTGCTATTGTAAACCACTTCCAGTTTGCGATTGCAAAAGCAGTGTGATTTGCAATCACACTTTTTCACTGTTTATAGGGTTGGGGAGCCCTGCAGAGGTGTCCACAGGGCTTCCCACACCCCCAGGACACCAACGCTTGTTGTTGTAAGTAGAAACAACCTCCTCTGGCTCTGATAGTGGCGCAACCTTGGGGATTGTGTCACTGCCATCACCTCTGACCTTAAGCAGCTTAAGGGTCAGGGAGGAATGCTTCCCTGGCTGGGGGGTCATGACCCAACAGTTTGGGAACCACTGTTGTAGACTATGTTAAACCTTGTACAGCTTGGCAAAATATGGGGAATGTGAGATATTGTGTAAAGGCACCTCTACAAACTTTACCAATAATTGGTATACTTAAAAAAAAGAAAAGGCCATTGTTATATTTAGGCTGTTCCCTAGAGAAAGCCATATCCTTACTATCTGCGATTTCATGAGTACGTACGTTAAGGCCACAGCCCTGTCCAAGGTTGAAATCCTAAACGCTTTCCTGGAAGTAAGCCCCACTGAACATAGTGGAACTTACTCCTGAGCAGACACACACAGGTTTGTATAGCAAATCACTACAGAGTCAGTGGCACAAGCTCTTTGGGAAAATATTTGCAAGCTTTGGCTGGCCTTTGGGAATACTAGGGGGGAAACAATTTCCTTTCTTAAGGAAACCAATTTCCTTTCTTAAGCTATGAAAAGCTTTGGGAAAGGCAAGGCATAAAACATGCTGTGTCTGTACCCTGTCATCATCAGACCAATGGTTTAGTTCCCAAACTTTGGGCCACTGTAAGTCTTTGCGGGGGAGGACAAGGGGGCAGTGTTGGCAGTGTTTGCGGGGGAGGACAAGGGGGCAGTGTTGGCGGGGGAGGACAAGGGGGCAGTGTTGGCGATCATGCTGCCGCTATGGAAAGAAGAGTTTTTAAAATACTTTAAGGGGACTGTCATGGCTCTCCGGAAGGTGTGAGGAGCCTGCAGCCCCCTCTGCGAGCCTCCCTGCACCTCAGCAATGCTCTGAAATGCATTTGCGACTTACTTCCATTTTTTTCCGGTTCTGACAAAAACTGTAAGTGGGTTACAAGTGCATTTTGGAGTATTTCTAAGGTACAGGGAGGCTCGCAGAGAGAGCCGTGGGCTTCTTGCACCCTTCGGAGGGACATGGCGACTTCCTGTAAGTACCTAAAAGCTCTTTTTTGCACAGCACCGGTGCAATCACCGGAGCACCACCACCACGATCCCCTTAAGGAGGGAGCCACAGGACTTCCCTGACTAGGGCATCATTACACCCCAGTTTGGGAATCTCTGGTTCAGTAGTTCAAAGTTTAATGGAACTATAGGGGATATCAGAACACACATCCAAAAGCACAAGCGTGATTGCCATGTATCTTTGTAGCAGTTTTTTCCTGCTTATATGGCAGTAGTGTTACGTGAAAATCCCCTTTTTCCTTTTAAGTTGTGATTTCATATCTGGTTATAAGCCAAACTTCTCACAGGTCCAATTTCCAAAACCCTGGTAAAAGTCACAAGTTTACACAACCTCTACCTTTCCATGCACACAGCAACAAAGACTGTAGCAACAAAGACTTTAGCAACAAAGACTAGCAATGCAAAAGTGTCTCCTGATCCAATCACTGTTGTGCAGACCCATTAAACCTCAACACACAGGACAATCAAGTCAAGTCAAGCTCATGGTGACCACATCCCCATCCCCCAGTCAAGGAGTCTGGAAGAGTATCACTGTAAATCCTTGCTTATATGTCTCATTTGTTGTAACTTAATCACTCTTAAGTACCATATGCAAACTGCCTCCCCCCCCCCCAAGGAGGTCAGACATGGCTGGTAGCTGACTTGCTAATCTTGCATGCTCCACGTGGCCCACTGTGTGTAGTGAGCATGCGCATCCAGGACAGCTCTAGGCCACATCCGGGTCATTCAGGTCAGCATCCAGGTCAGCAAAAACCCTTTTAAGAGAGATGGCTCCTGCCATGTGCTCTCTCTCTTGCTGCCCTTCCAAGGCAGAGGGTCCTCCATAGGACTCTCCACCCAACTGCTTTTCAGGACAGGTAACTATATCTGCGTCTGGAACCGTTTCCCTTCTCCCCCCCCTTTTTTCTCCCTTTTTCTCTCCCCATCTTTAGTCAGCAACTGGGTTGGCAGATCAGGGACCCCTAAAATCCTTCCCTACAACCTATCCTTTTCTGATTTCCTCGGATGCACCAGATACACTCCACATGCAGCCACCATGAAAGTTAGGTACACTGGATCCAAGTACTAGGATTCAAGTAGACATATACTTACCATCTTTTTCATGTGCATTATGTTTACCTGTGTGCTTTGTAATAAAAATATAATCTTTTACTGAAAGTTATCTTTCTCCCAGTCTCTTTTCAAGAACAAAAGGAATTTCTTTGCATTACGCTGTCTTGTTATCTAGCCTGTGATCCTGAAGTTTCCAAAAAGGGTAGTATATTAATTCCCCTAAACAAAACAGCCCTTTTGGTAACAGTAGAACGCCCCAGCGTGAGACACTCACCCCATTAAATCACTATATGGAAGAGAGGTGAGAAGCCCGCTTGAGTTGGTGAAATTGCTTTGGGAGGGAAGTTTACCCCAACCCCAAACAAACATGCTAGGCTATGTAAATGAAGCATGAAACACACTAACAGCACCAGCCTATGTGTTTCTACTCAGAAATAAGCCCCATTGAGTTAAATAGGACTTACTCGCAGGTATGTGTGCATAGAGCTGCACCGTTCAGGAAGCCTGAGAGCTAGCCCAGCAAAATCTTTTGCCATGTAGCACCAGCAGAAGCAATGGTATGACTAGAAGACAAGGGTCAAGAGTATTCCAGAAAGGAGATAACATCATGGAAGCCTGAACAAGGGAACAAGCTCTCTATACAATTTGTTAAGCATGGGGGTAGGTGTCAAGTATAAGGTTAAAGAACTGTTAGAAATGCAGGTATAAGCTTGCCACCAAAACCCTTAAGTGTGAAAAAGACCAGGAAGGGCAATTTGTTTTCCCAAAAGGCCTACTGAAAGGGGCTGGAGTTCAGCTGCCCTAAAAGTATATAAAAGCCAGCTCCTAGCCCAGGGGTTCCCACACTCCTTACCTTGGCAACCCACAGCAATGTCCGCAGAAGATCCAGGGCCTGATGATGCCAGAAGACTGCAACCTAAAATGAAATCAGAAGTCATGTCCGGGTCATGCACATGTTCAGTGTCATTGGCCATGGCACACCACATTTCCCAAACTTTGTGTCGCACCACACCAGCATGACACACAGTTTGGGAAATGTGATGCAATGTGGCCAATGACATGTGCACATGCACAACTCAGACATGACTTCTGGGTCGTCCACCATTTTAGGTTGCAGCATTACGGGGCCTGTGACCCACCAGAAATCAGGTTGAGACCCACAGTTTGGTTTTTTGTGTGTAGCTTTAATGTCTTACCTGTACAGTGGTTTTCTATACCAACTTCTGCAGTTTGCCATTTGATACAAAGGGGTGAAATGCATTTCTCTTTAGTAACTTATACAAGATACATTAAAGGTGATAAGTACTTCAAATGCAAAATTATATTTGCATATTAACAATGTATCTACAAAATAAATTATTTAATACAACCATGTATCTATGCATTTATGTGCTGTATTTTTATTTCAGCAAAGTGATTGTACCATGTGGCCTTAGAAGATAGTATTTCCAAGCCTTGGGAAATAATATCTTTCATAATGCTGAGGCAATGCATATTGCATGCGTGCATGCGTGCTCTGTGTGTATGTGCGTAAAGAGCGGGGCAACTTTGTTTTTGACCTCAACAGAGAGAAGACAGTTACTCATACTCTCGTCCTTCCCCTCTGTAGATCCCCTCTGGGTTCTCTCCCAGACCAGAGAAAGCAGTCCCTCCCCCCTCCCTCTGTCTTTTATAAACAACTTCCTGCCTCCCTTGCCTCATTCATAACTCCCAAGCATGAGAAGACTTCCTTCTGGCTCAAGAGGACCGATTTCCTGGCAAGGAAGGATGCTTCTTCCCATGTGACTTCCTCCCCAGCTCTACCTTCTCTCTGCTTTGACAGCCTCTACTACTGTACGTGAGAGATTTATCATAAGATGAGAGAAGTCCCAACAATGCGTTTTAAATTGTATTTTACTTTAGTTATTACAGTTTAAAGAAAATTTAAAAATAAAAGAAATATAGGATATATATTTTTTTTTAAAATTTAGTTTGGGGCCAATACTGTTCCCCACTGTACCCATATGTCTACATGAGCTCCTTGCTGGTTACTCCCTTCTCTATCAGCAGCTCTCCTGCACATGGGAAGCTTATATTTATATAAATATACATGTTTATTTATTTTTATTTTTTTAATAAAGGTGTATACACTAACTTCCTAATGTATGTCCTGGTTCCATTTTGGAGGTTTGTCTGAAAGTCAGAATGGACACAAATTGGAACAGCACTATTATGCATGTGAAGCACCAAAGCAGACTGTGCAGGCTCAAAAGCACCAACGAAACCATCTGTAATTCATGACTGTAAGTTGGATGTCCGTAGCTCAGGGTTCCAGTGTAATTTTGTTTACAGCTGCCCAATTTGATTTGTTTGTCTACAAGCTGCCCAGTCATTGGCACCAATGCAGTCATGCTGACAGACCATGCACTGCATCCAATGGGGGGGAGGCAATCAGGAGACCTGCCAAAGGTAATTGAAAATATTTTCTACTTATCTCTGCATCGGCCTCCAGGTGGCCTATGGACATACACCTATATAGCTGGTGTACATCCGAGGAGAGGAAGGGGATGAGGTTGGTTCAAAAAGAGGGGAAAGGATCCTAATGCATGCTGCCCTCTGCCTTCCCACTCATGACATGCCCTGCTACCAACTTACCAGCATTAGCAGAGCTTCCGTGAGGCCATTTGCAGCAGTGGCCCAGACGCTTGCAACTTCAACCTGGCTTTCACACTGCTGTAAAGGGCCTGCACTGCCAGAATGCTAGTTCCAACTCTACAAGACCCTGATAGAATTGGAGCCTAAGAGCCCAATCCTGTTCGGCATGCCAGTTCACTGTCAGCACGCACTGTCGCAAACATGAAGCACGTTTGTGAACCCCACTGCCAGGCGAGTGCCAAAGCTCCACTGCTCGGTGGTTGAACTGCCAAGCAGTGTTGAGGTAGGTGGAAGCGTGGGGGGAGGCAGGGAGGAGGCATTCCAGGGCGGGGGGAGGCAGAGGGAGAGTGCGGAGGAGGTGTTCTGGGGAGGAGGGAGGGAGTGGGAGGGAGGGAGGCAGGACCGGTGGAGATTTACTCCACCGGATCCAGAGTCTCCATGTCAGGCTCACTTCCCGACATGGAGGCTCTTGATTCTCCGCTGACCCATTGCGGGGCTACTCGCTTTACCCAGGGGAAGGGAACAAAAGCCCCGTTCTCCAGAGGAGCCGCCAATGTAGTGCGCTGGATGCAACGGCAGCCATTTTTGGCACTGCTGCAGCCCCGTGCCCCAGGCAGCTCAGGATTGGGCTGTTAATTATTTACAGATCAATTAGTTGTTATTATTGTTACTGTAAATGCTGAAATAAAGTGAAAGAAGTAATTTTAAAAATATTACTTTGACCTTGAAGTATTTTATGGCCTTCAAGGAAAAGAATAGGAGCAAGTCATGGAAGCAGTCACTTTTAAAATAAAATTAGCTAATAAAGTTTTTTTCTTAGAAGAACAACAGGGACAATTAAGGAACATGCTGACAACATCCTTGGGGATTGCATAAAAGATACAGGATGGTCAGGATGCCTAGGCGACCATTTCTTCTCCAATGTGGTAGAATAGTGAAATCATCAAACAAAGGGAGTATAAGGTTAAGCTTGAAGGATGCTTTTGACCCTGCTGCTGAGTGATTGGTAGTATCAGGATCTAACCCACCTTTCAAGGAGAAAAGTGCTATGGATCATGGGAATCCTCACCTGGACTAAGTAGGAATTGACACTACCATCCTACGTACTCAGAACTAAATTCCACTGAATTCAATGGAGATTACTCCCAGGCAAGTGTGCATAGCATTGTACATTGTAGCTGCAATCCTACACACACATCTTTCTTGAACACAGTGGGACTTAGTTCTGAGTAGACATGCATAGGATTCTGTCTTTGTCTTGGAAGTTGTGTTAGATTTTTTCTTATTTTCATGCTTGCCTACCCAATGGTAATTTGTGGTGTAAGAACTGTGCCTGGGCTCTCCATCAATTAAATCTCATTGCAGATGTCTTCCTGTAACTTCCCCTTTGTCTGCTACTCCTGATTTAATAAGTTTTCCTTACATTTAACCTGCTGCTGCTTCCATGGAGAGCAGGTTGCCCCATCCCCATGACCACTGGTCCTATGCTAACCTAACCATGTTCTGGAACCCCTTGGAAACTGAGGACCCCCACCCCTCCCACCACTACTGGAAGTGAGTAATTCCAAAGAAGCTCCTCTACCTGCTTTAGCCTTGGTAGTGGCAGCAATTACTTTTACCCCCAGATTAAGGGTGAGTTGGGAGGAGGAAGGACACTACTGGGATCCTCTCCCCTTGACGTAACATTGTTCCTTGTGTATTCTTTTTAAGCTTTCAAATAGTGAGATGGTTTGTGTGCCACCCATAGTCCATTCATAGTGGCATCAGGTGCTGTTTATCCAAATCATGTTCACCTTTTCCAAAACTCTCAAATGAAGTTAGAACTTTTGTCATTTTGAGATATGGGAGGAGACCTATCACCTCCCTTCCTTTTCATTTATTTTTGGCCAAATGTTTTTTCAAGCTTTACTCTGCTGCTTCCTCCAAATAGTCAGTAGATGGTGCTAGCATACCATAGTCTCCCCAATTTTGTTGAAGGGACTAGCCAGTGATATATCCCCTTTGAGATTTTAACTCTACCTTTTCAACTATGCAGACGGAATTGTCTTTTGCCAAACCACTAGAAAACCCCACAAACGCTCCACCATAACTGAAGCTTGTTTACAATATCAAGAATACAATTTTTATTTAGTACCATCCACATTCATGGTGCTTCACACAAAGTGAATGTTCAGTTTCTGCACTCTGTTCTAGCACAGAACAGGTTCAAATTCCCAGTCAGCCACGATGCTTCCTGGGTGAGCTTGGGCCAGTCATTATCTCTCAGTGTCACCTACCTCACAGGGTTGTTGTGAGGACAGAGAGGAGGTAAGAAACTATGTACACCAGCCTGAGGTCCTTGGAGGAAGGGCAGTATAAAAATGTGAAAACATAAATAAAATTGCATCAGCTTAAGTATACAATACCCTAAAGTTCTAAAGTGTTGCTGGAAACATTGTTAGTAACAGAAGCCACTGTGGGAAAAATGTGGGAAATATACATTCATCCATAGATAGAGAACTATGTCAAAAAGGACACAGTGGAAATGGAAAAGGTGCAAAAGAGAGCGACTAAGATGATTACTGGGCTGGGGCACCTTCCTTATGAGGAAAGGCTATGGCGTTTGGGCCTCTTCGTCCTAGAAAAGAGATGCCTGTGGGGGTACATGATTGAGACATACAAAATTATGCAGGGGAAGGATAGAGTGGATAGAGAGATGCTCTTTACACTCTCACATAACACCAGAACCAGGGGACATCCACTAAAATTGAGTGTTGGGAGGGTAAGGACAGACAAAAGAAAGTATTTCTTTACTCAGCGTGTGGTCGGTCTGTGGAACTCCTTGCCACAGGATGTGGTGATGGCGTCTAGCCTGGATGCCTTTAAAAGGGGATTGGACAAGTTTCTGGAGGAAAAATCCATTATGGGTTACAAGCCATGATGCGTATGTGCAACCTCCTGATTTTAGAAGTGGGTTACCTCAGAATGTCAATGCAAGGGAGGGCATCAGGATGCAGGTCTCTTGTTATCTGGTGTGCTTCCTGGGGCATTTGGTGGGCCGCTGTGAGATACAGGAAGCTGGACTAGATGGGCCTATGGCCTGATCCAGTGGGGCTGTTCTTATGTTCTTAACTTGGTTGCAGGAAAAACGATGTTTCTCAAACTGTATTTCTTTTCTCTGTACATTTGGGCTAAATTCTACGTGAATCCTTATGGAGCATGGCTGAAGAGCACTAGGTGTCACTGTCCAAGCATCTTTATGCATATTTTGTAGATTCTATTCCAAATGTTGGCCTACAGAAAAATCTATGAGACCAGCTTACCTATCAGAGAAGTATTTCAGGCAGTTAAACAGGAAAGCAAGGTGCAATTTTTATAATTTAAATTTCTCCTCGGTGAAGTCCTACAAGTTTATATCAATTTTTGTTTGCCTGTTTGAAGTACTGTATTATAATTTTAAATAACTACACCAGACAATAATACAACGCCATTCATGGTTTGTGCCTTATTGACCTCATTCCATGGAAGATGCATCATTTGATGAAGTGGAGGATAGTTTGCAGAAGCTTGTACTGAAATATATGGGTAGGTCTTTAAGGTACTGCAGGTCTCTAGTTGTTTTTATCTCCTTGAAAGATTCAGTACAAAGTGCATTACAAATGATGTTAATGACACTTCATTACTAATATTGATCAGGAAACGCAGTCCATGTTTCTAGAATGTCAATACTATGCTAGCTGCTTTCAGGCCCACATTTCATTAACTGCATCAGTTCTCCAGAAGCCACACAGAACCCTGTTCTTAGACTGTCCTTTGCTTCCTGTAGTCATGACTATGCAGACTGTCAAACAGTCATATCTGTTTGACAGTCTGCATTGCTGAGATTGCATCCTGAATTGTAACTGTCACAGGCAGGAGCAGTGGACAAAAGGATGCTGTTGTCATTGGTGCAGAAGACATAGGTGTTGTCGCCCTCGCAGCATGTGTATTACACAGAATGGAAGAAGGCATCAAATGGAAGAAGGTTATTTATGATTGCAGGGCACTTTGCTTAACGGAAGTAGTTCAAAAGATTCTTCCATTTCAAAGTCACACTTTAAATATGCTGCTCCTTGGCTGCTCCAGCGTGTGCAATTTTGAGTATACATTATTTTAGCTTTATACGCTAACAGTAGAACCTAGTCCTCACATAAGATGTATCTGTGTATTATAGAGGTCTTTTTGCCTGTTCAGAGATGCATTCTGCGGTGCCTGGAGTGATGTTCACTTCTTTGAAATAAATGAGTTTTCAAAACAGGATATAGTTCATGAATGATCTAATGCAGTGTTCTTCAACCTCTGGGTTGTGACCCCAATAGAGTTGTCAAGCCTCATTTGGGGGGTTGCAGCAAACTTTCAAAACTTGTGAAGGAGAGGGCTTGGATTCAGTCCAGTAATGGTACTGCCATATCAAAACCAAGGTCTTGATATATTCTTGCACAGCCTCTTCTTGCTGTCTTGTCCTGCAGCTCCTAAGGCCAGCTTTACTCAGATTGCTACCTCACAGGGTTGTTGTGAAGACAGAAGAGGTAGGGGGAAATGGGGCAGGGTGGAGGTGGGTAGATTGGGTCCCCGAGGGGGCCAGGACTGAGAGTGGGTCCCCAGTCTCATGGTTGGTTGGTTAGTTGGTTGGGATCATGGCATGAAAGGGGTTGAAGACCACAGATCTAATGTACACAAAGGAAAACTGTTACCCAATAAGGCTTGTAATAAGAGCGAAGCCAACCCAAGCCAGAATATCTTGTGCTGGCCACCTTGAACTTTTCAACCATACTGCAGTTTTATATTGTTAAAAAAGTTTGATTGAGATAAAACTGATTTTCTGGACCACATTACACACCACATGTTGTGTCTTTCAATGATTTCAAGGTGGCATGAGCCATTTTTAAAGCATCCAGGTGGCCACCTTGGATTTGATTCCCTAGCAGCAAATGCTCACATTTTTACAACTGTTACACCAGTTCCATTTCTTTGAACCCTTTTTTTTCCCATATAGAAACCACAGTCAAACCTTTGTCACTGCGAGTTAGTCATGGATCTGATTAATTTTTCTTTACTAACAAGGCTCTGAGGGAACTCTGTAGAGCTGTTGGTAGCTGCATGGGCATTTTTGCAAAGCAGCAGCAAATGCTCCTTGGTTGACACTATACCAAAAGTGGGAGAAAACAGCTGACACCGTGTTGAAAGTATTCTTACATACTCCTGCCTTATCTAAATCAACATTTTCTCCAATTTGCTGTGCAGACCACTTGAGATCAGTACATGCAAGCCTAAGTGTTATGTCTTGTGTAAGTGACTTGAAATTATATAATAATAATAATAATAAAACTTTATTTTTATCCCGCCCTTCTCCCTAACGGGACCCAGATTAAAAACCAGATAGACTTACCTTAATTGGGTGGGTGGTACAGGATGCCAAGTATGATAGACTTTGGAAAGAAAACTTTCACAGTATTTTGGAATCCAGAGCAAGTTTGATTTCCAATATTTTGTTCATTCCATCGGTGAATTCAAATTCACCAGTTAATATTATATACCAGCATGGAACTAGTCATGTGGAAGGATCAGCACCTGATTGGGAGGTAGGGAAAGATTGGCACAAAAATGGGAATGAAAATTTTTGCACAGTGTGCTATATGTGCAACAAAAAGAAAAAGCACACAACACCTAGCCACTTCAGGCACCAGGCAGGTTTTGACTGGGTTGGACCAGAAAATAACTGAGGCAGCCTGCTACATTCCTGAAATTCCTGAAACTAGGACTCACCTTCATGAGCAGCTTCTATTTTAAGTCCTCAAACTGCAAGCCTTTTGCCCTGCTGCTCATGTTAAAAGCTATCTATGATCTCTGATATGTAATAGATGTTTCAAATAGAGCTCATGATGTTAAAATGTGATCAGCAGGATCCACACAAAGCATTCTTAAAACCAAACTTGCAAGTACTTCAGATCCCACTTTTTGAGAGAGTAACAGTCGATAGCAGGTTAATTAGAAGCTGGCAGTTTGTAAATTAGAATCATTGCTGTAACTATGCTGGCTTGGTTTTCTGTATCATTCAGCACAGACTTTGAGGAAATGGCACAATAGCTTGTAAATAAAAGATGTCCTGAAAGTTCAGGTCGCAGGGCAACTTTATCAAACGCTGGCTTAATCAATAAATAGTTCTCAGTTGTATCTCTTCTAACCCTAGTTCTCATGAACAGCAGGTAAGGTGGTAAGCCCATGTCTGAAGTGTAGTATTTCAGTCAGTACATTTAACTTATTGGCTTGTTCCTCCACTTCGAAAATTAGTAGGTCAGGGAGAAGGCAAGACTCAAACCTTGTGTAGTAGTCACCAGTCAAAGCTGGTGTAGTGATGTGTAGTAATGTGTGGTGTGATGGCTAAGAAACTAAGGGCCTAATCCAAATTACTGTAAAGCACTTTTGCGCCACTCACAGGGGAGATAGGTTGGTGCTCAGGGAGAAGATGAGTTGCATTGGCCAAGCTCGGCCAACTCAAGGGTCTGGAAGGGGGCATGCAGAGTAATTCCAAATCACCATCACCAATGATGATGATGCCATCCCCACCCCCTGCAAACCCTGAATCAAGGAGTCTCCCCTCAAGCCAGTTACTCTGGGCAAGGAGTTGGCTCATTCTATATTTCCTTTGGTTCCAAACACTATATGATGGTTGAACCCAAGACTGAGGAAAAGGGTGAAGTTTCCCTCAAGTGGCCAGGCTGAGAAGCCACAGTAGTGGAACCATAGAAAGTTAGTGGCAGTAACCTTTTCAGCCTAGAAGGAGGAGGAAAGCAGTAGATGACAGGTATCCCTTTGATGGTGGTGGAATGATGGACTCCATTCTTGCATCTGAAGTCAATCTTTGCAGTATCACTATTTATGTCCAAATGTTGACCAGTGGATTATTACTGTAAAGGAAGACTGTTCTTTAAAAAACACAAAATGTGTGACTGATCATTTTCTACGTGGATAGTCAGAGAAAAAGCAGTGCTATAAGAACGAAGAACTATGCTTTGGAATTATCGCTGCATTTTGTATTATTTCATGGTGTTCGTTTATTGTGATTGTTTAAAATTCTTTGTCAGCTGCCTTGAGCTGTCTTTGAAAAGGTAGAATATCAATTCTCTAAAATATAAAAGAAAAACATTTTATATTCTGTATTCTGTATGATTGGGAATCCTGAACAGCAAAAGATCTTGATTGTATAGGGCTAATAACACACAGCTGTATGGATATAGGGTCCCTTTACATTAATGACAAATGTGTGGCCTACTCAGTGCTTTGGTATCACAGAGTGACCAATGGGTACTGTCTTTTTTCCCTCTCTGCACATTTGTTGCACAAGTGGAGGGAGGAACTTTATATATATATAAAACTTTATATATATATATAAATATAAATATATTTATATAAATATATAAATATATATTTATAAATATATATATTTATATTTATATATTTATATTTATTATATATTTATAAATAAATATTTATATTTATATAAATATAAATATATATAAAACTATATATATAAATATATATAATATATATATATATATATATATATATATATATTTATATATATATAAATATAAATATAAAACTTTATATATATATAAAACTTTATATATATATAAAACTCATATGAATTAAAGAAAATCCCCTGGTTGCCCACAGTTGGTATATATAGGAGGATATGTGGACACATGTTGGAACATGACAGCTCTTCATCTTTGAGGGAGTCTATCTTTGGAAAGTGGTGACAAGAATTTGTCTTGCATGTAAAAGTTTGTGGCTAACACCGGTTCTAGGATGTTCTAGGATGTTCATGACATGCCAAACATTTCCTCCTGTGACTATCTCAATAACGTTATTTTCAAAAACAGACATAATCTGTCCTTGCATAATGTATTTCAGACCTTAGGTGTCATGTTTTCATGGCAGCATTGGCCAGCATACTTCTGATCAGGGGACAGGTCAAATGCAAACAATATGTAACCATGGGCAAACTGCTCACAATTATTAACAGTGATCTGTCTGTCTTATGTTTGCCAGCTGACTGCACAAAGTTCATGAACTCTTTTACACCATTTTCAGCTTTAAAGTTGGGCAGGTGTGTTCACTAGATATATGTAGGGTCATAAAACTGATATAATGCCTAAAATTAAGGAGATGGGTAGGGGAGGTCATCACTGTATGCATCACTGTGCACCACGCCTAGAACCCAATTTGGTAACTAATTCAAGAACAGATTTTCTTGGTTGCTGGTATGGCTGTTTGTGGGTATGCTAAACTCTTGCAGATCAACACAGTCTCCATTGGATTTTTATCATTGTCCAGAAGCAAAACATGCTGCATTCCCTAAGCTGGGGCTCCTCTTAGACTTTCCCTAAGGAAAAAGGCAGATCATATTTCAAATCTGTTTTGTGTATCCCAATTATCACTCATTTAATTAAAAGCTTGTGTCCTGTTAATTTTCACATCCACTCTCTTTAAAAGGTTATTTTTTTTGTGAAAAAACAGGTCAGTGTGTTCCAAACAGGGTCTCGGAGAGGGGGGTAAAGGGGGTAATTTGTACCTGGGCCCAGGGTCAGAAAGGGGGCCCAGGAGCCAAAGAAAGCCCAGCAATTTTCTGGGATCTTACATTTTCCAATCTCACCCAGACTCACTGCTCACGTGGGATGCTGGGGGCATTACTGTGGGCACATGGAGGCCCTTAGTGCTATAAGCTAGGCCCAGGAATGCATATATTCCTTAACAAAGTCACATCTGGGAGAAAACTGACCTGCTACAGTAGCTCTTTGGCTTGTGGATCTGCTAACCATGAAGGAATGTATAGTTGCTCAGTGACAGCAGCTACTGCAGAAGTCATTTTTGGTGTACACAGGACACTTTCCATTCTAGTGTGAGCCTAAGTACAATGATACTAATCTCCTGCATTAATTTTCTATATTTGAAGGATATTACTTAGGAGTGTGTTTGGTTTTCTGTATTACCATATCTAGCTGCCAGTGCTGGGCAGGCAGGTAGACCTGAGCTCTGCGTTGGGACGACTGGTACACTTGGGCTCCAAAGACTATTCTGGCTGTTGCCACTTTCTCCCTACCTGTTCTGCTCCCATTCTGCCCCCATCACCACCCCCCACTCTGTTTCACCCCCTCCCTCTTTGAGAAGGAGCCCAAAAGTAACTTTGTACCCCCTGATAAAATTAGTCTCAGAGGCCCTGGTTCCAAAAGGTCTATTTTCCTGTTCAGGGCAGTCTGGTTTTGTCTTCTCACAAGCCCTGCATTATTTCTATCCAGGTGCCTTGCTTCATGTTCTAGGATTCCAAACTTCTCTGTCCTTCCCTGTGTTACAATATCCCCATGGATTGTCTTAGGAAACCATGTTGTCTAGCTGTAACGCAGCTGTCTGTTATGGGTCTATATAGGCACCCTGAAGGCAAACAGTTATAGCTTATTTTTGAGTAGACACTCACAGGATTGGGCTGCATAGCAATTTGTGATTTTTAACTTGACAACTAGATAGCAACTGGAGGAAAACTTGTATGATATTTGAAAAGCTAAATATGGCAGTCCTTTGAAGGTGAATCAGCAGAGTATCTCTTGCATTTGCAAATGTGTAAGATATCAGATGGAAAAAGAAAAACATGCCATGACTAATTTAAAGTCCATGGTTCTGTCAATAAAACATCTGACGTATGTGGAGTTTCTGTTCCCAAGAACCCATTTCTATAATTGCAGCCTTAGTATTCCATACAGTTTTGCTGTTCCCCATTCTACCTCTGTTTCAACTCATTATCATGATTTACTAGGGATTCTAGCATGGTCTACCATTTGCATTTGCCCACATATCAGTTCTTCTTCCATCTGGTAATGAAATTTCTCTAGAGATGCACTGTGTCATCTGAACTGCTCACACAGCAATCTCATACATGAAGGAGCAACCTCACGTTTTCACTGGAAGTGATGTGTGTTTCACTGGAAGTGATGTCGGAGATGTGATGTCCAAGATGTGTGTAGATGGGTACATGATGTCCACGCTGGAAGTGTGGACATCATGTACCCGTGTGGACATCATGTACCCATCTACACACATCTCGGAGCCATAATGCATGGAAGTCCTAAATTAAAAACAAAAAGAAACTTATTTTTCTAATGCATTCTACTTAGTTCAGCTCATGGTATGCCTCTCCTATCAGCAGTTATTTCATGTCAGTTGCTCAACTGAGGTCTGCTGGGAGAGGGGGTCAGTGGAGGGGGGGATAGATAAAGTATGTCAACACCAGCTGTAAGAAACCTCCTCTCAACTTTCATCTCCTAGAGCCTTATCTCCAGAGCCTACTTCTTTTTTTCTATGGCAGTGGTCTTGAATTATGAAGCCAAAGAACTTGATAGGACTTGAAAGAACTTCAGGACTTTTATGAAAAGTGTAGCTTTCTGAACTTCCTTCTTCAATTATTCCAGACACTGTGAGACAAAAAAGCAGACTGAATCATAAGGTAACAGAACAAGATTCCAAATATCTGTGTTGGTTTTGCTCTAGACTTTGTGACCTTCAGCAAGTCCGTGTCTTAATCTTGTATCAATGAAACAGTGATAGGAATACTTGCCTTCCCTGTTTATTTTTTCTTTTGCCTTCTCTTCAAACTTTGCTAGGAGGGCAAGCTTTACTGAAATGAGAATTGTACTGCTAAAGCTGTACCATCCACCCCACCTCCCATGCAAATGTAATGGCTTGCCCTCACTGCAAGAACCATGTGAAGTTCTGTGGTATCTGAAGAGAACAATGTTTGTAGTGGGAACAGTATTTAGTGAAAATCAAGAATAGCATTCCTATTCTACTTCTAAGTATATTGTAAATATGGCATTTTCATCAAGATGTATGTGGGGGGGAACCATGTTTTCGATTTATACTCTGAGGAACCAACATTTTAACAACAAATGTGCACTGAAAACACTAGGGATTTTTTTTCTTTCCTTGATGAAAATGCTGAATACAAATGATAATCTTACAGTACAATCCTAAGAATGTCTATTCAGAAATAAATCCCATTAAGTTCAAAGGAACTGAGTCCTAGGTAAGTGTGTGTAGGATTGCAGGCTTAGAAGAGTGTCTAACACAGAGTGACCACTAACAATGGAAGACAGATTGCCTATATCTTTAACCATTGTATAGAAGAGGGAATTTTGGCAGGAATGGCTTTTTCAACCCCTCCATGTTGAGCTGCACCTGCTAAAATTCCCTTTTCTATTCAATGGTTAAAAGTAACAACAACAACAACAACAACAACAACAACTTAATTTTTACCCCGCCTTTCTCCCCAAAGGGACTCACGGCGGCTTACAACAGGTTAAAACATATTAAAAACATAATTTAAAAAACAAATAAAAGCATATTAACACATATCATAAAACAGTAGTCAGATAAAAAGTAGTCAGGTAAAAAGAGCATCAAGCAGCAAATCATAAAAGAATCAGGCCTGTAACCAAGTATTTAAAAAATATTAAAAGATGTTGAAAATATGTTAAAAAGGTCGAGAACTCAGAAGGCTTATTTAAACAGAAGGGTCTTCTGTATAGGCACTCTGTCACCCTAGTCCAGCAGTTTCAAACTTGTTTCATACAGAGGGCCAAATAGCATTCATCATGCCTGCTGAGGGTGGAAGTGATGTCAATAGGCAGGAAGTGATGTCATTAAACAAATCATAACAAAAAATAAGCACTTTTTCTCATTTAGGATTAGCTGCAAATGACAGAAGAGAAAAATGCGCAAATCTTGATCATATTTCAAGATATGGGAGAGCCCAATTTTCATGTGGGCTGCGCTTTCAGCAGTAACAGCTCAGCACTGCTGAGCAGCTGAGAGTCTGAGGATCAAAAGCTTCCAAGGGCCGAGTCCACCCCAGGGCCTACTGTTTGACACCCCTGCCCTAGTCCAGCACAATAAATCGTAAGGTAATGTGAACAGCCTTTAGAAGGGCGGTCATGTGTCACCATAATCTGCAACTATACAATGACTAGAGAGAACGTTTCCTCCTAAAATGCAGCCAATGAAGAAATGTGCCACAGGTTCACACAACCACTCAAGGGCTTCCAGGCATCTAGGGAAGGAGTTGACCGTTCCCTGTACCTCCTCTGTCTGCAGGAGTCCTCCTGGCCCCGCATCAGACGTTCCCATTTGTTCCTGCCCCTCCCCTGCCTCTGCAGTCCGGGAGTGTGGCTGCATCCGAAGGAAGGGCTCAACTGCAGGGAGTTGTCAGCTCCCGGCCCCAAGGAGAGCGAAAGAAAGAAAGAAAGAAAGGAGGCGAAGGAGCACGGATAAGGAAGCCCTTGATGGCTCAATCCCCAAGGCCAGGGCCCTCCCCTTCTGAAGGACAAGCAGGAAGGCGGGAGGGGAGGGCGGACTCGGAGGTGGGTGGCCTTGCCGGCCAAATGCAGGAGCCCATCTCCGCTGTCCATCCCCTCCGCGCTTGCTTCAAACAAGCCCCCCCCCAAGCAGCTCCTCCCCCCCTTGGCTTCCTGCAGCAGTTCATCCTTGCTCCTTGACCCCGGCAGGCTCCCAGTCCAAGTCTATTTGCGACGCTCTGAGCTTCGCTCCCCCCCCCCCGATTTTCACCCCTCGAATGTATGGCAAATCCCCTGTCCGATCTCTGAACTTATTGGGGGGGGGGAAGCAAAACAACACAACTTAATACAACACAACTCAACACAACTCACCCGCTCCCCCCAACAACACACCGCTTTGTTTTTCATCGGGGCAAACGCAAGCTCACTCTTGATCCTCCGCGCAATCCTAGACGCGTGTTTCCTGAGAAGCCCCCTTTGGCTCAGCAGGGCTTCTAGCAAGAGACGCGCGTGTGGGGCTGCAGCCTCAGTCGGGGCGGGCCGCCGATTGCAGCGAATCAAAGCCCGCAGGATTCGAATCCAAGGCAGGACCGTCAGAGTGGACCATGGGGGGCGATGGGCAGGGCTCTGGTGTAGGTCACACTCCTCGCTGATGATGAAGTGGCCTACCAGAGCTTCTGTTGCAAGAAATGCTCTTGTCTCCAAGGGGCCACACCAGATGAGTGGTGGTTTGAGTTGCTTGCAGGCGTCCACGGCTGTTCCTCGGGAAGAGGAAAGGCTACAGCGTTTGGGGCTCAAAAAAGGCGCCTGAGGGAGGGACATGACTGAGACCTACAAAATTATGCAGGGGATGGGTAAAGTGGATAGAGAGATGTTCTTTTCCCTCTCACACAACACCAGAACCAGGGGACATCCACTAAAATTGAGTGTTGGGAGAATTAGAACAGACAAAAGAAAATATTTCTTCACTAATCATGTAGTTAGTCTGTGGAACTCCTTGCCACAGGATGTGGTGATGTCATCTGGCCTGGATGCCTTTAAAAGGGGATTGAACAGATTTCTCTGGAGGAAAGTCCATCACGGGTTAGAAGCCATGATGTGTATGTGCAACCTCCTGATTTTAGAAGTGGGTTACCTCAGAATGCCAGATGCAAGGGAGGGCATCTGATGGGCCACTGTGAGATACAAGAAGCTGGACTAGATGAGTCTATGGCCTGATCCAGCGGCGCTCTTCTTATTTTCTTACCATATGAAGTGTCATCACACACGCGCGCGCACACCCTAAACTGCAGCGTTGGTGCCCTTTACCGCATCCAGTGCTTGGAAGGGGAGGGAGGGACGGCAAGCAGTGGAGGGGTCCCAAGGGAAATCCATACCCTGCCTTCAGTCCAGCCAATCCAGAGCACTGCACGGTGCACCCTTCTTAAAACATTCGCTAAAAGCGGGGCTAGAATAAAAGGGAGCCTTAGAGCCCCATCTTACGCCTGTCTGAGTCTGACTCGAAGTCAGTCAGTCAATGGGGCTTACTCGCGGGAAAGTGTGGCTAGGATTGTAGCCGGAGTTCCACTTCCGTCCCCCCCCCCCCCGGGGAAGAGCTCCATTTGTCCCTTTCCACCGGGACAGCTACACTTCTTGCTCCGGGCGCGAGCAGCGTGGCTCGGCTTCCCTCGCCCTCCTCCAGTGGTCCGATCAAGAGGGGCGGCCCCACCATACCCGCCCCATCTCCTCCCCTCCCCCTCTTCCCTACGCGGCGCTCCTCCTCCGGCCAGACCTCCACAGAGCAGCCCGAGCTTCAGAAGGAGAAAGCGGCGGCGGAGGTGCTGCCTTCGGAGCGTTCCCCGCAGCGACGGGGGGGAAGAGGAGGAGAGGGGCTGCTGCAGCGGCTGGACTCCCGGCAGGGTGAGAGGGCAGGCAGGTCCTTGCCTGGCGGCGGGGCGGGGGCGCTTCTCTGGCCGGGTGATGTTGCAACGGGAGGCAGGCTGCTGGCAGGGACGGGGCGGGAAGGAGGGGGCTTCGCTGTTTGCTCTCCCTATCAGGCATCCCGGGAAGGCAGGCCGGACCAGGCTGCTCCAGCGCTGCTTGCAAGGGGAGGACGGCTGAGTCCACCTTCCCAGGCAGCGTCAGGGGCTCTCCTGCCTCCCTCGGGCTGCACGGTCCCGGCTGAGGGCGATGCACTCCGAGGCGAGACCACTCTGACCCAGTTGGAGAGAAGGGAGGTTGCAAAACCTCCCGGGGGCGGGAGGGAGGGAGCGAGAGGCGGCACCCAAGCGGGTGATCGTGGCCTGCCCCAGCAGTGCTTTCCCTGACGGAGGCTGCCTGCGGGGCTCACATTCACTCCGAGAGGCGGCTGCCTTGCCTGCCTGAAAGCTTCGCTGCCCCCTGCAAAGTTGCTATGCCACCCAGCTGCCAACAGGAGGCTTCGTTGAGCATGGGGGGCAGCCGTAGCTCACCCACCAGTGGGACCCGGTGGATCCCACAAGCCCGGCAGCACTTTTAGGGGCAACGCCTGCATGATGCCCCGTTGGATCCCTGGCCTCGACCAGGAGGAGAAGGTGGCAGAGGAAGGGCCAGTGCAGAAGATGAAGGAAGGGGGGTTGAGGCTGAAGCGCTGCATCCGAAGGTGGGAGGGGTCTGTGCACCCAGGAGTTGGTTTTGGCTTAAGTGGGGGGGGGGAGACGCAGGGGTGGCCCCTCTGAAACTGGCCCCAGGTGGCCAAATGACTTGGGTCGGGCCTGGGTGCTACTGGCCATTCGAGTGGTCAGCACAGCCCAAGTGGTGCAAATCAATGGATCCATGATGAATGAAGTGAATCTGTCACCTTCAAGAAGGCAGTGGGTGGAAAAGCACTGTCTGTGTGTGTGTGTAGCCGTTGTTGTGTGCCTTAGGGAGCTGTTCGCTGCTACTAGATTGCAGTGCTCCTGGAGAGTTTGGGGATCCTTTGCAGAGAGGCAGCTGTGGTGACAGCTGGAGGTGACAGGCGCCTCTCTCTGGCTGAGAGCAACGGTGGGGGGGGGGGAGAATATAAATAAAGAGACTCTGCAGGGAAGAGTTTTTCTAGCAACCAGTTTGCTGTCCAACTGCTTTGGGCTTCTGCTTCTTCCTCAGGAGAATTTGCTGATCATAGCAATGAAGACACCGTGCTGTTCCCCCCCCCCCAAGTACAAAAAAACTTATATTTGAAAGTTGAGAAAGTGTCTCAGGAACAGAAGTGGTGACAGCAGGCTGAGAAGGAGAACATGCACTTTTTGCATACGAGATACCCTATTTGTAGATGCTATCACTCTTGGGTTGGAAAATATGTCAGTGTAAATCTGATGGGATGCTGAGGGTACTTTCAAAAGTCTCCAAGTCTATGGGTTACTTCAGGGCCTCTTAGAGGAATTTTATCAGGGGGTACGAAGTTTCTTTTGGGCCCCTTCCCAGAAGGGGGAGGGGGGAATGGCAGGGAGAGGGTGCTAACAACCAGAACAGTCTTTAGAGCCCAGGTCTGCCAGGCTTCTTGATGTGGAGCCCAGGTCTACCTGACCATGTGTCAGTGGCAGCTAGATAAATATGGAAAACCAAACACACTCCTCTCTAAAATCTTTGAAATATAGAAAATCCATTGCAGAAAATTAGCATCTTCATAGTTGGACTCACACTAGTGCTGTGGGCACCACAATGAACTTCTGCAGTAGCTGTAGCCCTGCAGCCAGGTCCCTGATCTCCTATACACTTCTTCATGGTCAGTGGAGCCACAAACCAAAGAGCTCCTATAGCAGGCCAGTTTCCTCCTAAATTTGACACTGTGTTAAGGAGGGTCATGGATGCATTCCTGGGCCTGGTGTGTATGACTTGCAGCAGCAGCTGACACTGCAGGCCCTTGGTTGTGCCTTCAGCATCATGCACAGGCAGCAAGTTCAGGTGAGATAGGAAGTTGTAAGATCCTAGGAACTTTCTGGGGCCCCCTCCTTTGATTCCTGGGTCCCCTTTTTGACCCTGGGCCCGGGTACAAATTACCCCCTTGGTACAAATTACCCCCGGGTACAAACCCCCCTCTCCTAGGCCCTGGGTTACTTGCCTGGAAGTAATGCTGATGAACTCCAAGGAGCCACTCCCATTAGCATCTGCAGTAATGTCCTGATTCTAAGCACAAAGCCCTCCTCCAGGCACCTGAAAGTCTGCTGTATGTGCAGTGCAAGTCTAATCATATTTACTTCTATGTCACTCATGTTTTACCAGTAAGCATATTTTCTTGGAAATAAGTACTATTTATTTCAGTGAGACTTATACCAAATGAGTGTGCATGACAAGGTCGAATGTCCTTCTCTATGTTTTTAGTAATGGTAAGGATTGCAGTCTAAGCAATCTCATCTGAAAATAGCTCTCTGTCTGAAATCCATCCTTTCTGACTGTTGTAATGCAGAATAGAAACCAGACATGAGTTACAGTACTGCTATACTGAATGTCAGCATATAGCCTTTTGTGTTAATCAACACAAACAGCAGTTGTGGAAAATACACAACTGATAAAAGTGTCCCTTAGGAAAGCATCCGAAATGGTTTCCTTGTGACAGGGCTGGCTAATCCATGAGGCCAACTGAAGCAGTCGCCTCAGGCAGCAGACTGCTAGGGAGTGCCCATATCTGTCCATCCACTTGCTTCTACTGCTTCTCCTTCCTCTTCCTGGATTGGAAAAGGAAGAGGGGGAAAGACAGGAACAGGCAATGTGGAAGGGAGTAGAGTGCTGAGCTAGAATGTTGGAGAGTGGACAGAGCAGAGGCTGGCACATCATCCGGAAGGGCGGGTGGGGCAGCATTTGGCATGATGTTGTGGGGATCAAGAGGTCTTGGGCTAGTCCTGCATCATATGTACATATGGGGCCAGCCCTGCACATAGAAAAAGTCTTACTCAGTTGAGGGACTTCATTTCTACTACATGAATTTAGGACTGCAGCCTCAAAGAATTATGAGTTGCCCTAATACCCCAATCTTATACATGTTTATTTAGAATTAAGTGGCAATGAATTTGTTTAAATACAGTATACTTTGTACTAGGTGCATTTAAGGATCATTGCCTAAGGATGCCCTACTTCTAAGTGTACTTAGAGTAGTTTACTTGCATTTTAAAAATGTGTGCTTCTGGTCAAGTGGACTGGTTGTAGTAGTAAAAGACTACTCTCTTTCAGAAAAATGTAGGCACTTATCTGATGAGCTACTGCACTGTGCCAGTGACATTAGGATTCTGTACTTGACCTGATAAGAGGTAATGTAATGGACAATCACACAATCTTAGTGGGTCGAAAGGCAGGTAAACAGTTTATACAGTTTTTCCCCTTCTGTTTTCCTGTTGAAACTGCAGGTTATGTAACCTGGTAGATGTCCCATTGTGTTGAAATAGGTGTGACAAAATGGTTCAATGCAGGTACTAGGACTGTGTGGTTTGTGTTTCATTTTTGTCATTTGCTCTATATAGAAATAGGAGTACATTGTATTATTTGCCAGGCAAACTTGATTTATGTTAGAAAATCATAAATCTCTGATAAAACTTATGATAGAAAATCATAATTGTATCTTTATGATAGAATAGAAATATACTTAAAAACAGGGGTGCCCAAACCACGGCCCTGGTGCCACTTGCAGCCCTTGAGGCCTCTCAATGCGGCCCTTAGGGAGCCCCCAGTCGCCAATGGAGATTTGTTGGAGCCCACACTGACCCAACACAACTGCTCTCAGTGTGAGGGCAACTGTTTGACATCTCACGTGAATTGTGGATGAGGGTTCCCTCCACTGCTTGTTGTTTCACATCTGTGATGCAGTAGCAGCAGCAAAGAAAAGGCCAACCTTGCTTTGTGCAAGGCCTTTTATAGGCCTTGAGCTTTTGCAAGACCTTCATTCATTCATATAAGTTCCATCTTTAATATATTCATTTATATAAATTTATTCAAATTTTAAATATAAATTAGTTCTTTTTTTCCCCTGCCCCCCACACAGTGTCAGAGAGATGATATAGTCCTCCTGCCAAAAACTTTGGACACCCCTGCTTAAGAATATCCATAGCTTCCAGTCTAAGAAAAAGTATTAATGAAATATATTTGAAAGAAAGACCCTACCATTGAAATGAAAATTTTAGACCCCAAGATTCTTTGGGGGGAAAAAAAAAATCATGTCCAGAACTAATATATGAATCGGGCAAAGCCTGAGGATGCAGTTCTTTGCAATGGAAGTAACCTCCACTGAATATAATATGACTAAGGGCGCAATCCTAACCCCTTATGTCAGTGCTTTCCAGCACTGGCACAGAGGTGCCAATGGGACATGTGCTGCATCCTGCAGTTGGGTGTCACTCACAGAGGCCTCCTCAAAGTAAGGGAATGTTTGTTCCTTTACCTCAGAGCTGCGTTGCCCTTATGTCAGTGCTGGAAAGGTAGCGCAATAGGTAGCGCAAATATTGGAGGCAGTGCAATTGCAAATTTGGCATTGTGGGCCAAAATGCTACAGGCATTTGTAAACAAACATGGAGCTATCCTAGTACGTTGCATTGCTGAAAAATTCTTTTCCAGTTCAAGATAGATTTGATAAGTCAAGCTGTGTGTTGGAAAGATCTGCAGGTGTTGATTCTGAACTTCTGCTGCAGTCTTCACTTTCTTCACCAACAAGTTGGATGTCACCAAAGAAAATTGGTTCTTTTTGTTCCTTTGTGGAATAAAGGTTGTCAAGCTTCCTGGTCTTTGTGGGAAAGTGTCATGGAGAATGGATGAGCTTTCTCAGCAGGTCCCAGCAAGAGAAGAGCATCAACTTCAGAATAGCTGTTCTCCCTCCCCTACTCAATGTCTTTCAAATTGAGCATCTTTAGATTTCTGAAGACTGGTCAGCAAAGGCATGTGTGCATGCTCAATGCAAGGTGCAGCAGTCTTCCAGGAATGGTTAGAATTAAGGCTCAGTGTTTAAGCCATAAATTCCACATTAATACTGATGAATCAGTAGCATATGGAAATTACATACATTATACAGGTTCATTCTCCCTTAGTTACTTTAAACCCCTGGGGGCTGGGGGATAAGAATAGGCCCTCACTTTGGCTGTACTTGAAGGCAGCTCATCTGAGAGAAGGAAAACTCTGATCCCAAACCTCCACTGCCTTGTGGCTACATCCAGTTATGCAAAAGGCTTCAGGAGTCAACCTCGAGGCAAAATCTGGAGCCCCTGAGGCAGTTCATGGCTGAACACAGTCACATTCTGGCAACTCCTGTGACGCCGCTGGAACCAACCGTTTTGGCTTCTGCCTTTCCATTGGACCATTTCAGCGATGTGGAGAGGGGAAATTTGCTGCATGGGTAACAGTCTATCCTCCATATCTACTTTACCCAGGCTTCGTGCACTGGAGAGGACACTCTGTTCCAGAACCACCATTCAGAGCGCGATACCATAGTCTTCCGAGACTGAAGGATGCCAACAAGTTACTTATTAATACTAGTGCTTCTCAGCAAAATATTTCCATCAAAAACATTACAGCAGTTTGCCTTTGATCTTGTAAAGAATGGCATGTAAATCATCATTATGTTGTATGAGCATATATATGGGCATTATGGGCAGTTAACCATCACAGCACATTGGAGAACAAATAATCAAGCACTAGGTTTCTGTCCCATTGCTGAAAATATATTCTATGTTGTCATAAAATTGAAGGCAACAGAATCATTTAAATACAATAGCATGTAGATGCTAGAATTATGAACTAGCCAATGGGACTTCTTTTGCGCCATGTCCTTTGGCATAGGCATGCAAGGGAAAGATAATATAGCATTGTAACGTTTGCAAAGAATTCAGGCCATCTCCTAAACTGGAATTGGTCAGCCAGGTATCTTGAAAGTTATGTGGACCTAGACTTTGACATGCACACACTCTCAGCCTCTTTCTCTCCTTCTCCTTGCAATGATTGTCACACACATCAGAATATATATACAGTGAAGTCATATCATATGTGCATATGTGCAATTTACATGGATTCAGTTACATGTACTCAACAGTTTAAATATTGCAGGTGGTTTTGCCCACCATTTCACCCAGTAGGCCTATACCCTGAGATGGGAGATGTAAATCTGCTGTTCCCTCGATTAGTTTCAGTTCCCACATGCCTCTCATAATGTGATTCTGTTTTTAAAGATATAGTGTATATTTTCTGTACAATATGGCTCTGCAAAACAGAGTGCTTTGTGCCCGCTTTTTCCGTACGTTCCAAGTCTCGGGGGGCACTGTGGAGGGCTACGCAGGGCTCCCCGCACATCCTGGAGCCTGCTGCAGCCCTGCCTACCTAATGTTAGTCCAAAGCACCCTCCCTCACCCCACCAATACGGACGTGAACCTGGGGATCGCTTCCCTGCCTCTCCCCTTCCTCCACCCCTTAAAGCGAGGGGGGGACCTATACACGAACTGATGGGTCGTGACCCACCAGTTTGAGAACCACTGCAATAATACATGAATTGATGACCAGAAACTAGCAGTTGCTGAGGCTTTCATAGCCAGCTAGCTGCCTTCCTGCCTGCCTTGCCTTGAAGGGCATTCTAATACAGACCTGCCTTTTTCTGCTATTATTCCATTCTTTTGCAAGTACCCCAAAGGTCCTGACAAGTAACCTTGGAGGTACATGTAC
The DNA here is from genome assembly GCF_035046505.1 of Tiliqua scincoides. NCBI lineage: Eukaryota > Metazoa > Chordata > Lepidosauria > Squamata > Scincidae > Tiliqua > Tiliqua scincoides. Next base: position 55,621,554 of record NC_089824.1, on the reverse strand, counting down.
TCCAGGTTGGGGATCACTGCTCTAAAGGCCCAAACATAAGCAATTCAGGTCACAATCCTAACCAACTTTCGAGCACTGAGGTAAGGACAACTCTGAGGTTAGGGAACAAACATTGCCTTACCTTGAGGAGGCCTCCATAACTGCCCCTCAACTCAGAGAGAGCCACAGGGAAAAGTGGCTGGATGTTCAGTCTTCAGTACCTTTGTGACTTCATCAGTCAATATACCCATTGCAGTTTTCATCTCATACCAATTAGCATGAATCCAACTCCCAGCACTAACAATGAGTCAGCTGAATCTTCCACTAGCTCACAAGGTTCATAGCTATTTTTTCATATACTTCCCCATCATTGGTGGACATCTTGCTAGTCCATGTTATAATGTGTTTAGAGATTTATAGCAGCAACAGTGGCAGTTGCCAGGTCACAACCAGATCTGCCTTTTACTTTTAAATGTCCTGATGCTGAGGAAGTTGTACCAGCCAAGTTTTCTTCCATTCAGTTTTTATTTCACATCTGGGATCATGTTTGTTACAGTAGGGAGAGAAGGAGGGATGCCAGGGACAGCTGGCTGCATCCTTCCTGCTGTGTCAAGGGATTTAAAGGTATGGGGTTACTGCTGAGTTGTCCTGAAGAAACAAGGAGTTGTAGAAGGGAGTTGGTCTAGGACAAAAATTGGAACTTTGGACAAACCAGGCAGGTTGAGGGTTTCCTTTTTGCCCCTAGTAGGGTTAATATGAGTGGCATAAATGAATCAGATGCAGAGTTAACCATTTATTATTGTACCACTTTTAAATAATAACACGCAGTTTACATAAAAAGCTGTTTACATAGGAAAGAAATTAAAAATTATAAAGAAAATAAATTTAAAATGATGCCCTTTCCCAAAGGGGCTCACAGTCAAAAGTTAGACACTGGGGAAAATAGCTACAGTGAAGAATGTTATGCTGGGAGGAATAGGACCATTGTACCCACCTGTTAAATATAATATAGCCATAATTTCACCTCTGTTGGGGGGGAAGCGGCACATATTACATTGCTGCCTACCACGCTGTTTTCAAAGGTTCAAGAGTCCTGCATAAGATCAGGGACGAGTATGATTGCCTCATTTTTTCCTGACCCTGCTGCTGTGCCTTTAACAGTGGCCTGACACATAATTAAGAAATTTAGCAGTTGACATGTTTTCTTCTAAGGAGACAAAGTGGTGGGAAAAGATTAACTGGTTTAATTCCTGTGTAGGGTGTGGAGGTTATTTGGGGGTGGGTTTGCAGCTTCAAGGGACAGACATCTTGCCCCATATGAAGGGAGGAGGCACAGCTAAACCTTTTGCCCACTGTGCTGGTCTCTTGTGCCCCACTAATGACCCAAGCCTCGCCTAGCAGATGGTTTGCCTTACAGTCCTCCCTGTGTAGAAGATTTGGCTGTTCAAATCAGTTTGTTAAATTCATTGCTTCTCGCATTGCCACTGAGATCTCCTGGATCATTAGAGTTTCCAAGTCTTTGAGAAAGCCTCTTTACTTGTTCGTAGTATACAGGAGTGTTGTATGAAAGAAAGCATCTGGGGAAATTCCCCCTTCAATAATTCCTTGAATTTTTCCATAAATGTTTAGGAATGCTGCTCTGAATGGCATTGCTAGTGGGTTGCAGGGGGTCTGGGCTGTACTGGGTGATGCACACACACTACTGACCACAGTTTTTAAAATCTTGGTATTTTTGAATAATACCATCATATTATATATCTATCAATGTGTAATTTCATGCAGAATGCAATGAAAAAACAGCATTGAATTATCTCTATTTTATCTAAAGTTATAGCCAGCACACCAGCAGGGTGGGGCAATGGTACATCACCATTGCCCTGTTGCCCTGTCCTCCGAATGAGAGGAAAGCCATCATAGGAGGAAGGTGGGACACTCCAGTTCGCTGACGTGGAAGCTCTAAATTCTATGCTGACCCTCGGGTCGTCATAATATCAAGTAGCCCCATTGCAGGGCTACTCACTTTACCTGGGGGAAGGAGACAAAAGTCCCGAGGAGGCAGTGATAGCTGCCTGGGGCACGCTGGATTGATGCTGGAGGCAGTCATTTTCGGCACCTCTGCAGCCCTGCACGCCGGGCAGCTCAGGATTGGGCTGCCCATCTACTAGACTAAATAAATCCAAATGTATCAATTATGTATGCTATGTATTGGCAACCTTCAGTCTCGAAAGACTATGGTATCGCGCTCTGAAAGGTGGTTCTGGCACAGCGTCTAGTGTGGCTGAAAAGGCCAATCCGGGAGTGACAATCCCTTCCACACCGGGAGCAAGTGCAGTCTGTCCCTGGTCTGTCTCCCTGGCTATGGGCCTTCCTTCTTTGCCTCTTAGCCTCAGACTGTTGGCAAAGTGTCTCTTCAAACTGGGAAAGGCCATGCTGCGCAGCCTGCCTCCAAGCGGGCCGCTCAGAGGCCAGGGTCTCCCACTTGTTGAGGTCCATCCCTAAGGCCTTCAGATCCCTCTTGCAGATGTCCTTGTATCGCAGCTGTGGTCTACCTGTAGGGCGCTTTCCTTGCACGAGTTCTCCAAAGAGGAGATCCTTTGGGATCCGGCCATCATCCATTCTCACGACATGACCAAGCCAACGCAGGCGTCTCTGTTTCAGCAGTGAATACATGCTAGGGATTCCAGCACGTTTCAGGACTGTGTTGTTTGGAACTTTGTCCTGCCAGGTGATGCCGAGGATGCGTCGGAGGCAGCGCATGTGGAAAGCGCTCAGTTTCCTCTCCTGTTGTGAGCGAAGAGTCCATGACTCGCTGCAGTACAGAAGTGTACTCAGGACGCAAGCTCTGTAGACCTGGATCTTGGTATGTTCCGTCAGCTTCTTGTTGGACCAGACTCTCTTTGTGAGTCTGGAAAACATGGTAGCTGCTTTACCAATGCGCTTGTTTAGCTCGGTATCGAGAGAATGAGTGTCGGAGATCGTTGAGCCAAGGTACACAAAGTCATGGACAACCTCCAGTTCATGCTCAGAGATTGTAATGCAGGGAGGTGAGTCCACATCCTGAACCATGACCTGTGTTTTCTTCAGGCTGATTGTCAGTCCAAAATCTTGGCAGGCCTTGCTAAAACGATCCATGAGCTGCTGGAGATCTTTGGCAGAGTGGGTAGTGACAGCTGCATCGTCGGCAAAGAGGAAGTCACGCAGACATTTCAGCTGGACTTTGGATTTTGCTCTCAGTCTGGAGAGGTTGAAGAGCTTTCCGTCTGATCTTATCAATTATAATACTGATTAATCATTTCAGTTCCCATATAGTTGCATAAAATCAGGAGCTTTGGAAGAAAAATAGAATGTTTTATTTTTAGCCCATGAACAAGCCATTATTTTAAAAATAACAAGGGCACAGTCCAACAAGATGCCATTATCACATTTGCAGAGTCTAAGCTCTTACTGACTCATCAGTCTTCACCTTGAAGTTTTTGCTTTTTGTTTCACAAACTCTTCAATACTGATGAAAAGAGGGCAACATACTCTGCTAACACAGAGCAATATGGGCACTTTCTGTTCTTTCTGTTTGTTCTTCCTGCTATTCATCTTACAGGGTCTCCCCTACAGGGAAGAGAGCTCTGTGCATGAATGCACTGGTAGAAAGCCTCACCACTTGGGACAACTTCTGGAGGCAGAGAGATTCCTCCCAGATTGACCCATGGGGTGGGTCACCCCTGCTGAGTCATCACCAAAGATGGAAACACCAAAGACTAGGTCTCTTTGGGTCATCCCTTTGGGTTGTCATAAGGACTCCTATCCCTGACCCATCCATCTTACACCCAGTGAGAGGATGGTGGTGTGAGTGGTGTGTATGAGAGGTGTGTTGGTTTGCTTGGGAGGCCATTTGGTGCCAGGTCTGAGTGATAGGCAGGCCTGGCATAGATTGGAATCCACTCTTCTTTTTCATTCACAAAAGATGATTGAGCAGGTAGTGGTGTCTCAGCTTCAGGGTTTCCTGAATGAAACTGACTATCTGGACCCCTTTCTGCCTGGCTTCTGACCACATTTTGGAACATAAACAGCTTTGGTGACTCTGGTGGGTTATCTATGTTAGGTACTAGTCACGGGAACATGCTGAGCTCTTAGTGGCTTTGTGTTAACTGGCTGGATTGGGGCTGGGAGGCACTGCTTTGAAAGGCAGTGCCTGAGAGGTTCCAGTCATTTCAAGCAGATACATCCCAGAAGGTAGTATTGGGGGACTCCTGTTCTTTGTTCTGGCCTTGGGCCAGTGGCATGCCACAGGGTTCCATTCTGTCCCCCATGTTAGTTAACATCTGCATAAAACACTGGGAGAGATTATGTGGTGGTTTGAAGTTGTCACCAATATGCCGACAACACCAGCTCTACTTCTTTGTTTCACTGAATGCTACAGAAGCTATAGACATCCTAGATCATTGCTTGGTCATTGGTGGGCTACCAGATGAGGGCTAACATAGCAGGTCTACTGAAAACATATATTGAGGACTTTGTATGCATGCTTAACCTAGGTAGTTTTTTCTCTCCCCTTAGAGGCATGCTATTTACTCATTGCAGTCCTTTCTCCTGAATGATTCTTGTAGCGTAGTCCAAAGCATGCTTTCTCAGATAAAAGTCCCACTAAGTTGATAGAACCAAGTTCAATGTGATATCCTCCCTGGTGACTTTACTTAGATATTTTGCCTTAGTCCTCTTATATAAATTACCATCTGTCTACCATTTAAAGGGATACTTAACCCAATCAGAAGCAGCTATGTGTTGAGATAGAAACAAAAGGGCGATATGGAATGTGTATGTAACCAGTATAATCCCAGGTGATTGTATATTAGCCAAGACTGAAAGTGGTCTTATACAGACTGAAAGTGGAAATATACAGTATATTATTTTAAAACAGAGTAGTGAAAAACCAACTTTTCACCTCAAATGCCCTGGCCTTTCTTCCATCTAAGGCTGTTTGCTGGCCCAGTTGAAAAACAAATTGTATACTCACCTGGCGGTACATGTTATGGCTTTATTTCCTCGATATGCATTGAACTTCAGTTGTGATTGAAAAGGAAAAAAGTGTTCCCCAGTTTTGTTTTCGTAAAGTATATCAAATAAATACCATGAAATAATAGCTTTTTCCTGGTATTGACAGCAGGGAGAGGTCTTGTAAAAATTATTTCTATGGCTGGTTATTCTAGTTGCACACATTTGAAGAGAACGTTTTGTGTCTTAGAGCAAAGACACAAAGACAAATCCAGCTGTCTGTCTGCTTGGCACAGCTTGTGACCAGGAACACATTCTACCAGTTCTTTTGAAGACAGAACATTGGTTTCTGAGTGCAATTCAGGAATTTGATTTCATCATCATCATCATCATCATCATCATTATTATTATTATTATTTTCAGTAAGCTCTTTGTGATTGATGGTGACTCTGTAATATTTTTCCCCTTGTATGCTAAGGACAGCTGATGCTCTGCCTTTAGCAACTGGGATCTGCAGAGAGCTCATTGGCAGAGCATTCATAGCCTTGAGCTTTGGAACTTCTTTTGCTTCTGTTAGCCTGTTCTGTTTTGAGGCTGTTTAATCTATGTGAGATGGCAGAGGGGGGGGGGGGGATAAGCTTTGCTGAAATCTGACTCATAGCTAATGAATGGAGAAGTTTGGATCAAATAACTTAAAAAACAATAATGCCACAATTATAGGTTAGATTTAAACAAGGAAAACATTTGGAATTGCTTTGTGTGCTCCTATGAACAAATATTCACAAAAACATTTACAGTCTGTCTAGTCACAAGCCTGTTCCACAGGTACAGTTCCCCCTTATCCTATGAGCAATTTATGTTGCAGAATCAGTGTGAAAAGCTAAAATTGTGAACAATACACTCAAAATTGCCTTGACAATCCCTTACATCTGGAAAATACGCACTGTCTCTTTAAAAATTGTGAGTCTGAAACTGATGGAGGGAGCAGCAACTTCATTCCTATCTCAGGCTAACTTTGGGCATGTATTTAGTAAATGAAATGGCAGGTGAAATCACCTGCATTATTTAAGGTTGCAGTTTTTTGTTTTGTTTGCTTGACTGCATAAAGTTGATTTTGCAGAAGTCAGCTGCTTTTAAGATGAGGGGTGACTGTTGTTTCTCTGCTGCTACTTGTATTCCATTCTCTTTTCAAGGATGTTTTGGAAGCATTATAAGAACTTTTGATATGGCCTTAGTTTTGCAGCCAGGATAATGTGGAGATAATTTTTAAATATTTTTTGCAGTTTATCTGGTTTCCATTTATCTGGTTGTATCTTAGTATATTCCTACCCACTTTGAATGTCTTAAACAGAGTAGGATAAAAATACCAACAAATAAATATTTATTTTATTTATTTAAAATATATATGCCCTGCCTTCCCTCTATTTACCAGGGCACCTAAGTCACCTATATATCCTCTCATTGCTTGTTAGCTGCTCTTGTCCTCTTCCTAAAAACCCTGTTTCATCTGCTAGTTGCTAAGGAACCTGTGTTCATAAATTCAGTGTGGTTCAGACTGGCTTAGTTACTTCTTTGGGACACTATCAAGTAATTAAGGTTCTCCATTCTGAAGCTGAATTTCAAGCTTAGTACTTGGTGTATCTGCATATAAATAGGGCCCCACTGGGCTTTTTAGAAACTAAAACTGGATCTGTTAGGAGCCTCTTTATGCCTTTCATTTGTAATTTACCAGGATAGTAGAAAAGATGAAAAAAAATTGCTGCGAATGCAACAAAAGCTTTGGTAATTATGCTTTGATACTGGTTCCTCTGTAAAGGCAGGGTAGTACATAAACACCTTTCAGTACTAATGGCCTCTAGAGATGAGGAGCAAATGTGACCTTAATATTATGCACCAAAGAGTTACCTTGTGAAGTCTTTACTGTACATGTCTAACCTTTAGCCAATATCCTTCCTTTCCTCACTACTTTTGGTATCTTTTCACAGTGCTGAAAAAGAGCCAGTTGCAAAAAGGATCCCCCACTGCAACTCAAATATTGTCCATATCAGGGTGAGCCTGATCATGGCCATGTTTGGATTAGGTTCATGTGCATTGTGAAGTGTGTGCAGTGCACTGTCCCCCTTCTCCCAGTTTGTCAATTGCTACAGTTTATTGGGTGCTGGGCAGACTGCAGCAGAGGTGGTAAGCTGTTGGCTGCTGACAGGCCAGCCAGCAGGTGGTAGAAGTTCATTTTCACCCCTTCCATCCTGGCTTCCCATGGTCACATTGACTTCTGGAGAGGAGAGGGAAGAGTCAGCATAGGCCCAAGCCAGTAGGATTGCTCTCAAGGGTAGAGAAGGAGCAGTGGTGGTCTTGCACTTGAGAGCATTAACCTCTGTGGAGAAGAAGGAGGAGTCACTGTGGTACTTCTTTCTCACACTCCCAGAGGCCAATAGGGTTGCTCCCAGGGGTTGTCTGCAGTGGGTTTCTGGAAGCAGTCCCCTTTAAGGGTTGTCATGTGACTTGTAATAGGGCTTGAAGATGAGTTGCATATAGAGTCACAATAATCTAGGGCAGTGGTTCTCAATCTGGACTAGAGAGCCCTGGCCTCTGCCCCCTTAAAGGGTGGAGAGGGGGGAAGGCAGTTTAATGACCCACTGGATCACACCACTTTGGGGGGGCCTGCAACAGCCTCCTGGGGGTGTGGAGAGCCCCTGCGCCAGCCTCAAAATGGAAACCTTCATAATTGCAATCGCAACCACTTCCAGTTTTGCAAACATGAAAAGTGGAAATGATATAAAAAAATGCAAACAGCCCAATCCTTCCCCTCAAAAAGGCTTGAATTGCATTCTGCAGGAAGGGGCAGGTTGGGAGGCTTGGAAGAAGCTTTGAATGGAAAATATATTCTCTTACTCCCCATAAGCCCCTTGGCAGCCAATGGGTGCCATGCTAGGTGCTACCTCTACCCACTCAGACTTCCCCCTCCCCGGCCCACCCCACTGACCTACCTGGTTCAGTAGGTGCTCTGTTTGCTGCCTGCACATGCAGGGCTGCTCTGGCCTTACCGCTGATGGGCCAGTAACCAGTGGCGTCACTAGGGTTCACATCACCCGGTGCGGGAGGCCAATGCGTCACCCCCATGCAGCGTGGCGGGTGTGGCGGGCGTGGTGATCTACCATCGTCCCACCCCCACTGGTTTTTTGGCTGTACCCTTTGATAGAAAAAGTTATTTCAATGAAGTTTGTTTCATTGCATCCTGCGTGAAATTAAACATGGATTAATATGTAACATGATGGTATTTTTACAAATTGTGATTTTGGTCACTAGTGATGTCACCTCCCCCCAGGATGTCAACTTACTAACACCTTATTGGAGCAGTTCTCAAACGTATAGCACTGGGACCCACTTTTTAGAATGACAATCTGTCCAGGACCCATCATAAAGCACTGGGACCCACTTTTTAGAATGACAATCTGTCCAGGACCCATCATAAAGCACTGGGACCCACTTTTTAGAATGACAGTCTGTCCAGGACTCATCAGGACCATTAAAATAAATAATTATAACTAACTAAATTAAAGTAAAACAAATAATTAAATAAGGGGAAGCCAGCCCTGTTCCACCAAGTGAATTTTCTCTGTAGCCTGCCTGCTATAACACTCCTCCCCAAAAAAGAATCAGTAAGATTTTCACCCCTACCCAGTACCCAGTTCAATCTAAGTTCTTATATTTCAAGCATATCACGATCAGGACACACCTGGCTTTACAAGTCTGAGAGCCCAATCAACAACAACAACAACAGTATTTATATACCGCTTTTCAACTAAATGTTCACAAAGCGGTTTACAGAGAAAAATCAAATAACTAAATGGCTATGTCTGTCTACTCAAAAGTAAGTCCCATTATAGTCAGTGGGACCTACTCCCAGGAAAGTGTGGATAGGATTGCAGCCTAAAACAGAAAAAAATTCACCTTACCCTGTCAAGCCTCTGTTTCATTCTTTTTAGGGGGGGGGGCTGCCTTCTGGAGCATTTGTTGAGCTCCAGTTGCATCAGATCAGGACCATTCTGGTGACCTCACATTTCCCTTTGCGTGAAATGCCCAGGAGCCAAGGCACGTTTGCTTACTCGTGAGTAAACGCATGATACGGCTCTGTTTCACTTTCCATTGGGTTCCATTCATTTTTTGTTTTCCAGTTTTTTGCCAATAACTTTTGATAGAAAGGAGATATTTCACTCTGGTATTTGCATTGCATTCTGCTGGAAATTCTACATGCAACAGTATATAACATGATGGGGTTACACCTAACCACCGCGATTTTAGCGTGTCACGCCCACAGTGCCACATCACACCCCCCCTTGTGCGTCACCTGGTGCAGCCCGCACCCCTCAAACCCCCCTAGCGACGCCACTGCCAGTAACTTATGGTTCTGCATGCTGGTGGCAGGCCATTTATGACATTCCTAAAGCGCATTCCACCATTGGAACACTAGTCCTGCCAGCGGCCTGCACAAACAGGACTGGACCATAAGGCAATTAATTATTAACAGTATTATGGAGGGACTCATCCATTGTGTACTAGCCATCAACCCAGACTGGCACTGTATTGGAAAGGAGTTCAAGATCAAGTAATCAGGTTGACCATTCAAGAGCCTGTGAGACTTGCTACAGTTAGGCCCAAATCCTATCCTTTCTCAAATCTACAGTTGGGCCCAAACCAACTTTCCAGCTCTGACATAGCTGTGCCAATAGCACATGTGCTTCATCCTGCAGTTGGGGGGCAGTCACAGAGGCCTCCTCAAGGTAAGGGAATGTTTGTTCCCTTACTTTGGAGCTGCATTGCCCTAACCTTGGTCCTGGAAAGTTAGTTAGGATTGTGCCCTTACGGAACTTGTGGGAATGTAGTCTTGGTTGCTAAATTGTAACCTGTTGTCTTGCTAAGTTAACTTGCAATGGAAGCTTTGAAATTCTGCTTGACTCAATGTATAGTTTCTCATTTGTAACAGAATCTACAGAAGTCAGGTTGGAGTTCTTTCTGAAATAAAGAGGATTTGATGTTTCATCCCTTTCAGCGTTCTTCTGAAGGACCCCTCCTTCATCCATGTTGTTTCTGAAACAAAAAGGTTGCTAAATTACTGGTATGGCAAAGATTGCCCCACATGCTCCATTTTATCTTCTTCCACAATTCTCTGTGTCAGGAATGCTTATATCTTCATTGTATATGAGAAAGGATAGCAGTATCTCAGTGTATCTCCTCTCTGATGGCCGTCTATTGCCACGTTAACAGAGTTGTTTTGGTGGGCATTTAATTTGTGACAAGGTTTTACTGTGCTGTGCTTTTCTCACAAGTTAGACAATTTTTAAAAATTGTCTTGATATGCTGTCAGTCACAAAGAACAGTGGTTGGAAAAGCAGAATAAAACTATTTTAAACAAACTGTTTAAGACAATATGTATTTACCTGTATAGCCTGAACTTGAGCATGAAAGTAAATCCTCTTGATTTTGATTTCCATGTCACTTATTTCCAATTAATTATGCTACTGATTTATTCCCTTTCCTCAATTATGAGGTGGGTGCCTGACATTTCCAGGAGAATATCCCTTTATAAAGTTAAGAGAGAAAGCTGCTTATTGGGAGGTCGCATTACATATCTACCCTGAAAGTGGTGGGTAGCAATTTGCTTCCTGCTCTTAACGACATAAGGGAATATGGAAGAAGGAATGATTTGATGTGATGATTGACAGCCCAATCCTGAGCTCCACGTGCCAGCTTACTGCCACTGCACACTGTTGCAAATGTGTCGTAAGGCATGTTAGCGAGCTCTAATGCCAGTAGAGCACCTGTGCTAGCCCGGCACTGGCTGGTGCTGAGCTAGTACCGGGTGGGCGCCTGGCCTCTGCCGCTCGGCGGTTGCATGGACCGCTGAGCAGCGGAGAGGAAAGTGGGAGCATGGGGGGAGGCGTGCCGGAGGGAGGGAGTGGGGCAGGAGGGAGGCAGGACTGGTGGAGCTTTGCCTGACTGGATCCAAAGCCTCCATGTCAGGCTCACCGCCCAACACGGAGGCTTTAATCTCTGCGGAGGCTTTAATCTTTAAGCCATTAGAGGGCTACTCCCTCTACCTGGAGGAAGGGGACAAAAGTCCCTTTCTCTTGAGGTGCCGCCCGTGGCTGCTTTGGCATGCAGGGTGCAGCGGCAGCCATTTTTGGTGCCGCCACAGCCGTGTGCCCGGGCAGCTCAAGACTGGGCTATCTGTTGGGGAGGCATGAAACCCTTTGCAAAGAACACTCCAAAACTTACATGTGTAATTGTTTGGCAGTTAAAATATATCCCTCTGTGGAGCTAAAAAAAATGAAGGCACCTTAGAAACCAATTGACTGGGATCCCAAATTACTTCTGAATATTGCAAAAGTTCCTTTTGCTAGGCCGGTGGAATATCAGAAAACACTGCGGAAAAAAGCAGTTTGCCATGCAGGGTGGGGATCCTGCTGTCAGAGGAAAATAAAATCTGGTGCCTCCTTGGGCTCAGAAAACCTGTTTCATGGTTCTTTGAATCTTGTCTGATTTTTCTGAAAGATCTTTTCTTTTCAATTCTGGATAAATATGCAGTTCTTTCTCCTTCAGTGCATGGCAACCAGATTTCTTCCCTCAAGGCCATGTTTTTGTTGTGGGGATATCTCATTTTCCAAGCATTCACAGGGCAATATCTTGTACAGTGTTTGCTGTTGTTCCCCAGATAACATGTGGAATGGCTGTGTTGTTGTCTAGCAACAGTTTGTAAGGGTCTGCCCTATCTGCAGCTTCTAAGTAGCCCCACACAGAGAGCACCCTGCAGCAGGTAAATACTTGAGGTTACCAAAGCATAGATGACTGAGACAAGACCGCTCCTGAACAGAAATAGATAGTTCCAGCTCACCAGCCAAACTGGTACCAAAACCTCCTGAGAATCCAGCAGCAGTGCCTGAGGGTATTGCTAGACTACATCCAGGGGGAGTGTTGCCCTGTCCAGGGAAAGCAAAACCAATAACCTTGGCTAGTAATCATGCATGTCTGTGTTGAGCTTCAGTTTGTTAGCCCTCTTCAGCCCAGAGCTGTATCTGTGCATATATTTAAGAATTGAACTGCTGCTCATAGATTGGAGAAAAAAAAATAGAACATGGTGCTGTCAAGCTATTGATGACATTTGACAGCTAAATCGATCCATTCCCCAGTTGCGTGTTGATGTTAAAAAGCATTGGGAAGAAAAAGAAACTTTGTTGAACTTCATGGAATAAAGTCCAGAAGGCAAAGGCCATCCGCAAAATAGGAGCAAAAGCAATGCCAAGCAGTGCTGTCATCTGCACCCATCACAGGCTTTTCTGAAGGATTTAATGATTCAGCTAATATAGAAACCATATAGACCTCTCCATATAGATAATATATGGAGAGGTCCAAAACTAGAAGGAGCATTCTTGTACTGCCCTCTCCATCTCTAGATGCAGATAATTGACAAAGGCAACAAGTGTGCTTTTCTGTTCTGAACTCTGATACCAGTTCAGGAAATCTATATTGTCCAATAACGCTTTTGGTAACTTGGGGCTCAGTCCTATCCAATTTTCTAGCACCAATGTAGCTGGGCCAGCAGGGTGTGAGCTGCATCCTGTGGGGGCAGTCACAGAGCCCTCCCCCCTGCACCACCAAGGTAAGAGAATGTTTGTTCCTTTACCTCAGGGCAGGGGGTCTGGTCTAGAGGGTAGAGCCTCCGTCTGCCTGAAGATAACATCCACAAGGTTGCCAGTTTGAGGCCACCGGCACCGTGCGACCTTGGAGCAGCTGACAAGCTGAAGCCGAGCTATTCCATCTGCTCTGAGCGTGGGAGGATGGAGGCCAGAATGTGAAGCCAGATCGGAATGAAACACCTTGAATGTAGTCGTTCTTGAAAGAAAGAACCTTCTTTGAAACTGTAAAAATCTCTATTTAATAAGGGATTTAATCAAGCCTGCCTATGTAAACCGTGAATAAAGTCTTGAATAAAGACCAAGAAAGGCGGTATATAAATACCTATTATTATTATTATTATTATTATTATTATTATTATTATTATTATTATTATTATTATTATTATTACCACCTCCAGGCTGCACTGTGGCTGCATCAGCTCTGGAAAGTTGGGTAAGACTGAGCCCTTGGTCATCTTGCTGAGAATAGCAAATTTGATGCCATCCTGAGACAGGTCAACCACTTTCTTGGATGATTTCTTCCGAAGCAGATGAATCACTGCAGACAAATTTGTTTCAGCTCTGTAAATGTTAGCATAGCTGGTTTACACAGCAGGGTTAGGGAGATTTCTGTGAAGATCAGTTCAAGGCATGTTTAAAAGGAAATGTTATATTTATAAGAACATACTTTGTATGTGGGGGTGATGAGATGTGCTACATGGTTGCTATCTAGCTAGAAAGAGGGTTATGGGAAAAAGGATGATGAAGAAGGAAGGTAGCCTAAGCCTAGCAAGCTGCATACCAAAGAGAGCTTTACAGGAAAAATAAGAAGGGAACTTTCACAACCTATCTGCATAGCTTACTAGTGATATTGCCCTTTCAGGTGCAGGAATCTTGTTTGGTGGTGTTTTCACCTTTCTCCGCTTCCAGCAAGTTCCTTAATTCAGGTACTTTCCATTGGTTAGACAACAGCAAGCTACAATACTGTGGTTCTTGCTGTCAGAATTGCAGTCCTGAATGCACTTGCCTGGAAAGTTTCCAGGCAAGTGCAGTCAGTAGATCAGTCGTTCTCAAACTTTTAGCACCAGGACTCACTTTTTAGAATGAGAATCTGTCAGGACCCACCATATGTGATGTCATGACTGGGAGTGACATCATCAAGCAGGAAAAGTTTTAACAATCCTAGTCTGCAGTCCCACCCACACTTACCCAGGACTAAGTCCCATTTACTATCATTGTTAAAAGCATATACATAATAGCCTGTTAAAAGTACAGGTCGGTAACATTTTCCCAAATGTAGTCACATATTATTGTAGCATCAAGCCTAATATATTAAAAATAAACTATTGAGATGAATGGGGACCCACCTGAAATTGATTCACGACCCACCTAGTCAGTTCTGACCACTGGCATAGCTAGAGGGGGGCGGCATCCAGTTCAGTGATTCTGTAAGAACTCATTCAAGAGATAGCTTTGGATCACCTCCCTATTCCTGCAAGTTTGGCCTCAAGAAGCTGTCGAGCCTTAGCCCTCTTCCAATGAAACAAGAAATTATGTGGCTTGTATGGGTTATGAACTTGGCAATGCTTGTATTATGTCATATTTTTGATTTTCTGAAAGCTTGTTGTATGGTACGTAGGAAAGAAGCAGTTCCCAGCCTCATAGGACAAACTGTAAACTTGACAGGTTGGAATAACAAGCCTGTTCCCACCAGGAATAGGGGAGGGGAGGGAGGGGAGAAGGAGTTGTGGTGGAAATAGCAGTGACTCTTTTTAGTGTGGACCCTTAAGTTTAGATATTTGCATAAACTGCAAAGCTATTGAAACCTATATTTCCTTAATATATAGTAACTGGTCTGTTACAATATGGATGTTATCCAGAGGAAGGAGCAGCAAGGCATAACGGAGTATAAAGGAGGAACATGAACTGTGGAAGAGGCAGAGGGAGGAATATTAGGATGTTGGGAAAGAGGCATAGAGAGAACTGCAGGACTTGCAAAAGTTCTGTATGCAACTGGTGGACAAGTTGGTGGGATGTGAGCTAGATGATACTACTGTCCGGTGGATCTATGGCTGGCTGACAGACCATACTACACCTGGAGAGTGCTTGTCCACAGCTCTCTGTTGACATGAAGTTACATGACAAGTGATGTGCTTCAGAGCTATGTCTTGAGTTCAATGTTGTTCAGTATATACATGACTTGGATGAGGAAGTAGAGGGGGTGCTCATCAAAATTGCTGGCAACACCAGATTAAGAGGGGTATGGGACATTTCAAAACATTTACAAAACAAAACATTTCAAGAGGATCAATATAAAGTCCTAACTGTCCTGCTCTTTTGTTTTATGAGATCACAGTTGTCTTGTGATCCACTCTTCAGTTGTGTTTAACTCATCCCAACTAATTTACCCTAGTTTAATACCATACTAACACCCCTCCCCCAACATCCAGTAATTCTCCAGATCTACTTCTGCATGCATCTATAAACTTTTCTACAGACAGAAAAGATGGGCTGTGTTAAGAAAGGAGATCTCATCAGTACCACACATATCACTGGAGGAGATTTTGTTTTCCTAATCTGAGTGCTTTTTCAAAGCACCATGACCTCATTCCAGTCATTCCATGACCTCATCTCAAAGCACACCTCTCCAAAATGTGAATGGTTTCCCTAGGGTTTAACACCAACCCAATTCTATCCAATTTTTCAGCACCAATGCAGTCATGTCAATGGGGCATGTGCTGCATCCTGAGGTGGGGGGGGGCAGTAATGGAAGCCTCCTCAAGGAAAGGGAACATGTGGCTGCATTGGCACTAGAAAGTTGGATAGGAGTAAATGAAAGTACTATTATCATTGCTGTTTTTGTACACTTTGCTGAATTGGACTGTGTGAACTTGAAATTAATAAAGGCAAGAAGGATTAACTCCTGAGGTTTCTGGCTCTACATTAAGAATAAAGAGATTGATTCCAACCCCTGATCTGTTTTCATTCATTTTAGAAGACTGCTGATAATAAATTTGCCTTGACACTGTGCAGGTAAAACTGATGGATCACTTTTATGTCTATGTCCCATGTCCAAGTCTGCTGCTTAGCAAAATAGTGGAGTCTTTGATGGTCTAGGAACAAAACCACTCAAAGTGACTATATAAAATACAGTTTTTGGGAGGTAAAGCAGGCTGCTTTCCGTAGATGCTTGAGAGGTGCTTGATAAATGCCAGGCATAGTCAATACATGAAGAAATAAAGCATTTGCAAATGACATGATGTCACAGCTTTCCTCTCCTGCCTTTTTATTTGACCATATGTTTAATACGCTATGGTCGAAATATTCAGACTGGGGCATCACGATGCCCCAGCCTGACAGCCCTGGCCAATGCCACCTTAAGGGGTGGGAGCAAGGGGAAGGCAGTGACGCGATCCCCAGGATCGCATCGCTCAGGGGTGCTGCAGGGACTGAGATGCACTCACCAGTTCCTGCAGCAGCATCCTGGGGGTGCGGGGAGCCCTGCACGAGCGTCTGCAGGACTCCCCAGCCTTCTAAAGGCGAATCGCAGCATGATCGCACTCCACTTCCAGTTTTGCAGAGGTGGAGCACAATTGCTCCACTTTCACTTTTAGAAGGCTGGGGAGCCCTGCAGACGTTCTTACAGGGCTCCCCACACACCCAACAGGCTGCTGTAGGGACTGGTGAGTACATCCCAGTTCCTGCAGCCCCCCTTAGCGACACAATCCTGGGGATTGTGTCACTGCCTTCCCCCCACCCCCACTGACTCCCTCCCCTCCCCTGCAACGATTTACTGCAGTCCTCAAATGTCCTGAGTGTTGAAAACTGCAGCTCTGTGGGCTTTTTCACCTAGAGATGCTGATTCCTTTTAGTCTAGAACAGGGATGTCCAAACTTTTATGCAGGAGGGCCACATCATCTCTCAGAAACTGTGTTGTGGGCCAGGAAAAAAGAACTAATTTACATTTAAAATTTGAATAAATTTACATAAATGAATATATTAGAGATGGAACTTATATGAATGAATGAAGGTCTTGCAATAGCTCAAGACCTATAAAAGGCTTTGCGTAAAGCAAGACTGACCTTTCTTTCACTACTGCTGCTGCTTCACAGATGTGAAATAGCAAACAGCAGAGAGAAAACTTGGCCTGCAGCTCACACAAGAGATCAAACAGTTGGTCCTTGCGCTGAGAGCAGTTTTTGGGTGTGGACTCCAGCAAGTCTCTGGCGGGCCAGTGGCTCATTGGAGACTGGGGGCTCCCCACGGGCCAAATTGGGCATCCCTGAGGGCTGCAACTGGCCCCTGGGCCAGGGTTTAAGCACCCCTGGTCTAGAATGTATGTTAATGCAGGCTAGAAATCAGAAGGTAGCCACTAGAAAGGAAAAAAAACAACTCAGAATGTACATTCTAGTGTAGTGTAGTGTAGCTGTATGTTCAAATAGATGAGACAGGACGTGCAAAAATGTATTTTGGTGTCCCTTGTGAAAACAGCTGAAG
The DNA here is from genome assembly GCF_035046505.1 of Tiliqua scincoides. Taxonomy (NCBI): domain Eukaryota; kingdom Metazoa; phylum Chordata; class Lepidosauria; order Squamata; family Scincidae; genus Tiliqua; species Tiliqua scincoides. The sequence continues at coordinate 55,604,419 of NC_089824.1, read as the reverse complement.
AATGTGTTGCTGATATATGGAGGGGCCCACACTCTAAACAGATTAGCTACTGTGCTGAGAAGCTAGTATCGTTCCATCACATTTTTGGACAAAGTTCATAACTGTAAATCTCTTTTTATTATAGGTCACTTGTGTGGCTGATTTTAACTACACTGTATGTCTCTTTGTAGCTAGACCTCTGGTGGTCCACTTACATAATACAGAGTCAAGCAAACCTGTTTGTTCTTTTCTTGATTCTAATCTGAACTAAGCCAAAGGGCTTAAAAAACAAAAACATACAAACAAAAAACACTCCCTTCCTATGCTTGTATCATTCGACCTTCTTTCACCTCTTCCCCACAATCAGCAATCCTTCCCTAAAATTTTCTTGGGAAAAATTATGTTGGTAGCATGTTTTCAAACCCTATTATCTCTCTCATTCCTCCCGTCATTTGTGTATTCTTAATCGCTACAGGTTGTAGACATTTTGGAGCCATTTGGCTTATCTTGAAATAAATTAGAAATGTGAAGGCCACAGGAGAAATACTAATCTCCTGTTTCTTCTTCTGCTGTTTAAATACTGTTACAAAAACAATTGGTAGAATGCTGGTAAAGGGTCTGGGAGAGTTGTGTGTTTGTGTGTTTTTCCTTCCTTTCAGAAGACTTTAATCAGGAAAGTTTCATTAAAGACTTCTGAAAGAAAACACACACACACAAACTGAGTTGTCTTAACTACTCTGTTTTATAATCTAACATGGTGTATTCAAATATTATGTGGGCTTCATTGGGTGGTTGTGTTGTAATCTTTGGAATCCTTGCAAAAATGCAAACTTGCTAGGCAAGGTTGCTAACATTTGTGATGCTTATCACCATCATAGGGCAAACATCTGTGTTAATTTACTGTGCCAGTCTGTGTATTTACCTAGGCCAGTGATTTTCAGTCTTTTACATCTCTCCTCACACTGACAAGGCACTAAAATGGTCAAGGCACACCACAGGTTTCTGACAATTGACAAGGCACACCATGCTGCCAGTGGGGGCTCACATCTCCCATTGGCCCTATTAATAAATGACCTCCCCCCAAATTCCTGTGGCACACCTGTCGACCACTTGTGGCACACCAGTGTGCCATGGCACAGTGGTTGAAAATGGCTGACCTAGGCCCTCAATACGCATTCCAGCACATGTGAGACAATAAGGGTGCAATCCTAACCAACTTTCCAACACTGAGGTAAGGACGATGCAACTCTGAGGTAAGGGAACAAAGATTGCCTTATTTTGAGGAGGCCTCCATGACTGCCTCCCAACTGCAGGATGCATCACATGCCCCACAGGCACAGCTATGCCAGTGCTAGAAAGGTAGTTAGGATTGTGCCCTAAGTTACTGGAATATTCAGAGATACCACATTACCAAAAATGAGTCCCACAGCTGCTTTCATTTTTAAGACAATGTGCATCTAATGGTGAAGTGAGGGTTTAAAGCACCTTGGAAAAAATAGAAAAAAATATGCATTTTGGCATGTTATAGCCTTGTATGATTCTATCCATTCTTTTGTGTGGTGCAAGTAAATTGAATTGCAGGTTTGTTTTTCTTTGTCTTAAAAAGGGAAATAAAAATAGGGTCCTAGTCCTCATTGAAATTGCTTCCATTGGGACATATATTTTAGTCTTTTGCAGCAAAAGCAACAAATATGTACATATTTGCCCGCCTATTGAGGAATTTAGTTTCATGCATCTGATGAAGTGAACTACAGTACTCAAACATTTATGCTGAAAGACATTGGTTAATCTTTAAGGAGCTACAAAAGTTGTTGTTTGATGAAATAGTGTGAACTGAGTGCTCAGAGGCTGTGAAATGTACATTTGAAAGTATCAGGTGCCTCATTTTAAGGTATTAACTTCAACTACTTGTTTGTGAGTACCAGTTTTGAGTAGAGACAGTTGCAGATGAGCTAATTTCAGCCCTCTTTAAAACTCATTTAAGACTATGACACTGTTTCTTACATTAAATTGGAGAGATGTGAGGGAAATAATGCATAGTAAAGGACTTATGTGTTCTTTGGCTTGTTGCTTGGTAACAGAAAATGCCTCCTAAGCTTATTTTTGTTTGTGGGTAGGGGGTGAAACCTGAATCAGTGGCCATCTGTCCTGAGCTGGTTGGTTTCCTATTGAATGGGCTTTTGTCTGTGTCAAACAATTCGTTTTTTTTTAGGGCCCATATACAATTCCAAACGCTACTGGTAGTATCTCCCTTTTCCCCAGTCATTTTTAAATGTTGGGCTGTTGTATTATAATACCATGGACAGTAATAGCAGCCACTTTACAATTGCAGGAAGTATATTTCTGATGGAATAATTCCACTGGTATTTTAGCTCTGTTATCCAAAAAGTCAATTAGCATGTTTACTTTTACTTTCTCTAGTTCTAATTTGTGTAATTGAAAAACAATGCAAATGTTATAGCGTCCATGAATATTTCACTTTAGAGATGCAGCAAATTCATTTTTGTACAGCTAGCTGTTTTATAGTTCTGCAAAGTCGAAAGCAAATAATGACAGCCAGGTATTGGCTATCTTTGTAGGGCTATGACCTTGATTCAGAGCTCTGCAAAGTTCCAGTGTACTGAGAGTTCCATATGACAAGGGCTTCTCCATTGATTTTAGTGTTGAGGCAGGCTGTAGCATTACTACTTCAAATAGTATATAATTAATCTATTTGCTACCCCAAGATGTGGGAATGACCACTAGTTTTGATAGCTTCAAAGGAGAATGACTATCAATAGCTATTAGTGATGGTGGTTACATGCAACTTCCAGGTTCAGGGGCAATGAGTTGGATACCAGTGTGTGGATACCAGTTGCTGGGAGAGGAGAGTGCTATTTGTCTATATGTACAGATTGTGGACTTCCCAGAGGCACTGGGTTGGCCACTGTGGGATAGGATATTGGACAACCAGGCCTTTAAAAAAAAAAAAAAAAATTCAACAGATCACATGTCTTGAGAGTGTGCTGTGTTCATGAGCTGTTCCTCCAATATTGAAATGATTGAGAGCCCAATCCTGAGCTTGGCACTCTGGCTTTCCGCTGGAGCGCACTATTGCAAATGTGCCATAAGGCACGTCTGTGAGGCTTACCGCTGGGCCAGCACCTGTGCTAAACTGGCACTGGGCTAGTGCTGGGCGGGCACCCGTCCTCCGCTGCTCAGTGGTCTCATGGACTGCCGAGCCGTGGCATGGTAAGCAGGGGCAGAGAGGGGGCAGGGAGGAGGCGTTCTGGGGAGAGGGGAGGTGTGGGGAGGGCAGAGAGAGGACGGATGGGAGGCGTGCCATGGGGAGGAAGTGGGGAGGCAGGAAGTGGGTCCGGTGGAGCTCAGCTCCACCAGATCCTGACCGTTTGTGTAGGGCTCAGCACCTTACATGAACACCTTTAGTTTACCACCGACGTTTTGGTCGGCAGTAAAGTGAGTAGCCCCATTGCGGGGGTGCTTCCCTTACCTGGGGGAAAGGGACGAAGGTCCCCTTCTCCCGTGGCAGGCTGAGGTGCGCAGGATGCAGTGACAGCTGTTCTCGGCGCTGCTGCAGCCACACTCCCCAGGCAGCTTGGGACTGGGCTGTGAGGAAGCTCTCCCCCTACCCCAGCTCCTGATGATGCAGAGGGAACCCTTCATGCATACTGGTTAATGAATGTGTGTAAATTGGCTGCAGAGCTTGGTGCCACAATGCTGCTCCCACCCCCACATATGTTTACCTCTGTAGAATATCTGAAAAAGACTTCCCATGTATTGACTTGTGGGCACTCTATTAAATTCATAGAATTTTGAATGGAAGAGGTCTTCAAGGCCATCTAATCCAACTAACTGCTAGAAGCCAGAAAATCCTCTCTAAATCACCTCCAAATTCAACCATCCATAATTGTCACAGATTGTTATCATCACCACTCTAGTAATCTCAGAGCATGGGATTTTGGGGTAGTCTTCTATCTAGGTATTGGCTGGTCTCAGAATTGCTTATCTTGATGGAACCATATGAGGCATCTTCAGACCTTGTTATATTCAAGGTTATAAAAACGAATAGAGATGACCGTATTTTTAAAAAATATCATGAATGTGTGCATTCCTAAGCATTGTGTGTTGTGGAAGTAAGCATAAGTCTTCATCTGTGTAATTCTCACTACAGTACAGAAAATCTTTTAAACTGACCTGTAAACAATATAGAATATTCCCTTCAACTGTTTCCACTCTTACTCCATGAACTAGTTTCATTCCTAAGCATTGCATTCTATTATGGGATACTTCCATATCTAACAACAAATAATTTTGAAATCACAATTTACTGGAGAGTTCTTCAAAGAGAGAGTCCAACTTAGGTTAAAGTCGCAACATTATGTTGTGTCATTGTTTCTTGTGACTAATTTGTAACCAGTGAGACAGAAGTCACTAAATGGCCACTGGTTTCTAAAAAATATATTTATATTTCTACTTTTTCCACAGATTTCATGGGTGACCTTGGGAGGATTCTTCACACTTTTGAATCTCTGCTTTCTGGTTTTTAAAATGGCAGCAATCATTGTCAATCATAGATGCTAGGCTGCTAGCCTTTGTTTACCAGTGCTTTTTAGTTGTGGCTGGTCCTAAGAGTTGTCAGGATAGAGAGATGATGTTTCTTTTCTAGTTGGTTAAAGATTAACATGCTGAATCCATGAAACAATGCCATTTTATTCTTCCATTTGGAGCCCAGAATTACATTGATTATGATTTTAGGTTCAGGAATAAAACTCATGGGTATCATCTAGGACAAAGCCGACTACGGATTGCCTGAGAAGTTTTACACTGGAGAAAGCAGTCCTGTATGGCGTGGGTAATCAGGGATAAGGCTGAAATTGCTCTTAGCTGTCATTCAGGTTTCCTTTCAAAGTCCAAGGACCTGCTGAGAAAAACAAAAAGCTAATGAAAGCTGACTGTATTCCAACTGAAACCCTGTAGAATCTGAAATGGTGGCCTGACTGTCTGTGTGTTCTTATCCTTCTACATTCTCGTGGTTACTAAGGTAACTAGTTTGTAGAGGTTTTACATCTTCATTGTCAAGTATTTCCTACGCTTATTGTTGCTGTTTTCAAATTAGGGCAATTTGAACAATGCCTTTTGAATGAGGACTAAAACAGAAAGAAGAAATAAAATGGCAATTGATGTAATGAATCAGTTGCTTTCTCTTTATCAACCATAGTACCTTTTTAAGAACTAGGTAAAAAATATGGGTTCTCATTTTTTTTTTCTGTCTCTCTCCTCCTAGTTGAGCAGCAAGGGAGGAAAGTATTAAATTTTAAATGCATTTTGAATATCCTGGAACAATTTGTTATCTAACAGATGAATCAGCTTATAGGTTTGGGTGATATTTGCAGATTGAGAGATGGATGTTTCACATTGTGCAATTTATGGTCAGGAGAGAGTGAGAGAGAGAATACAGTACTGTATTGACTATCTTAATACATGTAGCATTAGATAACATGTTTTATCTTATGCAGTGCTTAAATACTTAGTAAGGAAACATTTGTACTAAAGAACTTGAATGATAATAACTGTTCCCTTTAGCATAGTATGGATATTGGGACCAAGTTTGAAAAATTTGAAGATTATTGCTCTAGAACATTAATGAATGAGAAGTAATGGCAAAATGATATCAAATGGAATTTGATCTGGTGTGAAATAACTGAGGAATGTAATAGCCCAGTCCGAAGCTGCCCAGTACCCAGAGGAGCAGTAGCGCTGAAATGGCTACTTCTGCATGCTGTGGGTATCACGGCAGCTGCTGGAGTCTCCTTGGGAGAAGGGAACATTCATCCCCTTCCCCCGGTAAGGGTGCAGGCCCCACAATGAGTCTCCTCCAGTCTGTGGCAGCTATTTTGCCAGCACAAACAGGAGGCAATCTGTAGTCTGGCTTTCCAGCCCAACACGGATCATAGGATCTGGCAGAGCAGAGCTCTGCCATTTCCCCCCTCCTGCCCTAGTTCCTCTCCTGCCCTCCCCCTGCCCCACCCACTTCCCGCCTTCCCCATCCCTTACCATGACAATGCACATTTTCTCGTGGTAAGTCCAACTATTGCCTGTCATTTAATAAGTATGCATTTGTTAGGGGGAAAGATGTCTTCTGCAGTTGTTTTAAAAGATTGTTTATCATCATAATGTATTGGCCTTTGGAAAAGTTCCAGATCATTCCTTTTTCTGTTGGCTCTACAATGAAGGTTGCAGATTCAAATCTGGTTCACAGGATTTGGAGGGGACTTAAACCTGGAAGTTCCAGGTTCGAATTCCTGCTTGGCCATGAAGCTTCTTGGGTGACCTTGAGACTGGCATTTTCTCTCAGCCTAACCTACCTCAAGACTTGCTGAAAGGACAAAAGGAGAGAAGGAACCATGTACACCACCTTGAGCTCCTTGGAGGAAAGGTTGTATTAAAATGTGAAAAATAAATAGGTACATAGAAACTTAGACATTGGTGTAATGTCCCACCACCTTCTTAGGACAGGTTCCTGGGAGGATATGTCAGTAGTCCTTTATTTGTCATGGCTTGCTATTGCTTTCTGTACATAGTTGAAGGTGTTGCATTGGTCCTACTTAGAGATCATTTTGCCCCCCTGCTACCTATTGATTTTGTGATCAGTTGAGGGTTACCACTTGAGTGATGTGCTCTGTATTGGCAAATCATGAACAACCAAGTGAAGGTAGAAGTGACTATTGTATGAAATGCTTTTAAATCCAGAACATTCAAAGACAGATCAGTACATACATCTTAACTGATGGAGGGATATCACCATTACCAAGAAATGGGAGCAGCAAGAACAGCCCTAACTTCTTCTATACTCTTTCAGGTTCTGGTTCAATCAAATAGCCTGTCAGTGTTTTCTTATATGTGTCTGCTGCACTCAAATTCTTCTGTAATAGCAGACACTTCAGACAGATCAAGACACCCCAAACAAAGATCCAAGTTGGAGCCAGAAGAAGTTATTTCTACAGCTGACAAAAGTGAGATTTTCGTGGAGTTTAAATGGCTCTTCAAAATCAGCAGACTTCTTAAGCAAGGCTTTTGATATCTTGGCCTTTTTGCTGCTGTCTGCCTCAGAATCAACTCTCAATCCCATTTTTATCTTCCAGGCCATGTTTTTTCATACCATATTGTTGTAAAGAGATGGCAGTCAGGAATGGAAGTCTTATTTCCTTGCATAAAGTCTGTTAGATGCAATTTGATCCAGATGCATTTTCATTACCAGGCTTGTCTGTTTCCAAAGGCTTCTCAGTGTGAATCCTTGAAGCTCACCATCTGTTAGACAGCAAATTTGTTTCTGTTTTTGTAAACATCACATTGAGGATAATGACTCTTCCTCTGTCACTGAGATTTTGCTCATAATGTTGCCCTTGACAGCGGTCACAGATTGTTTTTAAATACAGAAGCTTTTAAGTATCTCTGGAAATTCCTTCTTTGAATTTTAACATGGACATTAAAAAAAAATCAAGATTCTGTTTTAGAGGATAGGCAGAGAAGTCACCACCCTCAAATTCAGGATTTTCCTGCATTGTATTTTGCATACATTTTGAAGGCCTGCTACCCCTATAAGGACCTACTATGATCATCTTAGTGAGATAGCTCCACTTTCACTTTTGACGACCTGGAGAGCCCTGCAGACGCTTGCGCAGGGCTCCCCACATCCCAGGATGGCTGCTGCAGGGACTGGTGAGTGCATCCCAGTTCCTGCAGCCCCGTTAGTGAGACAATCCTGGAGATTGCGTCGCTGCTTCCTCCCCTACCTCCACCCCTTAAGGAGGCAGAGGCCAGGGCCTTTAGGTGAATACCACTGCCCTATGGGAACAAAGCAAGAACAACCTGTGTGGTTCCCAAACAGTCTCAGTTGCCTTGGCTCCAGAAAAGGGAAGGACAGAGGTTGATCAGGCATATAAGTTCCAAAGGCCCCTGTTAAAAATCTTCTCTGGGGTCCATCTAACCTCCCTGGAGCTCTGCCCATGTAATTAATTGGAGTGGTAAGGAACCAGAAGGGAATATAATCAGCATCAGCACAACTGATTCCCAAATTTCATTCTTCCCAAAAATAACCTCAGGGCAATGGTTGACATGTTGTTGTTGTTATTAACAACAGTATTTACTGTTAATACTGAAGTATTAACATATTTCAGCTCTGAACAGGGACATGTGCTGAGTTCACATCAAGGTTGGCTTGGCTGTGCCTGCTTTTGATAGCCCACCTCAGCCAATTTGTGCAACATTTTGACATCACTGGAGTTAAGAGCACAAACTGCCTGTGATGGAAAAGAAACAGTGGGCTGTTTGCACACAATTCTATTCCACAAATTGTGCCTTGGCCTGTAATAAAAGGTGGAGCAGACAGCATCTGGCACTTTGCCATATGTTGCCCACCACAGTGTACAATTTAGAGGTGATGTTTAATGTCTTCAGCTGTATTTTTGTTGTGGCTGTGTTTTTCTGAAGTATCATCTCATAGATCAGGACAGAAACTATGGTCTAATGTAAATGTTACTTGCAACAAGGGCTTACAGATTCAAGAATCCCTTGTACTTTAGAATTCCTGTTAGTTTGATGAACTTGCAGTGATCCAGAGTTCACTTCTTAGCAAGGGTGACATCTATATGTTCCAATTGTTATTGGAGGGGCAAGAGCGGGAGAGGAAATTAGAAGCATGAGATTATCTCCTCTGAACCCCTGCTTGTATCCAAATTACTGTCAAATTATCCAAATTATTGTATCCAAATAACTGCAGTATTTGGGTTGAAATCTTTGTTAGCATCAGCTTGAATTATTGTGTTGCAAATTCTGGCAGCCTCAGTAAAATAAGAGGATTAAAAACATAAAATAGCATGTTAATTCAGAGTCTTCAATATACTTTCATTTCCTGTGCTACAAGCATTCTGTCTAGTCCTGCTACTTAACAATTTTTCACTAAACCACCCAGTGTAATTGCATCTGATCCTGTCATATTGGCTCTTTATGCTGAGAAGGCCCATTTTAGATTTTGAATATCACTTTCTGATTTGACTTATGTTCCATTCAACGTCAGAACAATACAAGCTTTTGGATTTACTAGATCTATTATGCAGTGTAACTTTGGGCTCAGTACACATGTGTGAGGATTGTTAAATGTTTACAACTTTGAGACAGGCAGCCCAATCCTAAGCTGCCTGGCGTGCGGGGCTGTAGCAGTGCCAAAAATGGCTGCTGCAGCATCCAGCGCGCTCCAAGCAGCCGTCACCTACTCCATGAGAGGAGACTTTTGTCCCCTTCCCCCAGGTAAACTGAGTAACCCCGCAATGGGGCTACTCAATTCTACAACAACCTGAAGGTCAGCACAGAATGAAGAGCCTCTGTGTCAGGCGGCCAGCCCAACACGGAGGCTCTGAATTCAGTGGAACAAAGCTCCACCAGTCTGGACTCCCTCCTGCCCTGCTCCCTCCCCGGCATGCCTCCTCCCCGCCCTCCCTCCCCCTTCCCCCATCCCAGAATACCTCCTGTCTGCCTCCCCCACATCCCTATCTATCTCTCTGGTGCTCGGTGGTCCATGTGACTGCTGAGTGGCAGAGCTCCGGTGCCCCACTGGCATTAGCCTGGCGCCAGCCAGCTCTAAGCTAGCACCAGCGGAGCACCTGTACTAGGATCCGCAAACTTGCCTTATGATATGTTTGTGACAATGTGTGCAGGCGGTGAACCGGCACGTGCTGAGTAGGATTGGGTCCTAAACCCTTCAGTACTCAGCATGACTAATCCAACGACCTCTGGGGCTTAAATTGGATGAACCAATTGTGGGAGCAGTAAATAATGGGGCACAACCCAACTAGCCCAATTTTAAATTGCCACTGTTCTTAAGAACATAAGAACAGCCCCACTGGAACAGGCCATAGGCCCATCTAGTCCAGCTTCCTGTATCTCACAGCGGCCCACCAAATGCCCCAGGGAGCACATCAGATAACAAGAGACCTGCATCCTGGTGCCTCCCTTGCATCTCACATAGCCCATTTCTAAAATCAGGAGGTTGCACATACACATCATGTCTTGTAACCCATAATGGATTTTTCCTCCAGAAATTTGTCCAATCCCCTTTTAAAGGCATCTAGGCGAGATGCCATCACCACATCCTGTGGCAAGGAATTCCACAGACCAATCACAAGCTGAGTAAAGAAATATTTTTTTGTCTGTTCTAACTAAGAACATAAGAACAGCCCCACTGGATCAGGCCATAGGCCCATCTAGTCCAGCTTCCTGTATCTCACAGCGGCCCACCAAATGCCCCAGGGAGCACACCAGATAACAAGAGACCTCATCCTGGTGCCCTCCCTTGCATCTGGCATTCTGACATAACCCATTTCTAAAATCAGGAGGTTGCGCATACACATCATGGCTTGTACCCCATAATGGATTTTTCCTCCAGAAACATGTCCAATCTCCTTTTAAAGGCGTCTAGGCTAGACGCCAGCACCACATCCTGTGGCAAGGAGTTCCACAGAACGACCACACGCTGAGTAAAGAAATATTTTCTTTTGTCAGTCCTAACCTGCCCAACATTCAATTTTAGTGGATGTCCCCTGGTTCTGGTGTTGTGTGGGATTGTAAAGAGCATGCACTCTATCCTTTACGTGCATAATTTTGTATGTCTCAATCATGTACCCCCCGCAGGTGCCTCTTTTCTAGGCTGAAGTGGCCCAAATGCCGTAGCCTTTCCTCATGAGGAAGGTGCCCTAGCCCAGGAATCTTCTTAGTTGCTCTCTTTTGCACCTTTTCCATTTCCACTATGTCCTTTTTGAAATGTGGTGACCAGAACTGGACACAATACTCCAGGTGTGGCCTTACCACCGATTTGTACAACGGTATTATAATATTAGCTGTTTTGTTCTCAATACCTTTTCTAATGATCCCAAGCATAGAATTTGGCTTCTTCACTGCCACTGCACGGTGTGTGGTGTGCACACCGCACAGAGCTGTCCACCACCACCCCAAGGTCTCTCTCCTGATATGTCACAGACAGCTCAGAATCCATTAGCCCAGGGGTGTCAAACCCATTTCATACAGAGGGCCGAATAGCATTCATGATGCCTACTGAGGGCCGAAAGTGATGTCATTAGGTAGGAAGTGATGTCATTAAACAGGTGATGACCAAAAATAAGCACTTTTTCTCACTTGGCAACTCCTTAGCTGCAAATGATAGAAGAGAAAATATACATATCTTGATCATATTGAAGATATGGGAGAGCTCAATTTTCAAGTGGGCTTCCCTTTCAGCAGTAATACCACAGCACTGTCAGCAGCTGAGAGCCTGAGGGCTGGATAAAAAGCTTCCGCGAACTGCATCATGTTTGACACCCCTGCATTAGCCTATATGTGAAGTTTTGATTTTTTGCCCCAATGTGCATGACTTTACACTTACTTACCATTGAAATGCATCTGCCATTTTGCTGCTCATTCTGCCAGTTTGGAGAGATCCTTCTGGAGCTCCTCACAATCACTTCTGGTCTTCAGCACTCAGAAAAGTTTGTTGTCATCTGCAAACTTAGCCATCTCACTGCTCAACCCTGTCTCCTGGTCATTTATGAAGAGGTTGAAAAGCACTGGTCCCAGGACAGATCCTTGGGGCACACCACTTTTCACCTCTCTCCATTGTGAAAATTGGCCATTGACACCCACTCTCTGCTTCCTGGTCTTCAACCAGTTCTCAATCCATGAGAGGACCTGCCTTCTAATTACTTGAGTGTGGAGTTCTCAGCAGCCTTTGGTGAGGGACCGTGTCGAACGCCTTCTGAAAGTCCAGATATATAATGTCCATGGGTTCTCCTGTGTCCACATGCCTGTTGATCTTTTCAAAGAATTCTAAAGGGTTCATGAGGCAAGACTTAGCCTTACAGAAGCCATGCTGATTCTCCCTCAGCAAGGCTTGTTCATCTGTGTGTTCTTGTTTGTGGAAATCTGTTACTTGGGAGTGAGAAGCTAGAATTTGTGATAGAGTTCCTTCTACAGGTTTTGTTTGTCCATTGACTCTTGTCAACTCAAGAAATTCAACCTTGGCTCAACTTGCTAAGTGGCAGTGAGTGAGTGCCGTAGGGAGAGAAGATAATATACCACATCAAGAGTTATCTGTGTGTGAATAATACACACACAGTGGAGCAGTCTAAGCGCAATGTTTTAAATAATGAAGACTACTATCTGGGAGCGAATTGGGATCAAGTGTGCCAGTATCCTATTTTGAAGTATTATAACTTATACTTAAAAATCCCAGTGACCTGTCAGTGTGCCTAACCTGTTCAAATAGTTTCATTAAATTTGTATGGAATGTAAGATGATATCCTGCCAGACACTTGTGTCTCGTTCTCTTGTAATGAGTAATTCGTGGTCCTATGTAGTGGCCAAAAAACAAATGAAGAGTCTGATGGTTCCTTAAAAGCTAACAAATGGTGTTAGGGCATGTTTCATGGGCTTGAGAGCCCAATCTTATTCTTTTACCCTCCCCCCCCCCCAGCAGTGACACCAGACTGGCGAATGCTGCAACCATGTTGGGGGAGGGGCAGGAGGCTTCAGCAGGGAAACAGGATTGTAAAATTCCCTTAACCCCCCCCTCCCCAATGTAAGCCTCCTGATCTGCAGTGGGTCTCAATGGACCTGCACTGGCAAGTTTGCCTGCACAAGTCTGAAGAGAGAATTGGAGCAAGAGGCTGCCCCAAAGAAGGGATAAGATTCATAATGAACTGCCTGCGACAGATCTTCCCCCTCCCACAGCCTCCCCACCCCGGTTATGCTTCCCTCGCTGCCTGGCTCCACCTCTCCCTGCCTCTGTTCTGCCCTTCTGCCTCCCCTCCCATATCACCCATCATCCTGCCTCCTCTGGATTCCCTTGCTGGCAGGGTCATGATGGCGCACCCTGTCAGAGTGCCTTTTATGACTGGTGCTGACTGCTTTACAGCAGTCAGCGCTATCATAGGATCCTTGCCGCCATTGGGTGGCAAGGTGAAGGTTGGGCTGTGCGGGCCCAATTCTATTGAATCTTCCAGTGCAAGTGCAGCCATCCAATGGGGCGTGTGCTGCATCCTATGATGGGCAGTCACAGAGGCCTCCTCAAGGTATGGAAACATTTGTTCCTTACCTCAAGGCTGCATTGCAGCTGCACCTGTGCTGGAAAGTTGGATAGGACTGGGCCCTGAGTCTACTTCAGATGACATGGCCAGCACACAAAACCAAGTGCTAGATAGCTCTTGCTTTTGTAGTGGGAAATGGCTGCCTGACTATAAGCATCAACATGCTGACCATTTTGCTAGTTCTGGAAGAGAGTGACACAGGAAATGCTTTGCAACTAGGAACTGTGGAACACACAAGCCAGTCATTTCCTTGACTTCCTTTTTGGAACAGGTGACTTGGAATACAGTGTTGCAGTTGCAATTGAAGCCTCGCAGCTTTCCATATGATACCCATAAAGAAGGAGAAGGTATGATGACCCTGGAAGAAGCGACTCCAAAGAATAAGGGGCCACCAACTCTAATTATTCAAGTATCCTGGTCACTTTGTGGCATGCTTTGAAGTTGTGCCTTTGAGCTATTCTGTACTTTTGCATTTTTCCTAAAAAGTATGCGTTCAGCATTTAGTGTTTCCTTGATGCCATTTCTTAGCAGCACTTTCTGTGATTTATGAAGCCATAATACAGCCCTTGTGTAAGGGGACTCAGTGGGAGGCTAGAGACTTCTGAGGAACAAAGCAAGACTGTAATAAAGTGTTAGGGCAAAATTCTTCTTCATTATTGACAAGTCCGATTTCTCATAATCTAATGTAATCTAATAGCATTCTTGTTGATGTTGCTTGCGGATGTGTTTATTGATCATTGGTGCTCTTTTGGTGCAGTTTTGAGGACCTATAAGTGATGAGTAATGCGTGGGTTTCCCATTTACTGGGATTATTGCTACAACATGCTGTGTTCTTGGTGATTACTAGGAGCATGTGAATTGTGAGGGCAAAAGATTCATGACAGTGGCCTGTGCCTGTAGAAGTGTAGGGGTCATGACCACAAGTTTTTATTAAATATGCTGACATCTGCCAAACTAGTTGGAACTTAAGGAAGCTGATCATCTAATCCTATTTTCTTACTGCTGGTGGATTCTTTATTTTCTGTAAATTAAATGGTAGTGGTTTTTGTCTTTGGTTAATCTTCCTTCAAGGTTTCAGTCTGACTATCCAGTGACGTTGACACATGATTAAGCATCTTGACCAGTGCTGAACTCTTTTGTTTATGGTTAGCAAAACCATGAACATAACACATAGTTGGCAGTCATTTGCCTCTTCATCTTGAAAGCTACCTGAGCTTATCAGTGTGGAAATAAATTGTCCTATTCATAGAGAAAACTCTTTTCTTTTGCTCAGGGCCTAGGAGAGGGGGGTAAAGGGGGTAATTTGTACCTGGGCCCAGGGTCAGAAAGGGGCTCAGGAGCCAAAGGAGGGGGCCCAGAAATTTCCTGGGCTCTTTTCCTATCTACTATTTTCCTATCTACTCAGACTTGTTAACCGCATGGGATGCTGGGGACACTACCATGAACATGAGGCTGCAGCTACTGGCAAGCCATATATGCTGGGCTGAGAAATGCATACATGACCCTCCTTAACTCAGTATCAAATCTGGGAGGAAACTGGCCTACTACAGTAGCTCTTTGTCTTGTGGATCTGCATACCATGAAGGAGCAGATAGGAGCTCAGGGACACACCTGAGGGGCTACAGCTGCTGCAGATGTATGTTTTGGTGCAAACAGGACACTTTCCATTCTAGTGTGAGTCTAAATATGATGATGCTAATTTTCTGTATGATTTTCTATATTTAAAAGACTTTAGAGAGATTTAGGATTGTGTTTGGTTTTCCGAATTACTGTATCTAGCTGTCAATGCCACATGGGTGGGTAGATCTGGGCTCCAAAGACTTTTCCAGCTGAATCTACCTTCCCCTCACCTTGTTTAAGCCCTCCCTGCCCCCATTCTGCTCACCTGTTACCACCCTCCCCCGCTCTGTTTCACCACACCCCCTTTGCAAAGGGGTCCAAAAGAAACTTTGTACCCCCTGATAAAATTCCTCTCGGAGGCCCTGCCTTTGCTGGTCACGTGATGCAGGGCAAGGATCCTGCTTTACTTTTTGAAGTGTGTTTGTCTTTGTACAGTTTTATGTAGGCATGTAGGGGAGCTCTGGTGTTGGGTCCTTTGTATTTCAGTAACCACCATGTGTGACAGTAGCTTTTTCTGAGGAACAGTACAGTGCCTTTACATATTTTGGCAGGAGAGGCTACCTTGAGTGTTGTTGTTTTGTTCCTTTCTCACATGAAATTCGAATTGTGATGTGCTCAATTGTTCTGTCCATTCTTGTCTGTCTCAGAAGGGCTTGTCAAAATGTTCCCTAAAGCAATTACATCATCTTGTCAAGGATGTTGGCTTTGTACCACAGGCAGAATAAGAGCACCAGGCACTGCACACCTTTATGGGTAGCTGCCAGGACAATTTTACACACTAAGGAAAAAAAAATAAAAGGTGGTCTCAAATCCCCTGTTGCTATACTTTTGACACATGATTGTAGTCATAGCAGTTAGCCCAGCAATGTTCCTTCCCCCCCCCCCACAGTACTCTGGTCCCCCCTATGGTTTACTGGACTGGGGATAACTCTTCCCCATCACATCCTCCAAGAATGAGAATGTCGTGGTGCCACTCACTCGTGCTGTTTTTCCTTTTCCTGACCTCCCCACCAGCCAATAGGCATTCTCCCTGTTGAGACTAATATGGTAGCTTCTCCTTCCTCCACCCTCCCCATTGGCCAATGGGAACATCTTCTGGAAGCCTTGTGATTGTTCAGGGGCCTCTGGCATTAGGCTCCTATTGTTGCTGTCCCCGTTCATGTACAAAGGAATTGACTGGGTTTCTTGTGGGTTTGTGATGGTGTGCAACTTGGCCTACCTACAACAGAGAGGCTGCAGCCTAGTATTTGAATAGTAGTGTTACCTAATGCTTGTGTAGAGGAGGGAATTTTAGCAGGGGCACATTTTCTTACCCTTGCATGACAGTTCCCTCTTCTACACAGCTACGAGTATTAATGCTATAGGACCCCTATTTTTGCATCTCGCCATTCTCATATTGGCCATTTGATTGTTTTCATGAATATTTTCTTATGGTCCAATCCTATCCAGGGCCAGCCTGCATGGTGCAGGGATGGTGATGTAGGGTTTGCTGCATTCCATGGGCTTACAGGGGACCAGGCTGACCCGGAGAGGCAAGGAAAGAAAAACTGTACTTGCCACCTCTGCCTGTCCCTGGTCCCCTATGGGTCTATTCAGATCTATGCCAGCCCTTTTGTTTGTGTAGATCTGTTACAACAAAGGGGGCACATTGGGCCCAGGGCTCTAGATCTGGTGGATGCTGCTGCTACTGAGATCTGCCCCATTCCTCCCCATTACCACCACCACCACCAACACAACAGCCAGTCTGCATAGAGCTGTGGCTGGTGTTTGGCCTCCAACCTTGCACATGAAGCTGCCCTCTGCAAAATGTCAGCGGCAGACACAGTGGTGAACCACAGCATATACTACAGATAGGCTTGGGCCCCTAATCAGTTTCTTAAAGCACATCTAAGGAAGCAACCAAAAAATGTCCTTGGATCTTTTTAATGTAGAGTCAAGCTCCAAAACCCTTCCCCACCGTTCACATTTTCATGTTCTAATCTTCATTGGAGATTCTTAATAGCAGTTATTTTCTGAACCTGTTCCTACACATACTTTCAGAGTAACAAGCAGGGAAATGTAATATCAGAAGAGGAAAGTTCCTTGGTAATTTTTGCTTCTGCTTACAAATAACTACATGAAATAATATTTATATATGCGATGTTGTGGCATTGTATGGTAAAATATGCTTTGAAAATATATTCCTCTTAATTTGGTTGTTTCTTCCTTTCTTTCCAAGCTGAAAAGGAGAGAGTTCCCCCCTCCCACATGCACACAATGTCATTTTTAATTGGGGGTAGTGGTGGCGGTGATCTTTCATTGCAGGTTGTTACTATAACTGTGAAATAGTTTTATATTGCTCATGTTTGGCATCCTAAAGTTGGGAGGTGGAGAATTGTGGTTTTCCTTTATCACCCCACAAATAGCAGTTGTGTTTTGTTGGAATCATGCTCTAAGAGATTTTATAGCAGTAGAGAAGTAAGTAATTTCCTAAACTTGCCCTTTTTACCTGTGGAGGCTGTAAAAATTGTTAATGTGAATGATGTTGCCTTCTATTGTGCAATGCTAATTGGAAATGGATCCGTGCCGTTTATGGGGCACTTACCCTCTCGGGTGCATGCTAGATGGCTCACTTATTTCCTATTATTTAATACCAGAAAAAAGTGAGCTGGAGAACCAGAGATAAACGTGGAGTTGATTTTGAAGTTGACATAATTTCTGGAAGCTGTGAACATCTTGTGTGTGTTGGAGCAGAGTTAAACATTGTAGGGAGTCTTGTTTTCTGGTTGTATTGGTCTAACACATCTGTCATTCACCCACTCCATCCTAGATTCCATCCAGTACTTCAAAGTTTCTCTTTATTCCACAAAGACTTTCATTATGCTGTAGTATCAGTTACTCTACTAACCCCTTGCACAGAAAGAAACACAATGGAAGATAGAATAATTGTATCATATCGTATTACCCTTTTGTCCATAATCAGCCACAGTTATATTGTGATAGTTAAGAAATTAATGGGTAAAAACAGAATCTTTTGAGTTAATTTCAAGTTAAATGTTCTTCTGTTCCAAAAAATGACTTAGATTTTTTTTACAATAATCCCTCTTCCTCTTTTACTCAATATTTTTAAACTGTGCATGGTGAGCTTAGTTATTCTCCACTATCCCTTTTTTCTATGCACATACCCCAATCTGCTGTGCTGTGTGAAATATCTTGCTTACTTTATCCTTCAACTTTGAGTGACTAATGCCTGTGTTTGATTCTGTAAGATTGTAACTTTTCACTTACTTACATTACATATTGGAAGCACTCTGTAAAAGCAGATAGCATTGTGTTACAATGGTACATTTTAATATTTTACAATGTTAAACTATTGATTTTTGATTAAACACCAAAAGCAGGTTGTCTTTTGCATGTATGTGTGTGTGTTCTTGTTGTTCATACTTTGCTTGTTGTTCTCACTGTGCTCATACTAAGGCACTTGTATTTAAAATAACAATGTAAATGTTGTATTTAAAATAAATATTGTATTTAAAATATTCCAATGGATGTTGGCTTCAGATAAGGCAACAATATTCAAATATTTTAGTTAACATCTTAACTATTGTGATAGTAGCAACATCAACAGAGCATCTTAAGTTTCTCAAAGTGAAATGCATGTACGATGTAGAAAGAAGCCCTTTGACTTTACACATTAAGAGAGTAATTGGTTTCTGAGTTCTCACTGTACAATAGGGTGACTGTTTAATGATTTTTTTCTCTCTCATCAGTCACTTCTGTAAAGGTGTGATGTTGTTTTTACTCAGTAGGCTGTCACTTGGCTTCTTTGCACTTCAAAAAGATCTAAGGTTACTGATTATGACTTTGCTATTTCCTGTTTAATTGTTATATACTTAAAAGGATTCCTAGTTTTAAAACCGTATGGTAAAGAACATGTCAAGTATAAATCCTTCAAACATGCAAGTCTATAAAGTTTCAATATCTTTTGTTGTTGCGGTTTTTTTTTTCTTTTTGAAGATTGTTGTGATCGACTTCAGGACACACTGTTCTCTGAGGCTTATTAGCCACTTCAGACATTGGAAAAGCCTCTCTACAGCATGCCTTGAATGTCCCAGAGGGTCTGCTGCATGGAGGGTGTCAATTGGACCCAATGCATGTTCAGCTATAACTGTAACTTTTTGTGGGTGTGATCTGTGTGAGCATTTGGTAGTCCTGATTCCTGTGAGCACACCTAGCTTACTGTTCAGCTGCCTCTTTCAAGCAAATTGAGAGACACAGCTTGGAGAAATAGCTGTAATTGGGATTGGAAGCACAGTGCCATTTTCAACCACTGTGCTGTGGCACATTGGTGTTCTGTGAGTGGTCCACCAGTGTGCCATTGGGGGAAGGTCATTTATTGAAAGAACCAGTGGGGGATGTGAACCCCACACTGGCAGCATGGTGCCTTATCAATTTTTGAAAACCTGTTGGTGTGCCTTGACAATTTTAGTGTCTTCTCAGTGTGCCCATGAGATGAGAAAAGTTGATAATTGTTGGATTAGACATTGCACTTTGCATGGCTGTCTCTCTGGAGGTGTTTGGCCTACTCCATATGAGGTGATTTTTAAACAATATGAACTGTGTCTATATAAAGCAACATTTTGATCTAAAATTGTGTTTGTACTTTCCAGTTCTATTATGCCCTTGAATTGGTTTCCAAGTAATGCTCCCCAATTTAATTGAAATTGGTTTTTCAGAGTTCTAGGTAGGAAAAAAAAAACCTTTCCTAAAAGGCAGGAATGGGTGCAATGTATGACTGTCACAAATGGCAACATACATGGCTGGGCAGCTGCCACAAGCAGTGAGTGGCTGCAACCGCATGCCAGTGGCCCGCTATGGAGCCATAAGCTAGCATAGGAGGGGTAGGAGGCTATGGGTGGGTGGAACAGGACAGGGACAGGAAGGAAATAGGTGGGTTAAGGTAGGGTAGGGGGCACTATCAGTCACAGTAGCACTGCTGTAATCCTGTCCTGTCCCGCTTCACAGTCTCGATCCCCTTTCTCATGTCTACTTGGACTTGTGCCAGCAAAATAACTGGTGCAGGTCTAAGTAGACCCATTTGAGCAGTGGAAGCTTGCCCCTGGGAAAGGCTTGCCCCTTATCTGGAGGAGATATCCAGAACGGCTTCCTCTGCTGGATCCATGCACTAGTGGGGGTGGGACAGGAATTTATGCTGCAATCCTAACCACGCTTTCCTGAGAGTAAG
Organism: Tiliqua scincoides; assembly: GCF_035046505.1. Classification (NCBI taxonomy): domain Eukaryota; kingdom Metazoa; phylum Chordata; class Lepidosauria; order Squamata; family Scincidae; genus Tiliqua; species Tiliqua scincoides. The sequence goes on along the minus strand of NC_089824.1, from coordinate 55,584,463 downwards.
CCCCATTGAACAAAATTCTGAGTAGGCCTGGTTAGGACTGTGCCCTTAGTTAGGACTGAACTGCCCATAATTGGATATGTATATAGAAATTACAGACAGTCTAATTTATCCAGCACCTCCACAAAATTACATTTTTTTGAAGCTGCAATACAATATTCCCTGTGCGCACAACTTCCAGTTAATGTGTTTTAATTTTAATATTTTCAGTGGTGAAGACAGGGTTTGGTATGCTAGTGAGATTTTTTTTTTCTTTGAAATGGCATCCTGGGGTCTGCCAGCAAGGAAAAGCCATGAAATAGCGACATGGGAGTAGCAGGAAATGGAGTCAGCAAAAATTGCTTGCTTACTTACAAAGGGCCCAATCCTATTCAATTTTCCAGCACTGGTTCGGGCGCAATGAAGCCCAGAGGTAAGGGAACAAATATTCCCATACCTTGAGGAGGTCTCTGTGACAGCCTCCCCAACACAGGAAGCAGTGCATAGCAGCACCAGCACTGGAAAATTGGATAGGATCGGGCCCATAAGCCCTATACTTTGGCTTTCCTATACAAGTTCAAATCCATGGACCTAAGGCTGAACATAGAGCTGGAGTAAGATACTTGCACAGCCTTTTACAACTCAATCCTGTGAATTTTTGCACAAATGTAAGACATGTACATTCTCTCTTGCTCACATGCACATGTGGTCTTGTGCGTGCACATGTGTACATATTTTCATGTGCATGCACATATGTCCACATTTTCACATATATGATAAATATACATGACAGCTCATTCACATGTGTGTGCGTACACACAGAAAAGACCTGTCCAATGCTATGCTAGTGGACTGACCTGGAGCTTAATTCTTTTCTTCCATCCTGTAGCAGCTGTTGTGGCAGTGACAGGTACCAGGCAGAGAGAATGTGGTAGCAGCTCCTCTTTACAGACAGAGGAAGCTTCCTTATACCATGTCAGGTTGTTGGTCCATCTACCTTAGTATATTCTACTGGTTAGCAGTGACAATCCAGGATTCAGACAGGGCTCTATTCCAGCCCTACCTGGACTTAAGTTGGGCCCTTCTGTACGTTAACGTGTGTTCTACCATTGAACTGTGATACCGTCCTTTGAAGCACTGTGGTCGACAGTGTATTCCTAGAATACAAAATGGTACCAGGCAGTGTACAGGGCACCACAGAGGTTAAATGTTCATGGCTTGGGCTGGAATTAACAGAATAGTTGAAATTTTTATGGAATCACCTCATGGTCTTCTAATTGATCAACACTGTTCCATCCACTCCAAGCTAGTGTTTAGATACTGTGATGCTGTTCAGAAAAATTGTAAATATTATGCATTGAGATGCTTTCAACAAATAAGATTTATTTATTATTTTATTTTCTCATTTTTATACCCTACTTTCTCCCTGGAACTCCGGATGGTGTATATGGTTCATTCTCTTCTTTTGTTCTCACAACAACCCTGTGAGGTAGGTGAGACTGAGAGAGACTGACTGGCCCAAGGTCACTGACTAGTATAGTATTAGGAATTGGGTTGTGTTCTGAAAAGTATTAATCACTTTGAGTAATTATCAAGACCAAAATCAAAACAGCTGACATGCTTGAAAATAAGCAATAGATGATTAGGCTGGTAAATGAAAGGAGAGGAAGACCTGAGTAGCTGAATAGTTGAGTTGGCTTCCACCACTGAAATGAATCTGCATAAAACTGTCTATAATTCATTTCAGTATTGGCATCCATTCGTAATTTACTGTTTGGAATACACACTTGAGCAGTACTGAACACAATGTACTCCTTGAAGATAAGAATTGCTGTAAATGTTTGTGATGGTGAGAACAATATGCACTAGACATGAATGGGTTGTTCAGGCACAGGCTAAACAGACATGGATGGAGTTGGTGTGTATTTCATTTGTGCATAGTGCTGATTCTTTAGGAACTCTTGGTGTATGTGTATCCTGGTCTCCTCCTTCAGGTTAAAAATTGGTGATGGCCAACCTGCTAATCCGTGGGTTATAACAGCGCAATCCTGTGTATGTCTCTTTGAGCTGACATTATGTTGTAGACAAGGCATACACTCAGTTAAGGGGGAAAGAATATGAAGTGGATGTTAGTGACATTGGATTGTATATTTATTTTTTGCTTTGTTTTCATATGCCACACACCCCTTGCTTTTTGTAAAGGTGAGGTCCTGTTGCTTTATTCCACAAGGGCCTGAAATATAAGGTAGTGACTTGTATTTAATCAACAGCTCTACTCAATCTAACAATAACCATGCCTGGGTCCACAGATGTGCCCAGGTGCAGTTTAGCATGTGAACTCCTTTACTTTGTTAGTCTGTAATTAGATACAGTTATTTGCATGTCCCATTCAATGCAGATCCAGTCAATATATAGTACACATTAATTATTGATCTGTAAAAATAAGCCCAGCTACAGTAATTCACATGGAAATGTGTTCCTGAGTTCAGTCATTCTGTTCCTGGGTACAGCATAACATGTGAACGAGATAAGTGTCTTTTTTTTCTGAATTAGAGGTGAAGATATGCCGCTATCCTTCAGTTAACAAGTTTATTTTTAAAATGTAAGAATAAGAATTTTTCACTCTCAGAACACCATCAGTATTTCTAGATGTTGTTCCTGATTGGATGGATGAAAATGAGCTTAGAGTAGTGATTTGTAGGAGTGAATGCTGGATTGGAGACTTGGTCACAGGAGTGTTTAATTTCTTATAGCATGCTAAAATGTACCAGATATTTGATGCTGTCCTTCAGCTGAAAAGTTTAGAGACCCCGTCTTAGGTCAGAGGCCAGGGCTCTCAGCTGGGGTATTGCAGCGCCCCAGTTTGAGAACCACTAGGTTATTGTAACTGTATATAACTAGAAGCAAAGATCTTGCAGACTCTGAAAAAGATGCTTATTTATGACAATCAGGGAAGCAACAGTAATTACTTATGTTAGTATCAGTTCCTTAGGCTGTGTCGGTCCTGAATGGACTGTTCCTTAAGTTAAGGCTCCTCTTATGTTGCCAGGTTATCTGAAATTTCTTTTCTCAAAGAATGTTACTGCTGTGTGAATTATCTTGGTGGCTGCAGATGCTGTTAAAATTTTATTATATTCACATGAAATGAGAGTTGATTTATGTCCTTTGAAAAGGAGTAACAGCTGGTCCCAAAGTCCTGTTAGCTGATAAAGCTCTGTTTTTGTAGATAAGGATATTCGCACTTTTTCAGTGTAAACCAGCAATGGAGAATAGCTGTGAACTTCAGAGGCCTTTCTTCACATTGAAAGTTGGATAGTATCTCACAGCATTTCTGGTGGAAGGTTGAAGTAAGAACGGAAGTGTATGTTTGACCTCTGCCTTTCTTCAGTGGTAGTCCAGCTGCCAACCCGCAAGTAATTGGCAAGCAGCTACCACTTTTTTGAACAGTGCTACTCCAGTGGTGGGTTGAAGGAGAACACTTTCCTGGTTGACTCTGTTTTTCACCTTTTCTCCTCGGACAGCTGCTATTCCCCAATCCCACTTCCAGAGGGGATGCTATGCACAAAAGTGCAAGCTTTGTCTTGAGACTGCCTAACAACAACAACAACAACAACAACAACTTTATTTATACCCCGCCCTTCTCCCTAAAAGGTACCCATACAACATGTTAAAAACAAATCAAAAACATAATTTAACAAACAGATAAAAAACATATTAAAAACACATTAACAGATATCATAAAAACAGTAGTCAGATAAAAAGGCAGATAAAAAGAGCATAAAGCAGCAGATCATAGAGGAAACAGGCCTGTAAAAATACTAAAAGATATAGAAAGATGTTAAAAAGGCCATGAACTCAGAAGGCTTGTTTAAACAGAAGGGTCTTCAGGCCTCGCCGAAAGGTCTCAAGAGAGGGAGCCATGTTCTCTTGCCTGGGAACAAGACTTCACTGCCCTGCTGTGTCTCCTCAGATCTGCATCAGTGATTTTCCTCAGATCTTTGATTTTCATCAAAGATCACTGATTTACATCAGTGATTTTCCTCAGATCTGCATCAGATCTGCATCAGTGACCAGTGATAAGGCATCATTGGATAAAGCCATCCATTTTGCATTCTGTCACAAACCTCAGGAGACCTTGGGCTGGCTCTTATTTTGCCACTATACTCACCCAATCATTTTTCTGGTCCTTCTGAGTAATCCATCACGAACCTTGTATGGGACCATGTAATGGGAGCTAGTGGAAATTTGATTGGTTGAATCATATCCTGTGCTGCTCAGAAAATTGTGGGTGACATTAGAGTGTGTTGGATGATTGGCAGGAAATATGTGGCCCATTTAAGAAATACAGGAAATCTAGAGTTTAGTTCTGTGTCAAAATGTATGAAGGAAGATGTGAGTCAAGTAATCAAATGCGTCATATTTTAAGTTGTTACTGAGGCTGCAATCCTATACATATTTACCTGGAAGCAGTTCTATTGAGTTCAGTGGGATTTTCGTCTGAGTAAAATTATGTAGGATTTTGCTGTAATTATAGTTGTTGCTCCATAAGGTTATGCAAACTTTATTATCTGAATTAGTTATCACATCCTTCCAATACGTAAAGACATAATTCCTAAAGAGTTCAAGATTAGGTCAAGTACGCAGGAGAGCTAGGTAGCTATCTGTGGTGACACAATTCAAGAAGTACTTGTCATTCCAGGAAGTTGTCCATGATCTTGAACTGCTTCCAGAATTGCTGGCTCTCTGCAAACTCAAGAGTTTTCCAAATCCCTCTGCAAACCTGCAGGATCTTGGGGGATGGGGACAGATTGGTGGTTATCTTGGGATTGTTCTGGCCTGCTTAAGGAAGCCAAACTTGATCCTGAAAGAGATGTAATATTTTGGGGAAGAGCTGAGATTTTTCAGAAGAGGCAGCCAAGCTGCTTATCTATGCTTTGAGGAGGTTTGTGAGCCTTTCCCCCCCTCATTCTGGGAGGAGGCTAACCTGCCGAACATTCGACCGCAGACAGGACAAACAAATATTTTTATGATGTAAGTTCAGAACCAAATAGTCAAGGTTATGGTGGTGCAGATAAACTTGAAAAAGCTCACAGAGTTCTACTATCTCTCATGGGGCTGCTTTGCTTGGCAGTCTCAACAAAGGAGTATAAAAACTGCCATAACCTTTTGCTGCTTTTCCCATGCTGGTACGGCTCCTTGAAAACTCTAGTCTAGCCCCCTCTGGAAGCAGGTCACAGAGAGCTGAAACATGTGCTCTTTTCTGCTGGCTGGGACAATAATCATTGTTTTCTGCCTCTGTTCTTGTTTAGATTTTGAGGGTTTGATTCCGAAAGATAGAATGATTATAAAAGACATTATAACATGGTTTCTGTTTTCCTGCTTGTACATGCAGAAAACAGCAAATAATATATTTCTAATCATGCCTCCATGCCAAAATTGCTCCTTATATCTTGCTCATAGAAATAACTTTTTGAAGTTTTGCATCTCATGCGAACTATCTTGATTTAACATGCATGCAGCTCCCCATCTGTCACCATGACCAGAATGAGCAATGCTGTGCATCATGGAAGTGACATGGCACTTTCATTGTATAAAAAAGTGCCTTTATATGCTTCTGTTGCATCACAGTGATCTATAAGGCAGCTCACTGCAGACAGAATTAAAAACAAGAAAGTATTAAAGTCCCATAGTAGCACATCAACAGAGTACTGTAACTTGGAACTAAAGAGCTACTTAGGTATGCCCCAGGACTTGGGCACATCCTGTGGAATCTTTAGCTTCTTTTTGAGAGGCACATTCCCCATGCCCTATCACAATGTTTCCAGACTCCTCTCATTTTAAAAGAGCTATGCAGCACGAGGGGTGGAGGAGCTGCAGTTCAAGAAACACAAGTCCAAATGGAACTGCATGGAAGTAATAATGTTGTTCTTTAGACAAAAGTCAGTTGAACTTTAAACATAATAAATTAGCTGAACATCCACTATCTATTTACCTTCCAAAGACTTGGTGCCAGAATAATTTCTTCTAATGTGTCATCAAAGAGAAGGCCAAATGAATCACATTCCGCTGTCTTGGTGCCTTTGCTGAGGACTTGTCTCTTGTGAACAACTGCTGCACCTTGAATAGTAGCAGGAATTGGAGTCTCCAACAAACATTTGGATGAATAAACTAGTTCATTAAGAAAAGGTATTCCTTGAGTTGTTCTGTTCCTAGACCATGAAAGGTTTTAAAGGTTGCCACCAGCACTTTGAATTGGGGCTGAGTCACTGAAGCTGGAGCACCATCAGAGTTGCATTCTCTATATGATAGGCTCAAGTTAATATTTTGGTAGCTGCATTTTAAATTGGTTCACACTTCTGAATCCCTGTACTCTGCTAAGACAGTTTCATGTAAAGTGCATTGCAGCAGACTACCCTGAACGTTACTACAGCATGAATAACTGGGACTAAGTGTACCTTCTCTAGGCACAGGAGTGGGAAGGAATATACTGTTGGGAATACTTCTTCCTTTCAAACCATCCCCCCCAGTTATAACAACAACAACAACAACAACAACAACAACAAGGTATTTATATACCGCCTTTCTGGTCATCGGATTACTCCTCTGACTTTATTCAAGGCGGTTTGCATAGGCAGGCGTTTCTAAATCCCTCAAGGGGATTTTTACAATCATAGAGGTTCTCTCTTTCAAGAACCAACATTTCAGAATGGATCTTCCTGGTTTGGTCTCATTCTGGCCTCCAGTTCTCCCAAGTAGGCTGACAAGCAGCTCCATCTCTCACATGGAGGGCAGCCAAGACGCTTCTTGCTCACACCAAGAGCAGGTGGAATCTGCTGGGCTTGTCAGCTGGGCTTGTCAGCTGCTTCAAGGTCTCGCCATTCTCAGCTGTTCAGGGAGCTGCCTGTGTCCTCGAACTGGCGACCTTCTGATGTTATCTTCGGGCTAACGGAGGCTCTACCCTCTAGACCAAACCTCCTGCCCACTGGGGAAAGGGGTTCCTTTGTCCTACACTGAGCCCCTGCATACTTGCTCCAGCTGTTGCTGGTGAGGCAAGCTTGGACCCAATTTGGGCTGCTTGGAGAGCTAGTTGGTTTCACCCCTCCAGGGTGTAGAGATCTTTCTCAAGTATCTTGTGCTACACCCCAGAGTGTTTCTTCCCACCAGCCCCTCGGGGCCCAGGGGGATGCCCCATCTCACAACTGGGGTCCTTTCTGGGATCCTTTCTGGCCCAAGTGCATTTAGCCTTTGTATTATAGTCTTCTTACTCCCCTGTTCGCCAGCTCTTCCCCTTCCCAGTTGTGCCTACCTGCCTGCCTTGCTCCTCCTCCACCTCTTTCCCTCTGCCCTCCGTATCAATTCATTGCTAGGCTCTTGTACCTCTCTTTGTTTGATGTCCTCTTCTCCCTAACACCTTCCACCCATTTGCTTCCTTCCTTGCCCTTTTATTCATTTCTTGTTACTTACTCTGTCTCTTTCCCTCTCTGTTCTGATTTCTGTCCTTTTGAGTCTTCCTGTCCTAAATAACCCCATGCCCAGGACTCCCCAACCTCTGCTTCTCTGGTGGCACTTAGTGATGATGTCATTGCTGGTTTCAGTCATAGCAGCCCTGTGTGAGTTCTGTGGGGTGAAGTGTGTCCTACAGTGACCAAGGACAGTTAGTGGGGAAAACGTGACTGAAAACCAGTTGGATGAATTTCTATATAATAGTCATAATTTCTGAAAGTTTGGAACTAGGCTGACACTCATACTCAAGAACCTTGTCCAAAAGCAGAACATTGGAGACCAGCTCATAGTTCACATCACTGGGTTCTAAGGATATATTTTTTTCCAGGAGTGGTCTCCTGAAAATGCCCTACTAGGGCTCTAGAAAGGATTGGCATCCCTTTCTACTCAATTGGCCAGTCTCCTCTTGGCTGGTCTGCTTATCCAAGAAAGGCAAAACTGACAGCCGGGGAACCCAATCCTAATCTGTATTGGTGCAGCCAGGCCACATGTCCTGCACTGTATCCAGCCCAGGTGAGGAGGCGGCTGGAGGTCTCCTCAGGGTAAGGGATATTTTTCTCTTTACCCTGAGAAACGCTCTAGCCATCTCTATGGGGCTACTTGGATCTCCATCAGCTCTGTCTCCATATAGCCTGTGGAAATCTAAGTTGCCCCATGTAAGACTGCCTGTCCTGGGAGGGAGGATAGGACATGGCGGAGGACGCCTCTGCGGATCCCGCTCCCCTCCCGAGCCCAACCCACTCCCTGTTCTGCCTTCCCTGCCCCAAAATGCCCTCTCCCCACCATCCTGTGCCACTTGGTGCCTTACCCACTTGTGCCAAGGGCTGGGGGCTCCAAACGCAGTGCTGGTGGGGTGCTACTTACTTGCACAGCGCTTCTTACTTGTGCTGTGTCACAACATGCCTTATGGCATGTTTGCAACACCTTCAGCTGGCACAGCAATTGCAGTGTTGGCCAAAGGCACAGTTAGGATTGCGCTCACCGTGATATTATTGCAGAATGCCCTTCTAGAAAGACCCATACTGCTCCTACATTTCTGGTTTTTAGGAAGAAACTAAAAATTTTTCTATTTGATAAGAGTTTCCAACTCTGTAATTGTTTTATAAATTTAATGTTAGTTCAGTATTTATAGTTTTTTGCATTAATTGTGTGTTATGATTTGTATTTATCAGTTTTTGTATATTGCTTTGATCTCTGGGAGAAGTGATCTAAAAATAAAATTAAAAGGAAATACGTTAAAAGAGTCTTCCTTATGTATCGTCAAAGATAACTTTGTCAATAAAACTCAACTGAATTTAGGATCGGCTTAGTGTAATTAGCTAACCTTCTCAGAGAGCTTTTCGGTCTGCTCTAGAAGCACAATGGTTGATTTGGTGTCCATTATATTTGTTTAACTGCTGTAAAGTAAGTTTCCAACAATAGATTCTTACACTTAAATAGTGATGTAGAGGACTGATGCCCCATCCATCATTTAGGCCTTACCCTCCTGCTGTCTCAATCGATAGGCAGTTCTGCTGATGTTAGTAGTTAGGAAGAAGAGATCAGGAAGTAAGAATGATGGATCAAGACAATCTCCTATCCTGAGAGGAAATCGGAAAACTCCTCTCCTAAGGAACTTCTTTGTCAAGGGTGCTGAAGATTAATTGTGCTCATGGCACACAGCAGCCCTTTGATGGACTACTAGGATGTGATCCTTTTGATCTGTGGCAGAATTTGCAAAGAAAAAGACTTGGTTGTTGTTACATTTCTGCCTTCCAGGTATTCTTTGGGATCTTGGAAGAACATCCATGATATTGTTTAGGTCAACTTGAAACTTTTAAAGGTTGCTACAATAAGGACCAGAATCAAAGGAACATTCTTTGAGAACTTTTTATTCAAGTAATCTCTGCAGACACGTAGTTCCTAAAACCCTAGAAAATAAGAAAAAATTTTCAGATAGCACTCATCAGACTGCCTGAGTTATTGTGATTCTGAAATGTGGAAAGACTGTTCTTGTAATATGATTGTCAAGGTGAACTCAATTTTGCCTTATGACAGTTTTTAGACAGAGATTGTAAAAGGATTTAGAAAGAAAAAAGAAAGAAAGAAAGAAAGAAAGAAAGAAAGAAAGAAAGAAAGAAAGAAAGAAAGAAAGAAAGAAAGAAAGAATACAACAAGCAAAACCAGTGGTTATGCAGAATTAAAGTTAGCCAAGAGCCAACTCTTGTCTAATAATACCTAGGACCAATCAAAAAGGCATAAAATCTTAAGCAACTTTCTGCAGATTTCAGATGTTGGTTAATGTTTTTTGTCTTTTTGATGCAGGAAAGTATAGTGAACAACAAGGATGAGCAAATCAGCTGTGCTCAAGCAATTTAGGAAAGTAAAACTGAATGCTCTAAAAGGTTTTGTTAATAATTTGTCAAAGTTTATTGGATGCTAGGATGTTGATTATAGATGGGCAACCCAATCCTGAGCTCCCATGGTACGCAGCAGTGGCGGCACCAAAAATGGCTGCTGCCACATCCTGTGCGCAAACAGCAGCCATGGGCGGCACTTTCATCCCCTTCTCTCAGGTAAGGGAAGTAGCCCTGCAGTGGGGCTACTTGATTCACTGCCGACCAAAAGGTAAGTAAGCGCGTTCGTGTCGGGCACCAAACCCCACATGAACGCTCTGGATCTGGTGGAGCAGAGCTCCACTGAACCTGCCTCTCTCCTTCCCCGCTCCCTCACCAGGCATGCCTCCTGCCTGTCCTCTCCGTGCCTCCCTGTCACGCCTCATCCCCACCCTCTCCCTGCCTCCCCCCTCCTCAGAACACCTCCCAGCCTTCTCCCTGCCCCTGCTTACCACGGCTCAGCTGTCTGTATGACTGCCGTGCAGCAGAGGCCGGGCGCCTGCCTAGCACTAGCCCAGCGCCGGCCAGCGCTGGGCTAGCACGGGTGCTCGCCCAGCACGTTTGCGAGTGTGTGCTGGCAGTAAGCCGGCACATCGAACCCAGGATTGGACTCTAAGAGCCCAATACTATTCTCCCTCCCCTACTACTGCATCCTGTGGTGGGGTGACAGTTGTGGAGACCTTCTCTGTATTCATTCCCTTACCTGGGGTTAAGTCTCTGCAGCACAGAGGGATCTACTTAGACCTACACTAGTGAATTCCCTGGCATGGGTCTAGGAAGTGGCATAGGATATGGTGCCTGCTGCTGCTGCCTCCGCCACTGAATCTACCCCTTTCCCAGACCTGATCTGCCCATCTCTTATCCTGTGACCTCCCTGTTCTGTCCCGTCGGCACTTCATTCCACAGTTCCTCACTCCTATTCTGCCCTCCCCCACCCCATCCTGCTTCTCCCACCAACTTAGGGCCCAATCCTATGTCCTCCCAGCACTGGTGCTGAGTGCCATAAATGGACTGTAGAGCACATTTACAGCACCGGGAGAGTAAGGAGTGCCAGCACTGGGTCCAGTGCTGGAGGACTGTTGCCGGAGTGCCCATGGCAAGGCACACTGCTATATGGTGGTGTGAGGTTTCTGGGCAGGAAGGAGTCATTCTGGGGCAGGGGGAAGGCAGGACAGGGACCAGAATGGGAGGGGGCTGGGATCAGCAGAGCTATGCTTTGTGTCAGGCTAACAAGCCTGACACAGAGCTCCTCCAGTCTGCGCTGGCAAAATAGCCAGCATAGACTGGAGGGGACATACTGCTGCTCCTGTGCCCTTACTCAGGGGAAACGGACAAAAGTTCTCTTCCCCTAAGGAGACCTCTGGTGTTTTGGCGGTGCCGCTGGATGCAGCAGTAGCCATTTTGGGCTGCTGCGCCCGGCGAAGCTGGCTTCAGGATTTGGGCTGTTACCTGCCTCAGCAGGTAAGGTTTACTCAGAAGTAAGTCCCAATGTTTTCAAACAGGCTTTCTCCCAGATTAGCATGTATAGGATTTTACTGTTAAATGCTCAAGTTTTCACAGCAATGTGATGGTTTTTCCTTCTCTTTTTTAGGTGGTATTTATACACCTGTATTTTTTTATGTTAGCCAGATAACAATTCTAATGTATAATCTAGGATAAAGTTAAAAACAAACAAACTACCTTGTAAATCCATCTATAAAAAGTTGAAAAGGAGCTGCTGTTTCAAACATCACTCTTTTAATTTAAAACCTAGCTTTTGTCATCAGAATTATAGCTTCATTAAAACATCACTTCTCCTCAGTAAACAATTAGAAATAGTTTTTTCTGAGCTGACCTCATGTTCACCTCCTAAGCAGTTCTGAAACAGTAGTTCCTGCTGTCTTCATCTCAAGAACATTGTGTCTTTTTTCGAATGTACACTTTCTAACTTAATGAGAACAATCAGCTGCATGTGTTCAACATACACTCTTCAAAAACATGAAAAGAACACTGATAACTTTGTTGCTGAATCTCATAATGTTGCTGCAAGTCGTTTGGTTGGAACCTTTCCCTAACACTTGTCATTCTCAGTGTTTCATTCTTAAAAGTAGGTACTTTTTGTTGTTTTACTAATGAGGTCTGAAATCATTACTAAAATGTACCTCCTGAATCAAAGGCCTTTAGAAGTAACACATTTAAAATGTATGTCTGGAAAAAAATGCAATTATTAAAGGAAGCACACATCATGGAAGTGGGTTATAGTAAGAGATGGTAGGCATGCTGTTTCTGGACTTGATTTCCTCCACCTCCAACTCTTGTAGACTGCTATCAATAGGTTCCTCTACCTTCTGTCTACAAGGCCATTAATACATTTTAAGGATATTGGCCAGTGCCAGGAGAGGAGTTAAGATCCGGCCTAAGTTGCCCAGGCTGGTCCCCCCCTCCTCTCCCAGGCCTGTTCTGCCTATGGGTCCACACTTCCCCACTTCCCACTTGCCCAAAAATGTTCCCATTCCACCCTCTCGCCACCCTCTCCAACCCCGCACTGGCCGCCCTCATCTGACGCAAACATTCTGGGTCCAGGCGGTGTATGGTCTGGATTCAGCAACCCTGAGCCAGAGCACATCCATGCACTGGCTCAGCCAACTCTAAAGGAGGCACAAATGTGCTTTATGGCATATTCACAACACTCCTGGGTCTTGCACCAGTCCATCTCAGTTTCTGGATTGTGCTCTTAACCAACCTGTAAATCTGCAATTACTTATCATTGTACCTTGTGAGAGAAAAAAAGCTAAATTTTGTTGCATTTCCCAAAGCATTTTGGGTAGGGATTTGAGTAGACATAGAAAATGGAATCCTGAGAACAGGCATGCAAATTCACTTGTTTGTCTGGTTGATGAACAGCTGACATTTGGACTGGGTTCCTGTGATCCAATTCACCATGATTTGCTGGACCAGAAACATGGCAAGAATTGGCTCTGAGCTTGTGTACTTCTTCCTCCCCTTCCCCCCTAAACTTCAACAAGGAACTGTGATGGATGAATCCTAATGAGTTAAATCATTAGCTTTGTGTATCATCAAAATGCAGGAGCTGTGGTTCAGCTATGGTTTATGAACCAATGTATGAAACTGGGATTAGACTAGAGCTGTGATTTACTAACTAGGATTCTGGAACACTCAAACTAAGGAGGAAAGGAAAGGGAAGGTCTCACAGTTCGTTCCAGCTGCATTCCCAGTTCAAGCATCAGTGGTTTGTTGGAATGTGTGGACCCTGTCATCTTCTAGGTAAATAAAAGCAGAAACTTCGGCAAGAGAAAGGTAATTTAATCCTTTATCATAACTAATGTGTTTTGCCCTGTAACCCTCTCCCCCACAGCTGCTTTTTTCCCCAACACAGTTTCCAAATCCCATGATGGCTGAAGACAAAGTAGTGAGACTTACAGCCCATTCCTGAAGCTGGCAGCTCCACCAAATGCAGCAGTGCCAGAACAGCTACCGGTGCATCCAACAACACCACCAAAGCTGCTGGAAGCCCCCTGGGGAAAGCCCCAAGCCCCACAATAGGGCTTCTCAAAACTGTGCTGATTATTTTGCCAGTGCAGACTTGACAGACTCATAAGAACATAAGAACAGCCTCGCTGGATCAGGCCACAGGCCCATCTAGTCCAACTTACTGAATCTCACAGTAGCCCATCAAATGCCCCAGGGAGCACACCTGATAACAAGAGACCTGCATCCTGGTGCCCTCCCTTGCATCTGGCATTCTGACATAGCCCATTTCTAAAATGAGGAGGTTGCACATACCCATTATGGCTTGTGACCTGTAATGGATTTTTCCTCCAGAAACTTGTCCAATCCCCTTTTAAAGGCGTCTAGACCAGATGCCATCACATACTGTGGCAAGGAGTTCCACAGACCAACCACACACTGAGGAAAGAAATATTTCTTTTGTCCTAACTCTCTGAACACTCAATTTTAGTGGATGTCCCCTGGTTCTGATGTTTTGTGAGAGGGAAAAAGAGCATCGCTCTATCCAAACTACCCTTCCTGTGCCTTCTGACCCAACAGAGAGTTCAGGATCCAGTGGAGCAGAGCTCCGCCTTTTCCACCGACTTTCCCTCCCCCCACCCCAAAACTACTTACTGCCATCCAGCGCTGCTGGAGTATTGGCTGGCCATCCGGCAGCTCTTCCTCTCTGGGTGTTGTGGATGTGCCTTATGGCATGTTTGCGACACCCAGTGTCAGCACTGGAGCTCAGCGCTGGCATTGAGGGAATTCAGGATTGGGCCCTTTGTCCACTGAGATCTCATTTTCACCACCACCACCACCACCCCCATGGAAATTCCACATCTTTTAATGTTGCAGCTCATTCATCTTTTTCACAGGGAAGGTATGCAAGCTCCCATTTTGGCCTTTATTTAAAAAAAACACAAAAATGGAAGGTGTGACTCATTTGCATGTTCTGTTCCCCTGCATATTTGTTTATCTTTTAAGAAATTTGTTTTTGGCACTTTCTCTCTAGCAATAATCCACTGCTGTCTAAGAGACTGCCCAGAAGGGTGCCTTGATTGATGGTATCAAAGAGAGCTGAAAGGTTCAGGTCCAAGTTGGAGTGGATATGATGTGACCTTTTCAGAACCACAGACTAGTCCAGAAGTGTCAAACTCATTTTATACAGAGGGCCAAAGTTAGCATTCAGGGCTCCTGCTGAGGGCCGGAACTGATGTCATTAGGCAGAAAGTGACGTCATTAAGCAGCTAATGGCCAGAAATCAGACCTTGTTCGCATATAGAAACTCATTAACTGCAAATGACAGAAAAGAAAATACGCAAATCTTGATCATATTTCAAGATTTGGGAAAGTCATAAGAACATAAGAACATAAGAGCAGCCCCACTGGATCAGGCCATAGACCCATCTAGTCCAGCTTCCTGTATCTCATAGCGGCCCACCAAATGCCCCAGGGACCACACCTGATAACAAGAGACCTGCATCCTGGTGCCCTCCCTTGCATCTGGCATTCTGACATAGCCCATTTCTAAAATGAGGAGGTTGCACATACACACAATGGCTTGTACCCTGTAATGGATTTTTCCTCCAGAAACTTTTCCAGTCCCCTTTTAAAGGCATCCAGGCCAGATGCTGTCACCACATCCTGCGGCAAGGAGTTGCACAGACCGACCACATGCTGAGTGAAGAAATACTTTCTTTTGTCTGTCCTAACCCTCCCAACACTCAATTTTAGTGGATGTCCCCTGGTTCTGGTGTTATGTGAGAGTGTAAAAAGCATCTCTCTATCCACTTTATCCTTCCCATGCATAATTTTTTATGTCTCAATCATGTCCTGATAACATGAGACCTGCATCCTGGTGCCCTCCCTTGCATTCAGGTAAAGGAGATGATCTAGGAGAGATTGTGAGTGTCTGGGTCATGCTCCAGATTCCAGAGACCAGCCCATCATTGGCTGGACTAACAGTCTTACTGGCAGGACAAGTCTGCTCTATAGTGGCAGAGAAGCATTTAGCAGTAGCTGTCATAGTACAACACTTATTCACCATCAGTGCAGAGCGAACACAATGAGCCCCTGCATGGATCATGTCCCATGGAAAGGGCATTGTCCCATCCATCTGTCCAGGGCCTACATCAGTTAGCTGGCCTAAGCTGCAGTTCTTCTGAATTCTGTGCTGCATCTGCATGACTCCAGAATCATTTTGGCAGAGGGATGTGTACTGTGCAGGAGTTTATGTGGTTTTTCTTTCATTTAAAAAAAACAAACCCCCCAATAGGAGATATATATAAAAGAAAATGGACCATTATTTTCTACTTAGTCCAGTTCACTATTTGTATAGGAAATACAATCCAATATTTCAGTAAAGTTTTTCTTAACATCCATGTTCAAAAGAATAAGACTGCTGTTAAAAATGGAGTAGTATATTCCTTCATATATATTTTCAAATGATCATTTTCTGCTATGTGTTGTAGGAAGAGTGGTAATGTGGTTGAAAGAGAGGTTGACTGTGATCTGCTAGAAACATTTTTAGTTTACAGGGAATGAGTTGCTGAACATGAGAACTGTTTTCTGTGCTGATAGAGAGAAAATGATGGCATGGGCAAGGTTGTGCTGACCTTACCTAGTGGCCTGCTTTGTTGATTGACATGTTTCAAAGGTTAAACTAATGGTGGTGGAAATGTAATCGGTAGCACATGGGCATCTTTCCAAATCACACTGAAGAGTGCAATAACCACCAGTGCTAGTTTTTGGGTAGACAGAGTCACACACATGAACTTGATAATCCTGAATTGAGCCTTTTTACTACCTACCTTTATGATTCAAAAAAGATAGTTTTAAATGATCTTGTTTCTCTTGAAAGTTGGGTGGGCAGGAATAGGCAAGCATGCAAGCAAAGAAACCACACAGAAGGAAAAAGATTTTTTTTTCTTAATCTAAGTTTTGGATACCCCCTTTTCCTTGCAGTGCCAGGAGCCAGCTAGATCTAAGGTCCCCTGCCCAAAGTACCTTCATCTAAACTCTCTAAATATTCTATTTAGCAGTACATTAAAAAGAAACTGTTTTGTTTTTATTTGATCCCCCTAGTCCACTGGTTCTCAAACTGTGGGTCCATCGCCCACTAGCGGGTCATGACTCAGTTTTTGGTGGTTTGTGAAACTGACAGGGTAGATTAGGCTATGTGCATGAAGGGTTAAACAACCTGCTACTTGGGGTGAGCACTGCTGCCCAGTCACCATTTTGACCACAGAAGCTTGGGCAGCTGGTAAAATGATTTTTTTTTTTGTGGTTCCCGATGGTTGAGAATCACTGCCCCAGAACTGTGTTTAGGATATGTATTGGTCAAATCCTATCCCCCGCTTGCACCAGCACAGCACATACTTTGCCGTCACTAGCTGTTGCAGAAGTGCCATAAATCACTTTGCAATGGTGCGCCTTCAGGCAGAATTGGCAAAAAAGCCAGAGCCTTCCTACTGGTACCATAGCACGGAGCAAGGCCTGCTAGAGCAGGTGAATGCTTCACAGGGGATGAATTGGAACAAAGGGAGGCTGGCTATGGGGATAGATAGGCCCAGAAGGGTGAGATTGGCAGTACCAGTGCACAATGTATCCTATCCCCCCTCCTGGGTCTGATCCACTGATGTGGACTTGCACCAGCAATATCACTGGTGCAGGTCCAAGTTGACATGATACCAGACTGGGGCTTACTCCAGGGCAAGGGGACAAATGTGTCCTTACCTCATGGAAAATGCCAGTCAGCAGAATTCCCCCACAGGATGAATGGAAGCTACACCAGCGCTACTGCATTGATGCAGGGAAATTTAGGTTCAGGGGAGCTTAGGATTGGGCTGTTAATTCTGTTTCAAAATGTTGTGAGCTTCTTGAGTTCTGGTGGAGGTACAGATAATGAACTGTAAAAAACTGTTGCAACAGTAACAAGGCTTGTTTAATGGTGATTTAATATACTTAGCTGACCTAGTAGGAATGCGCTATGAGAAAAGAATTTTCCCCCCATATACAATTATTCTAGTAAAACAAACTTTCAAAACTCATTCAAGGCCTAACAATTTGGCCAGAGTATGGTTTGTTTCTTTGTTTTGATATTTTTGAGTTCTCTACTATGAAATAAACATTATATCTTGAATTTTGAAAATTGCACAGAAATGGGCTCACTTTGAAATTGGTTCTCTTTCAGACTGTTCAATAACTAGGATGTTTTGGGCTCTGTGTGTACAAAACTACAATATTGTAGATGGTGTTCAGGTTTAGGATTGAATTTTGGGTGCCCCATGTTGAGGAAAAGTTTTCAGATATGTCTAGCAACTGGGATGTTTCAGACTGCATGTGTACCAAACGTTCGGCATCTAGGTCAAATAGAAATACCCTAACACTTTTGTACTTACTAAGGACAACTCTTTAGCATGTTTGGGAAAACCCAGTATGGCTTAACTCGATTCAAGTCACCAAGTCACCGGCCCCCATGACTCAATTTAAAAAAAAAGTCATAATAGGGGCACTTTCTGAATCTCTGAGTCACCCTTTAGTGACTCTAATGAACTCGTCAAGTCACCCCTCCTTTAAAAAGCCAGCTGTGGAAAAAATAGGGCTGCCGCCAGGGAGTGTGTGTGTCAGAGTTCTCTTTGAACACTCCCCTCCTGTCACCGTCCAGCTGTAAAGAGGGAAGGAGGGGTCGGAGGGAGTGAGAGAGCCAGGACAGAAGTGCCGAGCTCTCACAAGCAGCAGCTGGGAGGCTTACCAGGATGACCCAATCCTTGGCAGCCCTACTCAGAAGTAGTCCCTC
Organism: Tiliqua scincoides; assembly: GCF_035046505.1. Lineage (NCBI taxonomy): Eukaryota > Metazoa > Chordata > Lepidosauria > Squamata > Scincidae > Tiliqua > Tiliqua scincoides. The sequence continues at coordinate 55,566,322 of NC_089824.1, read as the reverse complement.
TTTAGCCGGTCATTCAGTGAGGCTCCCCCTCCCTCCTAAGTAACAACAGGGCCATGCTGTGCAAAGCGTGATCATGATGAATTCCTCCCTTGCCTCCTCTCTCTCCCTGGGCTGAGTTGCCCCTTTTAAAAAGCCAACCATGAGAAAAATGGGGCTGCTGCAGGACTGTGTGTGTTTTCTTTAACTACTCCCCTACTGCCCTCTGCCATCCATAAATAGGACGGGAGGGGTGGGAGGGACTGCGAGAGAGCTGGGACAGAAACAGCGAGAGGGAGGAGGGTCATGAGCAGCAGCTGGGAGGCTTACCAGGATGACCTGATCCTTGGCAGCCCTACCAGTAGTAGTCCCACTGCAGCTGGTCCTTCAAGGAGGTTTGCCCTGTCCCTCCAGCTCCTCCTGCCGTCCCTCAGCCAATGGAAATATGAGAATGATGATCCTTTGTCCAATGATCACCTGTTCCTTCCTTCCTATCAGAGACAGGAAAAGAGAGCCCATTCCTGCCTCCTTCTTCTGCTCACATTAACCCTTTCCTGCCTCCCAGCTGGAACTTCCCTGCTGCTCACTGTCAGAATGCCAGCCCCGTGAGGTTTTCCACATGGCGAAAACAGCAAGCATTTCCAGACGCAGGTAGACTTGAGTCAGCACACATGGGGATGAGTGCTAAGTCTGGGGGGCCCTAATTCAAGTCTTTTTCAGAGTCTTCCATGCTCACAACTCATGAGTTGCAGAGTCACTGAAAATGCGCATTTTTGCGACTCGAGTCCAAGTCACCTGACTCGAATTTCCAACACTGCTCTTTAGTAAGTGTCTGTTTTAGCATTCAGTAGTGCACATCTGTTCAATAACATGCCTAAAGACTATTTTGGGTTTCTTACCTGAATAAAAATATTCATGTGTCAATGTGGGCATGTTAGGTCATACATGTGCAAATAAACGGTTGAAAAGTAACATAAGAAGCAGGAAAACATCAGCCATAATTGATTATGGAGGTAGTTCCATTGCCCAGATCAGTGATTTTCAACCTTTTTCATCTCGTGGCACACTGGCAAGGCACTACAATGGTCAAGGCACACCAACAGCTTTTTGACAATTGACAAGGCACACTGTGTTGTCAATGGAGGCTCACATCCCCTCATGGTCCTATTGATAAATGACCCTCTTCCGAATTCCCGTGGCACACCTGTGAACCATTCAAGGCACATCAGTGTGCCACGGCACAGTGGTTGGAAATGACTGCCCTAGATGAAGGTCTGAGGCACCTGGAAGAGCACTTGGCTGCATCCATTTACTCAGGCTTTTCTTTCTTTGATCGACCAACTGCAATTCCTGAGCACTGGCTGCTTTACTGTGTCAACAGCTTGGGTCAGGGCCAGCTGTCCAGGTCTAGAGAGGCAGTAAACATTGACTGAATATCAGAAGCTGCACAATTGACTGCTGACTGCGAAAGAAAAGACAAGGACAAAAGCAGGCCAGGTTAATGAAGAAACCAATGTGCAGGTTTCTGTTTCCTTCTTCCAAGTAACTAGCAACTGTAATAGAACGTGGGAAGGCCATTGTTCAACACGGACATGTGGCTGGAGCATTCTATGCAGAAAGTTTGCTGTTCACGTACCATAACTGGTCTTGCTTGCTTACTTTCTCTGAACAATGTTCATAAAAGTATGGGCTCATGCCCCCACACAGGATTGTCTTAATCGTCCTCCCCACCCCTCCAGTTTTCTGAAACTTATTTTGAAATTGCCCTGGCATTGCAGTTTTTGTATCATCTTCTGGCGCCAAATGCATTCTTAAATAAAAACCACCACCATAACCAACCTCACCCTTTCTGATATTCAACCTTAAAAGCAAAGATACAACTAACTTTTGAATGATCGCCTTTGTGCGACAGAAGTTGATAGCTTTGTGTGTCTTTCTGCTCAAGTATTTGCTGGAATGTAAGCAATGTGCTGGCCCCATATCAGGCAATGTGTTCCAAAAGCCATGCTTTGGACTCTATTAAAGACATTTGGTTCTCCTTATTTGAAACCACAAAATCCAGCAATGACTTCAAACACACAGCTGATGTTCTTTGTATTTGTCTGAAAGGAGATTGAGGTTTTAGGGGGAAAATTACATGGATGTTTCAATTACTGTGGTATATGTCATATACAACATACGTATACATGGGATATGTTGACTGGCAGCAATAAATTCTTAGAGTCATACAGTACTTTGATTTGTCAGTAGCAACAAGCCAGAGCAGGCTATCAGTTTCTTCATACTAATGTTGAATTAAAGGGAAGCTCCTGTTCTGAGTTTTATTTTTGGGAGTTTGCTCTCACTACCTCCCACCCACTGCCTTTTCCTTGCAGAATTGGCACGCCATAAGGTTTGGGGGGGGTCTGTAGTTACAGCTGATGGAAACTTTGGAGTAAGAGCTACCAAATTTAGGGCCCATACCTATTCAACTTTCCAGCCCTGATATAGCCATACCAATGGGGCATGTGCTGCACCCTGCAGTGGTGGTGGGCAGTCATGGAGGCCTCTTCAAGGTTACGGAATTCCCTTACCTTGAGGCTGCATTGCGGCTGCATCAGTGCTGGAAAGTTGGATAGGATTGGGCCCTTAAACTCACTAGCACGAGCTCCACCAGCGGCAGACCTCTCCAGACTGGGGAGATTGACCTGGGGCAAAGATTTGTGATGGTGCCCCCCCCCCCCCCGCAGGCTTTTGCCACCCCCCACGCAAAAATATCCCCCCCCCTTACCTGAGGCTCATGGAGTCTTGTGCAAACCAGGGCTACATCAGGGAAACCTCTCTGAGCTCCAGCAGTCTCAGAGAGGCTTCCTGGGTGTCCTAGAGATTCATGCCTGGGGCATTTGCTCCATCAGACCTAATGGTAGGTTCACAACTGAGCTCCATCTAATATAAATTGTTGTGTGGTAGTCATTGAAAAGGGAGGCATTGCAGCGAGAGAGAGGTAGCAGCAGAAGCCATTAAACTGACTTGGCTTTCCCCATTGTGTCCATCAGCCTTTTGAATACCTCCAATGGTTGTATGTATCTCCTGAGCTTTGGACAGCTGGCATCTGCAAATGCTTATTGAATGTTGCTTCTGAAGACAAGCAGTGAGGATGTGGGTTGAATGTAATGTCTAAGTGCATATACTGTATAAAGTCTGGGTATATACAGTAGCTGCTAAATATTTCTGCTTTACTATTTATGTCTTACTAGTTAATTAAGGAATAGATCCATTTACTTTTAATCTTCCTATTGCTGTCTGTCTTAAAAGGACCTTGACCACTTCAGAGTGGCACAGCTGAGCTCAGTCCCATCTTAAAGGAAAGTTCTATTAAACACAGCTTTGCTATTTAGGGAAATGCCATGTATCAAACGAAGTCTTGGCTAACCATTTAAAAAATATAACTTTTTTTTTTTGGGTAAAGCAAGGTCTGTTGCTCCAACATACTGTGATTAAGCCAGAACTCTTGAACATATGCCTGTTTTTGCTGGAATAGTTTTGTAATGAGGAAACACAAAGCACTCCAACAAATGGACAGAAAGTTGCACTGCCATTATTTTTTTTATTTTTTTTATTTTTTTCCTTTTTACAGTAGTAGTAGTCCCAAGGTGGCTAACAAAACATAAAGAGAAAGAATTTATTATAAAATCAGTTTTTAAGAAGTAATTAAACATGTTGGATTTTATTTGTGCTCCTTAAGCTAAGAGAAACCTTCATAAAGGTGCCATCCTTCCTATATGCTTAAAGCTCTCTGGATTCCTCATTTGAAAATGGGCTAGAGTTAAAACATGTTTTGATTAGCCCATCAGAAAGAGGCAACTTATATATGCTGGAGCCATTTTTTTAAAATTAATGGGGGAAAAAAATCTTAGTTGTTCCTGGTGGTGGAAAACTGAATTCTAAATTCCATCACAAATGACTTCTTGACTTTTTCAGTGTTAATTCCTAATTTGGCTCCATAGTGGAAACCTGAAAAAAGCATTTTTTTCTGGAACATTAAAAAAATGTTCCTTGCAATTTCATCAGTTGAAATTACAATGTGAAGAATACATATTGGGTCAAATTATGAGGTTTTAATACGCCTTGTTTTTTTCATATATGTGAAACAAGAAAATAATTAAATGCATCCTGTATAATTTGGAATAATACCACAGAGGACACTTGAAGAGCTGCTGGGTCCTCATTCATTTTTTTTAATGTACCAAGAACACTTTAAAATATCCATACTAGACTTATGGTCATTTTCAGCAAATAAAACTGAAATGCTATACTCATCTTCTTAGAATTAAACCCCATTGAACACAACGGGACTTACTTCTGAGTAGACATGCATAGGATTGTGCCATAAGTCATACTTACGGACTGGTGAAGATATAATCATGAATAAGGGATTGGAAGCAGGCTGTTGACTTATGTTGATGAGCAGAGGATTATTATTAATTAAGATTGTTCATGTACAGGTGGAGCTTGTTTATCCGTGGACTTTATATTCACAGATCTGGCTCAACTCGGGTCCCTTAGATCCATGTTGAGCCAGACTTGGCCCCATCTGAACACTGCAAAGGGCTTTCTGAAGCCTGCAGCCTCCACGGGCTTCATAATAACCTAAAAGACCAAAAAAAAAAAAAAAAAAAGTGCAACTTATGGTTTCTGAAGGGAAACCAGAAGTGACATTTTCAATGCCTTATAAGGCATTAGGAGGCCTGGAGAAGCCCTCTGGGATGTGTGTGGCCCTTGTGGGCTTCCAAAAACCTCTGGAGGCAACACGAGCAGAGCTCTGGTTGCCTTTGGATGCTTTAAAGGGGCCAAAAGATTTCGATATATGAGGTTTTCAGTATCCACGGGGGTCCAAAAGTGGATCCCTCATGGATACTGTGGCCTCACCTGAATTTATTTATAAATTACAAAACAAAAAATGGTTGGCATAGAAAAAGAAATGAAAAGATGGTTTCGTGTCCCAAAGGGATTCCCAAACTTAAAGACTCAAGAGACCAGCCAACAACCATTGGAGAAGCACAATTACTATACTCTCATGTTAAATAAGAGAATCTCCCTCTTATCTTAGTTAGCAGGAGAAGCATATATTAAATTAGATTTTACTGGCAGCCAAGTTTTCCCGTGTTACACTATGGAACATCTCACAATCAGAAACACCATCTGTTTTGTTTTCCTAAAATTGGCAGAGGTGCCATCAGGGATTAGTCTGGTTGGGCAACAGCTAAGGGCCCATGTCAATAAGAGGGCCTACCTAACTGCGCCAACCCTGAAGTCTCTGTACCAATGGCAGTGTTAGTGCTTAGTGAGCCATTCGGAGGCAGCCAGGGGCATGGGGGTCCAGTGCAGGACTTTGCTCCAGGACCTACAGCAACCTGATGATGGCACTGTTGTGAAAGGAGGGGAATGTCAGCTTGGCATAGGCTGTGGGCCAAAAGAGTTGAGGCCTAGTAAAGTGAGATGGGGGTTTTACTGCACCTATACACTTTCACCATAAGATTCTCCACGTTTGACTGATTTCCTTAGTTTTGTTGTTGCTACCGACTGTTTGAATGACACAATGTTAAAGACTTTTGAAGGTCAGTGAAAAGATTGATGGCTCCTGATGCTACCTCTTAATAAATCATAATTGTGGTTGATACATGAGATGAGTCTCCATCCATTTTAATACTGACAGTAGGGCATCTTCTCTAAACGAGGATCACAACCTATGGCACAGTTCAACATGTTTCATTTTGATGGGGTGCACAAGTGTGCTAGAATGGATTGTGCCCCATGTCTGCCAAAGCAAGACTGTCTATATAACAATAAGCAGCATAATTAGTGTGAACTGTAAGGTGCTGATAGTTCCCTTTGAGCGTTGTGACTCCTCTCCTTATCAAACTGCATGGTCTGAGTCACACAGTAAATTGCAATAAGCTGGACAACAAATCTTAAAATCGTTACAGGTCTTTAAAATGTCACAAAGTTTCAAAGGGAAAGGGACCAATTTGCCTGGTAAATTAGATGCAGTAAAGAAAGTGTCACTTCCAGTAGCTTGCCCTGAATCTCAGAGTCATCACAGTTTCATTGCCTTGAATACAGTTTAAGAATAGTTTTTATAACTGCATAGTAAATGCATGTAGGTTAATGAAGATCATTTCTTGATGTGTCAAAATGACCCCTTTGTTCCTCAGTTTTTTCTTTTGTTGCCAGCATCTAATCTGCTTTTGTATTATCAGATCCAGGCATCACACAATGCTGACTCTTGCAGTGGCATTTATCTGGAATGTTGCCTTTTGTTTCCTGGTTCTACCAGGCCTCCACTGCTTTCTTTGGTCATCTGGTATCTCACACTAATGTGATTTGCACTCCTATGCTCTGCAGGTTGTCATGAGCTTTTATTAGGGAATTAGATTAGAGCTTGCCACCCTAGTTGCTCAGGAATCCACAGGATAGCTAAGCTTGTTTCTCTTTTCCATCTTCTTGTTGAAATATGGTATGTGAACATAAATGTTGGGTTTCACAGTTCATGGTGTTTGAATTAAAATTTTTAGAAAGTATTGACCAAAGCATAAGAAGTTCTTCAAATATTCTACATTCCTTTTGAGGGGCTCTCTCCCCCCCCCCTGTGAACGTGTGTGTTCAAGGTTATCAGAGGGGTTAAAAGTATGAATAATTTGCTGCATATATATACCATTTTTTCCTTCAAAATTGAGACTACAGATCTAGTGTAGGCTCTTTGGAAATAAGTCTTATTGTGCTGTCAGTGGCTAAGAAGCTGGGTAATCAGACTTTGAGCAACAACAGTTCTTTTTTTTTGTCATTTATGTATTTATTTAACTATAATAAACATAAAATAGGAAAACAAATACATACATAAACAAAATTCCAATAAAGCAGCACGAGCGAAGCCAAAACATTCCCATACTTATAATCCAAATACATACAGTCCAAACATTAACAAATGTTAATCTATACCACTAATACTTCAAAATCAATCTTCAAATCCAAAATACCTCAAATCCCCATCCTCTCTCTGATTCAAAAAATCAATAACTGGACTCCAATTCTTCAAAAAGGTTTCTGTTGAATTCTCCCTAAGCAAAATTGTTAATTTATCCATCTCTGCATAATCCATAAGTCTTATCCACCATTCCTCCTCCGAAGGTATATTCATAGTCTTCCAATTTTGAGCATAAAGTATTCTGGCAGTGCTTATCATATACAAAAATAAAACTTCATTTTTTCTTTCCACATACTCATCTGTCATACCTAATAAAAATACTTCTGGCTTCAATTGTATATTTGTTTTTAAGATCAACTGTATCTGTGCATGAATTTGTGACCAATATTTTTTAATTTTTGAACACGTCCACCTCATGTGGTAAAATGTTCCCTCTTGTTTCTTACATTTCCAACAACTATTGGACATAGTTTCATACATTTTAGCTAATTTACTTGGTGTCACATACCAACGATAGATCATCTTATATATTTTTTCCTTAATGCTAACACTCAAAGTAAATTTTGTCTGTTTTATCCATAATTTCTCCCATCTGTCCATTGAAAGTTCATAGTCCACATTTTTTGCCCATTGGATCATGCATTCTTTAACCTGTTCATCTTCTGTTTCAAACTTCAAAAGCAATTTATATATTTTAGATATTACCTGCTCATCTGATCTTAATTGTTTCTACAATATTGTCTCTCCCTCTTCAAAACCATATAATTTTTTATCAATTTTAAATCTTTCTAATAATTGTAAATACATAAACCATTGGCAGTTAAAACCCTCTACAATCAATTCCTCTCTAGACTTCAAAATACATTGACCTTGATTACATTTCAATAAGTTCTTATACAATAACCATTTATCTCTTGGTACAGTTCCCAAACCAAAATGTGCTTCTTGTGGTGAAGTTAAGAGTGGAATTTTGTTGTAAAACCTTTTCTTATAACGATTCCATATCTTCCACAGTGCATGTCTAACATAATGATTCTTGAATTCCATATTCACTTTCAACTTATCATACCAAAGATATCCATGCCAACCAAATCTTAAATCATATCCTTCTAACTTCAACAATTTTTTGTTTTGCAACAATATCCATTCTTTAAGCCACAGAAAGCAACATGATGCATAATAAGTCTTCAGATCAGGCAGTCCTAAACCTCCTCTTTCTTTTGCATCTTGCAAAATCTTAAGTTTCACTCTTGGTTTTTTCCCTTGCCATATAAAACCTGTCACATCTTTCTGCCACTCTTTAAAAGGTTTATCAGAAAGTAATACTGGTATATTCTGGAAGAGAAAAAGCATTTTTGGTAGTACATTCATTTTAATTACAGATATTCTTCCCAAAAAAGATAATTTCAACCTTTCCCATCTTGCAAAATCTTTTTTAATTTCACCCCAAACTTTAACATAATTATTTTGAAATAACATACAATACGTGTTTGTCAAAATAATACCTAAATACTTAATCTTCTTCTCCACTTTGAACCCAGTCTTATTCATCAACTTCGATTGATCTTGTTCATTCATATTTTTAGATAAAATTTTAGTTTTCTGTTTATTTATCTTAAATCCTGCTAATGATTCAAACTTCTTCAACTTAACCATCAACAACTCTATGTCTTTTAAAGGTTTTTCTAAGATCAAAACCATATCATCTGCAAATGCTCTTAATTTAAAGCATTCATCTTTAATCTTTGCACCATGTAGTCTTTCATCTTGTCTAATATCTCTACACAACACTTCTAGGGCAAGTATAAATAAAAGTGGCGACAATGGACATCCTTGTCGTGTTCCCTTTTGAATCTCAAACACTGTTGATAGATCTCCATTTACCACTACCTGCACAGTTTGTGATGTATAAATTGACTTTATCCATTGTATAAAGTTCCCTCCAAAGTTCATCTTCTCTAAGACAGCAATCAAGAAAGTCCAACTCAAATTGGACTTCAAATGCCTTCTCAAAGTCCAAAAAAATCAATGCTAATTGTTTCTCTATCCTTTTATCATAATATCATAATAAGAAAAGGAAAGAATATGGCTTTCTGGTGGATGTTTTGAAACAGAAGAAAATTATCTTTAGATGGTATGAATTGGAAGGAGTTACCTTTAGATTTCAGAGTAGAATGTATAGAATAGATTCCATTCAGAAAGCTAAAGATTTTATGAAGGAATTCGAAGGAGGAGGAGAAAGAAGAGAACAGGAAAATCTAAAGGATATGCAACAAGCCCAAATAGACTTTCAAGTAATTAGTTCAGAAGATTAGCTATGGAGTATAAGTTTTTATCTTGGAACATTAATGGAGCTAATGCTCCAAATAAGAGGAAAAAAATATTTTATTATTTGAAGAAACTTAAAAAAGATGTGATTTGTCTTTTAGAGACGCATATTAAAAAAGGTCATACAAATTACTTAATACAGAGAAAGTTAGGACAAGAATTTTTTTCAACAAATTCAAAGAAGAAAAATGGTGTGGTTATGTATGTTAAAGATTATTTAAAACCAAAACTTGTGTTTGCAGATGAAAAAGGCAGGTGGTTGGCTGTGGAAGTTATAATTTCGGGAGTAAGAACTTTATTTTTGGGTTTGTATGCTCCAAATCAAGAAAGAGGAGTTTTTTTTAGGCAATTATTGGATGTACTCTTAAATTACTCATATTCAAGTTATTGTTTGATGGGAGATTGGAATGCAGTTGTGTCACCACAAAGGGACAAAAAATCTGAGAAGGAGATTAAGATTTCTCAAGGGAAATTACCAAAAACTTTTTTTGATTTGGTAGAAGCTTTAGGGGTTGTAGATATTTGGCGACAAATGAATGGAAATTTAAAAGAGTTTACTTATTATTCAGAAAGACACAGATCATTTTCAAGAATAGATATGTTCTGGGTGACGAAGGATATTACAATAAAAACTTCTAAAACAGAAATTCTATCAAAGACTCTTTCAGATCATAATCCAATAACTATGACTATTAAGAAAAAACCTACAACATATAGATGGAGATTGAATGAATTGTTGTTACAAAAAGAGGTTATAATAAAGGATGCTAAGCAGAAATTAAGGGAATTTTTTAATTTGAATTTAAATAAGGGAACAGAAATGAGGATAGTTTGGGATAGTTTACTAGCATAAAAGCTAGTAAAGCTTTTATGAGCAACAACAGTTCTGATGAAGTTTCATGACAGTAAAGCCCATAGAATTCTCATACTTTTTAGCAACAGCTAAACTTTTTCACTTTCACACTTGTTCGTGTGAAAATCTGTTGGGACCCACCGGAAGTGATGCCATTAATCTGAAATTGATGTCACAGCCAAAAGTGATTCTCACGAAGGCTTTCGACCTGGTCAGCAGAGACGAAATCCTCCCCAAGATCGGAAGTCCACCCAGGCCCCTCAGCATCATCAGATCCTTCCACAAGGATATGAAGGGTACTGTTGTCTTCAGTGGCTCCACATCAGACCCCTTTGACATCTGAAGCGGCGTGAAGCAGGGCTGTGTTCTTGCACCAACCTTGTTTGGGATTTTCTTCGCTGTCCTGCTGAAGCATGCCTTTGGAACTGCAACAGAAGGCATCTATCTCTGGTCCAGATCAGACGGAAAGCTTTTCAACCTCTCCAGACTGAGAGCAAAGTCCAAAGTCCAGCTGAAATGTCTGCGTGATTTCCTCTTTGCCGACGATGTCACTACCCACTCTGTCACTACCCACTCTGTGGGTAGTGTCAAGCTGTCACTACCCACTCTGCCAAAGATCTCCAGCAGCTCATGGATCGTTTTAGCAAGGCCTGCCAAGATTTTGGACTGATGATCAGCCTTAAGAAAACACAGGTCTTGGTTCAGGATGTGGACTCACCTCCCTGATTTCCTCTTTGCCGACGATGTCACTACCCACTCTGTCACTACCCATTCTGTGGGTAGTGTCAAGCTGCCACTACCCACTCTGCCAAAGATCTCCAGCAGCTCATGGATCGTTTTAGCAAGGCCTGCCAAGATTTTGGACTGATGATCAGCCTTAAGAAAACACAGGTCTTGGTTCAGGATGTGGACTCACCTCCCTGATTTCCTCTTTGCCGACGATGTCACTACCCACTCTGTCACTACCCATTCTGTGGGTAGTGTCAAGCTGTCACTACCCACTCTGCCAAAGATCTCCAGCAGCTCATGGATCGTTTTAGCAAGGCCTGCCAAGATTTTGGACTGATGATCAGCCTTAAGAAAACACAGGTCATGATTCAGGATGTGGACTCACCTCCCTGCATTACAATCTCTGCGCATGAACTGGAGGTTCTCCATGACTTTGTGTACCTTGGCTCAACTATCTCTGACACTCTTTCTCTCGATACCGAGCTAAACAAACGCATCAGTAAAGCAGCTACCCGAGTCTGGTCCAACAAGAAGCTGACGGAACATACCAAGATCCAGGTCTACAGAGCTTGCGTCCTGAATACACTTCTGTACTGCAGCGAGTCATGGACTCTTCGCTCACAACAGGAGAGGAAACTGAACGCTTTCCACATGCGCTGCCTCCGACGCATTCTCAGCATCACCTGGCAGGACAAAGTTCCAAACAACACAGTCCTGGAACGTGCTGGAATCCCTAGCATGTATGTACTGCTGAAACAGAGACGCCTGCGTTGGCTCGGTCATGTCATGAGAATGGATGATGGCCGGATCCCAAAGGATCTCCTCTACAGAGAACTCGTGCAAGGAAAGCGCCCTACAGGTAGACCACAGCTGCGATACAAGGACATCTGCAAGAAGGATCTGAAGGCCTTAGGAGTGGACCTCAACAGGTGGGAAACCCTGGCTTGTGAGCGGCCCGCTTGGAGGCAGGCTGTGCAGCATGGCCTTTCCCAGTTTGAAGAGACACTTGGCCAACAGTCTGAGGCAAAGAGGCAAAGAAGGAAGGCCCATAGCCAGGGAGACAGACCAGGGACAGACTGCACTTGCTCCCAGTGTGGAAGGGATTGTCACTCCCGAATTGGCCTTTTCAGCCACACTAGACGCTGTTCCAGAACCACCATTCAGAGCGCGATACCATAGTCTTTCGAGACTGAAGGTTGCCAACATGAACATGACAAGCAAGAAACTTTTTTGACAATCTGAGGCTGCAATCCTATCCAAACTTACCCAGGAGTAAGCCCCATTGACTATCATTGTTAGAAGCATATATGCACTGGCCTGTTAAAAGAACAGATCTGTAACATTTCCCCAAATTCAGTCACATTCCAAGGTAGTATCAAGTCTAATTTATTAAAAATAAAATATTGAAATGAATGAGGGCCCACCTGAAATTGACTCACAAACCATCCAGTGGGTCCTGACCCACAGTTTGAGAAACAGTGCCATAGAAGACTGGGTTATGAAGCACCCAGACTTCTTGTCTTCAAGGCAAGACTGCCAGTTACTCACAGGGCAAACAAATATATGAGCCAGGCACTGGAACTCTGTGCTTGCTAAACCTCTGTCCTATGTGCCAAAATTCTGTGTGCCATGAGATTGTTGTGCTAATAACTCCATTGCAAAATATGAAAATGTTCTTTGTAAGTTAGGGATCAGGCATTCTGACAAGGACTAATAAGAGAGATGCCAGTCCTTTCAACTTCTGTGGAACAGTGTCTGCCCTTCTTCCTGAAAGAGGTCCATGTGGAACTTGCTATTATAGTGTAAGGCTATCTATAGTAAGCTAGACCTACCCCTCTTTGTTTTCTCCTGATAATTTTGATTTTGAATGTTAGAATTGTAATGCTGTATGAATCTGTTACTGGTATGTCACTATAACATTGTTCTACATACATTTTGTTGTCTTAAAAGTTAGACCTATTCTTGAGTGTGTTTGCAGTACTCAATTAAAAAATAGCATCATTTTTGCCCAATTGACTCTAGTTTTGGGGGTATGGCATAGCCACTTTATATGCTGATTCAAGCGGCTTCCTCATGAGGAAGCAATAGCGTTGAATCCTCAATGAAATACAAAAATGTAACAAATATGTCTAGATGTGTGTTTGCCTTCCTAGCTTGTCTAGGTCAGATAGCAATATAATTTGCCATCTAATTCCAAACTGTAATGAGTCATGATGAGATTTTGGGTGGGTCGTGAGCCAGTGCCAGCTGTGACACTGCAAGGCATTATGCAGTGTTAAAGGGCTGTTGCAAGGCATTCTGGGGCATTACCCAGCCACCATGACCAATGAAGTGGGTTGCAGTACTAAAAATATTGGGAAGCTCTGATCTAATTTGTTTCTGTACCCTACTGCTCTTATCACTTGAACATTTTGGCAGACAGGCAGGAAATTGGGCATTCAGAGTCCACTGATCATAACACCTTGGGGCTGATTCTGACCCTCTCATAATATCTTCAGTGTTTCCTAGAATATACTTGTAAAACATGTAAAGTTAAAGCACCACCTCTTCCTCATAGTTGTCATTGCAATGAATTTGGAATTTGGACAAATTAAAGGGCTGCAATGTTGTGTATGTATGTTTGTTTTATGAATCTTCTTGTATTGGAGCATATATAGTGTATATATTGGCCATATAATCTTGGGCATGATAATTAATTGCTGGAGCTAGATTTCCTTAAAATAGCCATTGTATAAAGTGTGTTCTGCTTTAAAAAAAAGAAAAAGATGAAGAGCATAGTTACAGGATATATTTGATAATAAGGGTAGGACTTATAAATAGACTGAGTTACAGTGTCCCGACAACAGCTTAAGAAGGTCCCTATGACCCACAAAATCCTCACTTTCCTTGAAATTAACTATGTACCTTGAAAACTGTGGAAAATTGAAATACATTCTGTATGCTGGCCTCCACATATTGTTGGTTGAATGAATCTGTACATAAGACCCACATTTAAACTTGCTACCAAATTATAAGTTAGTAGTGAAAAGAATATATATATATATATATATATATATATATATATATATATATATATATATATATATATTATTCAAGAGGCTTCCTGTGTCTAACACTATATATATAGTGTTAGATACAGGAAGCCTCTCGCATTTACAAATGTTGCACAAAATTATAATTCTCTGGCTTTCAATGGCACTATAGTTCCTTTTCTGTTACCAACATTCTGGTTTGCCAACATAGCCTTTAATTGTAGATTTGATTTAAAGGGACAAACTGTGCACAAATAAAAGGTCTGGAAATGTTCTTTGAAACAAAATGCAAAATCATACAAAGACTTATTTTCTTTTCTCTCCCCTCCCTTCCGAAGTTGGCAGACTTTACAGCTCTGACCAGAGGCCAAAAGGAAGATAAATGACAGCCACCCCCTCTAGTGTTTTTGCAGTGGTTTCAGCCCTGGAGTTTAGCTAAAGGAGCTTAAGGAGTTTTTGAAGTGCAAATAGGATGGTGAAGGGCAAGCCCTTTCAGTCTCATTTTGATGAACTTTTTTTTCTGGGTGGATTTTTTTGGCACTGTCTGTGATCTGGAAAGCTACAGAGATTTTTTTGTTGTTGACCAATCATGCAATAAGAACTTGTCATAGGGGTGTATTTTTCTTTCTGCATTCATATTGATCCTATTGTGTTGAATAGTAGTTAATTTAATAGGGTCTTTTAAAAACTCTACCCAATAAGGCATGGGTTAATGGAGCTGTCATTTCAAGGTCACGTTCTAGTGGTGGCAACTGGTTTTAAAGCCAAAAGGTTCTTCTAGAAGGAATTTATGCGTGTGTTGACCATTGCAAGAATGCCTCTTCCTTGGCTTTGGAGATAATTAGGTCACTATCCATCTTTAAGTAGATATCTTTGAGTATTTGTACAGATAGTTCATCAGGAATCAGTAACGCATTTAACTTTTAGCTGAGGTGCATCTTAGAAAAACAAAGGAAAATAAAATATTGTGCCACTGGTAAAATTTATTCCAAAACAGATATAAGCATCTAAAAAGACATTCATTGCAGACTTTGTGGTATCAGGAAAAACCTCTGAATTTGTTGCAACTTCCTTCTCTCACAAATTATTATTATTAAGAATATTTATATACCACTTTTCAACTATGTAAACAAAGTGGTTTACATAATAAAATAAATCAATAAATGGTTCCCTGTCCCCAAAGGGCTCACAATCTTTAAAAAAAACAAAACAGAATAGATACCAGCAACAGCCAGTGGAAAAGATGTCATGCTGGGGTGAAGAGGGACATTTGGACTCCCCCTGCTACATATAAGGGGAGGAAAAACAAATCTTTCATTTGGGAGGGCCAACTTGTTTTCCCATCTCTTTCTAGATTCAGGAGGTGAGAATAACCATTCATTGAATCCTAGACTGTCCCAAGACCTCCTGAAGCCTGAGGTGGTGTACTAAATGGCGCTCACTTACCTGTTGATGTGCCAGCCTCTGTTCCACTTTCTCCCACTCTCATTTTCTGCCTGAAGTGACTGCCGTAGTAGGCTTCATGAAGGGGCTAGCCCTTGCTGAGCTGAGTCAAATTTGAAAGCTTTATTGAAAATTAACTAAGCAAGGCAACAGTTAACCAACATGGTTACAATTTAACAATCAGAATACTTTTCCACTAGTTTCCCTAATTTTAACCCCAAAGATTTTCAGATGGACAGCAGTTGCCTGGTGTCAGACTTTGAAATCATCTCTCCCGCTTAATGGTGATTGAACAGCATGAAAGAACCCAACTCAGTTGGGTCTTAGCATCTTATGCCACTCTAATTTTCCACTTTTCCTTCACTCCTTGCCTCCTCTTTCAGTATATACCAGCTATTTTCAATCTTTTTCATCTCATGGCACATGGACAAGGCACTACAGTTGTCAAGGCACACCATCATTTTTTGAGAATTAACACGGCACATCACACTTCCAGTCAAGTGCTCACATCCCAGAATGACCCTCCTCCAAACTCCCAGGGCACACCTGCAGTACAGTCACGGCGCATCAATGTGTCATGGTACACTTGTTGAAAATTGCTGGTATATACACTCCTTGAACATGGGTAATGTTCACATTCAAGAGATGTCCACCCAACTTCTCTTTTTCTTTTTGTCTGCCTGGCAATATCTCTTTTTAGTTCTATGGTTTTATGGGGATTTGTAGATTATTTTATGGAAATTGTAGATTATTTTTCACACTACACTACAAGCTCACAAATCCACAGGCAGCTTAACCAAACTGAAGCCTAACCCAACTAATATATAGGTGGGGCATATTTATCTGTGGTTCGGCATCTGCGGATTTGCCTTATCGCTGATGGTGAATTCTTGGATTGCCTCCCTGCAGACCTTCCAGGCATGATTGGAATCTCATTTGGGTCACATCTGGGAGGTTTTCTGAGCCTTGGAGAGGCTGCACGCCACTGTGCGTGGTCTCTCTGAGGCTCAGAATGCTGCCTGGAGCCTTTAAAACATGACTTCCAGTTTCGCTGAAAACCAGAAGTTGAGTTTAAAAGGCTCTGGATGGCATTGTGCATCTCAGTCAAGTTGTGCACTGCCTCTCTGAGGCTCAGAAGGGCTCCGGACACAACTGGAACAAGGCTTCAGTTGCGTTTGGAGCCCAGGTGGGCTGAAAACCGCAAATTTGATTATCTGCGGTTTTCTGTATCTGCAGGAGATCTGGAAACAGATCTCCCACAGATACAAAGGCGTGCCACCTGTACTGTGGATTGCTCTCTGCCTTTAACCTATTTATTTAATAAATTTTTATCCTGCCTTTCCTTCGCCAAGTGAATGCTCAAGGCAGCTAACAACATTCATAAAACGCTAAGTACCTAAAATAAAACATTACACAATAAATGCAATGTCATGTCATGGCCTTGCGTTCCTATGACTTCAACCTCACTGGCCGAACACTGCCAATGTGTCAGAGATACATATTTACATTCGTTCATGTGTGTCCTTCAACCTTGTTTTTCCTTTGGATCAACTTTTCTAGCTCTACTTCTAAAAGACCAACCAATGTACAGGCTTGGGTGACAGGGCTCAATCCTATCCAACTTTTCTGCATCAATGCAACCATGCCAACGGTATGTGCGCTGCATCCTGCAGTGGGGGGCAGTCACAAGGCCTCCAAGGCAGAGGCGTCGCTAGAGGGGGGCAGTAAATTTTGCAGCGAGCCTCCCTGCAGCATAGAATTGGGCTGTCAGAGATCTGCCAGACATTGTCCACTAATCTGACCATCAGTACAAATATAAAAGAAGTGTAGTACAAAGTAGTTAGTTGTAGATAGTAAGATCTATTATTCCTGCAGCAGTCCATACAGTATAATCCAAAGTAACAATGACCAGCTCTGCTAGAAAGCGTATTTCACGTAGGCTTGTTTATTCATCTTTAGCGGAAATGCCAATGGTTCAATGTTTTGGGAGATGGTCTCAGATTTTGGCCAGGACCTTTTCTTCTCCGGATGTAACATCTGCACTGAAACAATTCCCCTCATAGAGCAAGAGGAGCTAGGCCAGTGCCCAGCATCAGCACCATGTTGTTCCCTAGGCTTACAAGCAGCAGGTGATCAGCAGTTGTGGCAGCTTCTGCTATCTTTCCCATTGGTCAATTGGCGCATCCCCTTGAGACTCTGCTTGTGGGGATTGGTCCCATTTGTAGATGGAAATATCACACAGTCGTAACTTGAGTCTCTCTGCCCCAGTACTGCGAGATTCAAGGTTCAAGGGTCAGTTTGGTCAAGTGGGTCCTCTGATGGGCAAGAACTCTTAGCCCTAACACTGCCCTTTATCCAACTTCTGAAATAGTTGTATACATAGAAAAATCATCATAAGAACATAAGAACAGCCCCACTGAATGAGGTCATAGGCCCATCTAGTCCAGCTTCCTGTATCTCACAGCAGCCCCACCAATGCCCCAGGGAGCACACCTGATAACAAGAGACCTGCATCCTGGTGCCCTCCTGCATCCTGGTGCTATGGCATTCTGACATAGCCCATTTCTAAAATGAGGAGGTTGCACATACACATCATGGCTTGTAACCCGTAATGGATTTTTCCTCCAGAAACTTGTCCAATCCCCTTTTAAAGGCATCCAGGCCAGATACCGTCATGACCACACCACCACTTTGCATAGGAAGGGTTTGGAAATCCCTCAAACAGCAACCAGCAACAATGGTTCAAGCAGTAGCCCAATAAGGGAGTCGGTGTTCATGTCTTTCTAATCAATTCTTATTTATTTAGTAATGAGTTTTTACCTGATCAACCTAACCTCCTGGGAATTCAATAATTTACTAGACTGAATGATTAGTTAGTTTCATTGTTATTATATGCTTCCCATATTTTATATGACTTTGCTTGCACTCTAAGCCTTTTCTGTATATTTTTGTATGAAAAAAATTAGTAAAAGTATTTTTTGAAATATAACGTCATGTCATAAGACTCTCCCCACCTGTACCCCAGCATGCTAGTTTGGACTCTTGCAATGTTTTTTAAACCCAATGTTTTCATCTTTAAACAGACTTATGGGTGCAAAAGTGCTATATTTCTGCCTGCGTAAACTGGAGAGAAATCTCTGCTGTTAGTGAATAATAATTTTTTTTTTCCAGTTTTGTAAGATTTGGCATGAAATGAGCCCTTAAAAACTTTTTGGTTGTATCCAAAGAAAGTTAGGATTCCTAAATCCTATTGAAATTAATGGGACAAAAGTTAGTCATGACTAATTTGTTTCTTAATTTCAGGTGTTTTTTTTTTTGGTCAGGATTAACTTTTAGAATACAGCCCGTATTAATGGCCATGTGTTCAGGAGTCTCATTTTGTTTTCTGTGGAGGTTCAATTGTGACTTCAGCTAATTCATATGGTGCTGAATGTTAGAATTACACAATGTTATCACTGATTTATAAATGTTGGACTAATAGATCCATCCCTCTCAGCAATATCCTTTCTTTCATTATCAACACAGTATCAAATTGCTTGCTTTGTTATTCCTGTTTTCTAGCAAAGTTTGTTCTACATTTCTACCTACAAACAGGTTCAGTATTGGTGTGGGGGAGATCCTATTCCTGATTATTCTTGATCCACTGTTTCTCTTTTTACTGAAGGAGAATGACTCTTTCCATATGTAGCATCTCATTACTTTGTTGCTGGGAGATGTTAATATGACCTTCCTTTGTTACAGAAGTGATTTATAGCTCATCACAGAATCCCTCTTTTTCTTTTCTCTTTTTTTTTTTTACTGCGGAAATTACATATGGTGTAATGTTGATTTTATGAGTAAAAATGTTGATTTTATGAGTAAAATTTTTGAAGACCAGACTGATTGTGAATGATGTGATCATGCTCTGAGTTCCTAATTCTCACCTTAAATATTTTATACAGTAACTGAATGTGTTTCAACTCAGCCGAGCTATGATATGAACATATTTAAGATTTTAAAAATGTAAATAGAAAATAGTTTTTTTAAGTATGCCAATCTCCATATAGTAGTATCAGCAGTTATGCAGATATTTCCAGTAGTTCTGGCACTGAAACAAGGGATTTTCTGAAAGTATATATTTGGGCTCCTAGTATATACTTTAGTTGCCAGATGTCCCGTATTTAAAGATGTTACTAATCCCAGAATAATTGCATTAACATAAGGGAATGAATCCATCTATGTCCATTTATGTTTCTGCTTCTGGCTTTAGATTTGGGCTCAATTGCTCACTTTTTGGTTTGTGAATATTCCAAGTGTAACTTGGAATTTATCTTCCAAGTGTGACTGTAGAGCATAAGAAGTTTGAATGCACTGTGAAAATTATTAATAGCTGTTGGACCAATATAATTTATATATCTGTGATGGATAGTATTGTCCTACATTTTATTCTGTTACTCTTTAAACAAAATGAACTTTTGTAGGATGTATTTTTCAGGCAAGTGTTTTCGGTCTTTATTTAAGTACAAGGTTATTTTCTTTGCAACTGCTTTCCTTTTCCACTTGTGAGAGGTTTTACGATGTTGTATTTCTCCCTTGAGTTCCTAGAGGTGATGTTATCTTTTGTTCACTCAGCAATATGGTCATTTCTAAGAGCATCTGTCACTTGAGGCAATAGAAGATGGATGGGTCTCAAGTGAACTGCTGGTTGAAGCAAATGGTGAAAATAAGAAAAGTCAAGGGAGCTGGAGGCTTTCAGAGAAGGCAGAGGACAAGGAAATACTGTTAGAAAGGCAGGCCATACTGAAAGAAAACACTAAAATGGATTACATCTTGTCATATTTGGACCCAAAGAATCTTGAATGAATGTAATCATCAAGTTGATTATCTACATAATGGTAAAAGATCCTCATCATCAGGTTTTTAAAGTCGTGTTTTGTCACCAATGTGGCATTAAGAACTGTGAGGAAAAACTGCTTTTGCCCTATCTGTAGGAGAAATACTGTATTTTGTCACATTGATGGGGCCTTTTATTACAGTGATTATCATTCTGATATTGTGCTTTGTGTGTGTAATGTGTGTTATGAAGTATATTCGGACGGTTTTCTGTAGGAGTGCACAACTGTATGGCTTAAGGTTGTTGCATGTGTGCATTATTTTCTTCCTTTTAAAAGCAAATTATTTTGCTATATACTGTTTAATACAGTAGTTTGTTTTGATTATATCATTAGCTCTTGACCTTTTGGAAGAAATCACAGCATTTAAGTGGAAAACATCTTGGAATTGCTCCCTCTGGTTTCAGCACAAATAGAACCTCTGCAATTTCTGCTAATTGTGTTTGTTGTTGCTTAGAATGAAAATAATTTTCTTTTGAAAGTTGCTGGGATTAAAGTTTTCTAGGGAGAACAGAATATATCTCTGTTAACAAGGGGGCTCTCCTCAGTTTGACAGGCATTGGGAGGCACTGAGAAACTGCTGGTAGGAAAAATGATTTTGTCAAATTGTTTGCTGTTGTCAGGCCAGGAGGGGGGAAGCAGGAGTGGAAAAGGCAAAGAAATTAAGATGATTAGAAGCTTTAAAGCTTCCCAAATGGTGGAGTAGCTCCCTTCTCAATGGATGTAAATAATAGATGAAAGCCTAAGAATGACAACAAAGGATCAGGGTGCTTAAGAGAATGTGTGCTGCCTGAATAGAGGTCTGTGGCCCAGGGCCAAAGGTCTTAGCTTGGAGTGTAATTAGAAAAAAATACAAAGATGTCATTACTAGCAGGTGGAATGTTCAGCACGTGGCCAGGGAACTGGCGCTGTTGAAATTGGATTATGGACTTTTAAAGGAATAATTCAAATCTTTACAAGGACTTACAGTTTAGTCAGAAGCAATGTATCTTGACCTTGATGACCATCTGGGATACTTTTTAAAACTGGCCTTGTGAAAAGCGGTATAGCTTAGAGAAAAATCTGCAGATCAGAGGACTAAGAAATTTGATGTGACTAGTTTGATTCAAGGTACTTTTGTGATAGGTATGTTTCCCACTCTGAGAGGTGAGAGTTCCAAGTTATTTCAGGAAATGATGAGAAACTCTGTTTATATTCTGGATCCTCAGCACTTTATGGTGAACTCGAGGTTAAATTGGAAGCATATTGTCTGAAATGACTGGCTAAGCCATTCTGCTTATAGCATGCAGTTTACAAAAGGTCTACAAAATTCATATATGTATTCACTATTACTTGGGTCAATTGAGTGGTCATCTCAAGGTCATGTACCAGTGCTGACAGCTGCGTCTAAAGACAAACGGTTCCTGCCAGAGGAAGTGTGATTGGATGCTAGGAGATTATCCACTGCAGCCTTTGAGGAAATGTTTCCAAATGTCCCTGACCTAAGCATACCATGTGGAAGTGAGGATGGAATGACACAACAATTGATCACAAAGTTATGACTTCAGTGCCTGATAGCTCTGACCACATGCGATATGTAGTCCTGCCACGCTCTGAGCAGATCTGAGTGGTTGCAGTATATGGTAAAGTGGGGGCCTAGTAAAGCTTTGCACATGGAATGGTTGAAGTCCATTGTGTTCTTGGTATACTTGGAGTTATCATGCAGTCAATTTTCTAGTAATTAATAGTGATGACATCCAACTCTCCATGTTAAAAAGATTTAAATGGAACTCACCTGAGTGCACATATGCTTAGGACATTGTTAGCTTATGAAAGCAGATCACTGGTGGGCTTCCCACTGCATGTTTCATTCTGCGGTACACTTTTTATGACTTTCTTCTTACTCGGCATTTGGCTTCTCAGTGCTAGCATTCTTGTTCTGTACAAAAAAGCTTCTCATACACATTTATTTCTAATGAGATGGTGCAGTACAGTGGTCCCAGCATATTGGCTATTAGAAGTCTTGAGGGGTTGTTTAAGTTAATGGCTACCTTTTAATCATAAATAACAATATTCCTGCTTTAAAACTGTGCCCTGTTCTTGTATTTCCACGCAAATATTTTTATTGCAGATATGATTTATGTTGCCTGATGGAATCTCCATGTTAAATCTCTTTAACAGTAGAATTAAGATACTGCATTTATACATTTGAATTGGTATTATAAATGTACCACTTACCCCATTTTTGTTATTTTTGTTTATTTTGCCCCAGGCTAGTTCTTTGTAGTTCTTTGCCAGTAAAAATGATGGTGGCAGCAACAACAATTGTTTAGATTGCAGTGACATTTATAATGACCTGTTAGGTTGGGAGCGAATGTTTGCTTGCTGTTATTCCCACCTCCTCGGTGTCAATGGTTGAAAAAACCTTGGTTTTTACACCAAATCTGACGAATGATAACTTTTTGTGTTGCATTGCATTGAAAAGATGACCCATTCCTTCACTCTGCCTTCCTTCATTTTGATTTGGGGTATTTGGCACCACTCTTCTCTGTTAAGCCAAACTGACACAAAGGAAAAGCCATGTGGTGGCTATTTAAAATCGAAGCTGTAGAGGGGATGCAGTTCATGGTGAACCAGTCATGTGTAACTCCTTTAGCTGATATCAAGAGGAGATTGGCTTGAGTTCCTAGGCATGTTTCGTTTCCCAGGCTATATTTTGATAATAATTTTTTTTTTTCACGGTTTGCTTTATGTGCATTATCTGTGAGAGAAATTGCAATGTCTCTAATACTAGCTGTTTGGGTTTTTTTTTTTCATTTACCAGAATTAGTGTTTGGTCTCCACTACGGTAATCTATTATTTCATCCATTGTAATTTAGGCTGAATGGGGCTGGTGGGGGTGGTTATTAGGCAAAGAATGTTGCATTTTGCCTGACTGTACAATTATAAGAAAGAAGTTTCCAACTGGATTTTCCATGTAAAATTTTCATAAGGAAGCTTGAAATGTTTATTGCTAGGCACACAATAATACAGCAATAATATTAGTGGTGTTCAGCTGTCCTCAATTGTTTCTTAACCATTTATTTTACAGGTCTTGAATACTTTCAGCAATCTGGGTCAAGTTGCAGAGTTACGATGAACAGCCATCCATCATGAATGCATTTAAAAAAGGCTGAAGCAAATACAAAAAGGTAGTGTTCTTTTCATATTCACAATGAAGCTTGTGTTTTAAGTAATTCCATTTTAAACAGCAGCAAACGTTCAAATTTTTTGTTTTACACCCTAATGTAATCTATACCCTAATGTAGACATTTCCTCAGAAGTGAAGTTGCTGAAAATCAATCATTTAATTGGCCCCAGTTATCAATACATTTGCACATGGATCCTAAATGCTTGTGTTTAATACAGGTCTGTGAAATTTTTGTCTGACTATGTCACCGTTTATGACCATATTTCAGTTTTAGTAATGGCCTTTTGTTGAAATACCAGAGTAAAGCAAGCTCACAGTCAAGATTTTTGGGGCTCATGGTCAAGCTTTTTGTTTATATTCCAAGATGGTCAGACAAATGACTGCTGAT
Source organism: Tiliqua scincoides (assembly GCF_035046505.1). Classification (NCBI taxonomy): domain Eukaryota; kingdom Metazoa; phylum Chordata; class Lepidosauria; order Squamata; family Scincidae; genus Tiliqua; species Tiliqua scincoides. The sequence continues at coordinate 55,542,569 of NC_089824.1, read as the reverse complement.
CACTTGTGTATTTATGAGCATGTGGAATGACTGAGACCAAATGCCAATGTTCTCTCTTTTATCTTAATAATTAAAAACAATTGGATGGTGAATTTGGAAGCTGTAAGTGTTTTACAATTTGAAATCAGGATTATTCCCATTGAGAATTGTACAATAGTAAGGATTTGAGCTTTGGGAAGGAGACACATGCTGGGTAGTATGTGAACATGGTGTGGACATGGTGCAAACTTGTGGAAATGTGAGATTAGGGGTGGCAATTATGCTTCATTTCATCAGTGCATACATTTTGCTACCATGTCAGCTTAGTTCAGTTAAAGTTTTTTAAAAATGTAAATAAGGATTGTTTGTATGATTCTGTCCAACATAAAATATTTCACTGTTTCAGGACAATTCAAGACGATAAACTGTAGGAGAGAGTGTGGAATATATTTGATTTTGGTAAGGAGATAGCAAATAACTTACAGGGGTGGGGGTGACCTCCTCCCCTGCTCCTTGCTAGGGGTCAGTTGAAGAGGCTTGACTTACTTTGTAGGGAACATTGGACTCCTATTGTTTCTTGTTGTACTTAAATGCCCCAGAATTTCCAGGAGGCCAAAGATCTATTCCTGTTTTATGACCTGTTGTATCCTTAGGGGTCGGAGGCCCAATAGCACATTCAGGCCCAGTAGAACAAGAGGGTCATTGCCATAGTTCAGGACTTAATTATTGCTTCTTGGTTACCTCACAGACACCAAACCAGCTTTCAGGAAGATTTTAGACAGGAACATCTGGAGGGTAGAAGGAGCAGTGGGGGAGGGGCGCCCTTGCATTTTGTTTCACCAGGTGCTAGGAGGAAGCAACATTAGCTTTTTTTTGATATGGGAGGCAAGTTCTGTGGCCCCTGAAGTTAGGTTACAACAATTGAAAAGGTCAAAGGACAGCTGAGTGGGGTCAATGAGACACCATGGGGTGTATTTTGTTACTTAGCAAAAGGAGCAACATCCTAAAACCTTAAAGGGTTCTCTTGAAAACTGTGTTGTGAAAAGGTTTTATGAGTCTGATGGTGAAAAACTGCTGATTTATCTAAGGAATGCACGCTTTTGTCTAAGCAAAAGAGTGACTCTGACCAAGTGTTGGCAGCTGTGATTGTGCAGTCAGTGTAGCACCTTTAGAGAATGGGAGCACTTTCACTTCCCAAAGGGATCATCGCAGAGCAAAGATCTGCAAAGAAGTGACCTTGTGGTGGTGTTCTCTTCTTCATAATGACTGAAGACACTTTGCAGCCCACATTTGACACTTGAGAATCCATTGATTTCTATGGGAGAGTTGAGCATCTGTCTACATATCTTCCTTTGAAATGTGAGGAACTTTAAAGTGCATCATTTTGGCTGACTTGCCACTCCATTGTTGGAGGGAAAGAACTGTTTTCTTAAAGGAAAACTTTGTTGGAACATTCCCACATAACCTTTTTTTCTTATAATTTGATTAAAAACCTTACCTTTCCATGTCTGTGCAATATTCATAAGAAAATGGGGCTTTAAGTCATTAACACTTGCCCAAAATGTTGAAATGTGTCTACCGATATGAAATTCTACTAAGTACAAACATTTGTTCATCAATCCAAGGATCTATCTACTCAGTAGGTTCTACTGTATAATGAGAAACAGGCTTTCTGTTTATGTTCAGCTCCTAGGAAAAAAATACAGGTATTGTCATCCTTCCCCAAACAATATGTGATATATCTGGTGATTTTCATAAATGCAAGTAGAACATTTACAATCAAATTCAGGAGCTCTGAGAGAGGCCCTCATTTTCATAGGAGGCTGGAGGAAGAAATAAGCCTAGAGTATAAAATACTTTTGCCATAGCTAACAAGGCTGCAATCTCATAGCCATTTTCTTGGGAGTAAGGTCTACTGAACACAGTGGGACTTACTTTGGAGAAGACATGCATAGAATTGCACTGTTAATATTATTATACCCATGTTGCAACCGAGAGCCAGGGTGGTGTAGTGGTCTGGCAGGTGGACTTAGACCTGGAAGAACCAGGTTCAAATCCCCCCTCAGCCATGAAGCTTCCTGGGTGACCTTGGGCCAGTCACTTTCTCTTAGCCTCACCTACCTCACAGGTTTGTTGTGAGGACAAAAGGAGGGGATCAGCTGTGTACACTCTCCTGAGCTCCTTGGAGGAAGGACGGTATAAAAATGTGAAAAATAAATAAATAAATAAATTGGAGAACTGATGCTGAGAGGGAGTAGCTTGCCTGAGGTGAGTTAATGGTAAAGTCAAGATTCAAGCCAGGGAAGTCTTGAGCTCAGTCTCTTATGGTTCAGTCCTAACAAGTGCCTGTGTCAGTGGCATGTGCTGCTGTACAGCACTTTGTGATAAGCACAAGGCCCAGGCATGCCAGTGGGAAGGCCAGAGCAACAAGCTTTAGGGGGCAACAACCTGAGCATAACACTAGTGGCCAGAATTGTGAAAACCTTGACATTTTTGAGTAATACTATCATGTTATATAGTATACCATTCGATGCAACATGTAATGCAGAATGCAATGATGCAAACTGCATCAAAATATCACTACTCTAGCAAATGTTTTAGCCAAATAGCCAGAAAATAAAAATACAACTGCATTACGTTACAAAAACTGGATTTCTTAACTCAAAATTGACCAATGAGACTGATTGTTCTGAGAGCCAGTTATGCTGTATTATGATACAGCAGGGAACCAATAAAGTGTCAATATGGAGGGAGCCTGGGCGGAGATGGCAAAGCAAGTGGGTGGTGAGCTGCTGGGGGAAGGAGGCGGATTTTCCCCCATTTTCATGTTTTTAACAGTCCGCGGTTGATGTTACTTCCAGGCCATCACTTTGAGCTTGGCACCAGGCTACTTGATCATTAGCTGCTACACCACTGGACTGGGGGGCAGGTTTGTTGGTGCTGGCACATGCCATATCCAAACCCTCTTCCTGGGTCTGATCCACCTGCCTGGATCAATGTGGACTTGCAGCAGTGATATCTTTGGTGCAGGTACGGGTTAACCCATTTCCACTGCTGAGGCTTACCCTGTGGGATGCAGTGGAGGCTGTGCCACTGCCTCTGTATTGCCACACGGGGAGTTAGTTAGGATTGGTCCATATCTCAGTAGCAAGGGGTGGGACCAGGATGCAATGCAAGCAAGCACATTGCTTGGGCCCATGTGGGTACTCAAGGATAGTCTGAATCAGCTCAATAGCTAACTATAGCTACAGTTGTGTACAATGCATACAGTTTCTGTAGGAAAATTCCAGAGTTAACTGTAACTGCCTATTTGAATTATTAATATGAGACTACATACATCGTAGCTACATTTGTAGACAGCAGAAAATAACCAATAATCTGTCACTTTATGCCCATCATAAAGCTAACATCTCATCTACTCACAAGTTAATACTGTAATAAGCCAGTTACATTTAGGGTCATGTTAGTCTTTTTAAAATGAATGTATTTATAATAATAAATTAAAAGGGAAAGAAAGACATAATAAGAAAGAAAATAAGATTAAAAAACAACATTAAAGATATAGAAAGAATATTAAATATATAAGAAATACAAAAAATACTTCTAATAGTCAGATGTTCTAATTACTTACAGCTTGGTATCTTAATAATCTACATTAACACCCAAATATACATTACATCTCCAACAGCCCCTTTCTCTACTTGTTATAAGTATTCCATTTCAGATAACACAGGCCAACACACATTTTGCTTCTTTAAACGTTGCACCAATTCCTGGGTATATTTGGCGTGCCGGTTCCAAAAATGGCATCTGTTTTGCCCTATCACATCTAGTTTTGGAGACACAGCATAGCCGCTTTAGTGAATGGTTCAAGCAACTTCCTCATGAGTAAGCCTACACCATGGCTTCCTCATGAGGAAGCTGCTTGAACCATTCACTAATGAGGCTATACTATATCTCGAAAACTAGATGTGATAGGGCAAAACAGATGCCATTTTTGGAATCAGCACCCCAAATTCTTATCAAACCACCATAAAGTTTGGGAAAAACTTTTCTGACACTCAATTTTGTAGGCCTATGTTACTATTTCAGATTAATGTTCTCTATTCCTTTTATCTAAGCTTAAAATCCACAGTTCATTAACTCATTATTCTCTCTCTCATGCAGAAAGTCAGTAATTGATTTCCAGTTCTTCATAAAATTTTCTATTGATTTCTCTTTAAGTAAGGTTGTAAGTTTGTCCATTTTTCCAAAGTCCATAACTTTCGTCCACCATTCTTCTATCAACAGAATGTGTGCAGTTATCCAAGATTGTGCATAAAGTATTCTAGTTGCAGTTATCATGTATATAAATAAAATTTTGAATTTTTCCCCACATATTCATCTACCTTACCCAGCAAATTGACTTCAGGTTTCATTTGCACATTTGTTCTTAAAATCAATGGCATCTGTGCATGTATCTGTATCCAGTATTTTTTTGCGTTAACGCATGTTGCACACAAGAAAAGGCCTGCATCTTGCTGCCCACCCCTGCAATACGTCAGCTCTTAAACGAAGTAAGATGGTAATTGGTAATCTATTAGTCTTTTCCTCTTTTTATTAAATCATTTATGCCTGTGAAAACATCCTACAACCATTGCTGTGCTCAAAATTTACAATAGCTGTGCATTTCTTCTTCCTTTCCTTTCCTCTTTTTCGAATCCAGAAGGCAGGTGACTGGACAGAGATGGGCACCACCCGCTAAAGATGGGCACCACCCACTAATCTGCTTTCTGAGGCAAGTGCTTCATTTGGCCTCATGGGTGGACTGGCCCTGAAAGGGTCACATCTGAAGTAGTGCTTCTATTTACAGTAGTAGTCTCAATGACTTAAACTCTCTCTGAGAGTGGAAGGAGCATTCCGCTTGTGCAAAGCATCCTTGCATGAGCTGAAGGGGAGCTGAAGAGGAGAATCCTTCTTCCTCTTCTCAGTGGAAGCTTGAGTTCACAGAGTGCATTTGTATTCATGGAAGTGTTACTCTGTGTGTGACTCAAGGAGTCTTGTGGAACCTAAAGGTTAACAAATTTATTGTGGTTTAAGCATCCACAACCTAGAATTCACTATTGATACATAAACTGAACTTTATCAGCAGTGGTTTTAAACAGTAAATATTGAAGTAGGAACAAACTGTTGAAGTGAACTTTAGTTCTGGGTAACTTACATTGAAACAAATGGGTTTGTCTTTAAGATTCTACACATCTCTTGATTGTTTCAGGTGCCTCTGGGAAGTCCATAAGCAGGACATGTAGGCAAATCATCTTCTGTCACTGTTGCTTCAAAGCAAGTAGAATTAAAATCCATAGTGCTTTTCTGTTTCGATCTAGCACAGTGGTTCCCAAATGGTGGGTCACGACCCACCAGCCACGGAAGCAGATTTGGCCCCTTAAGGGCAGGGGGATTGTAGCAAAGTGATCACCAGGATTGCAATGCTGTTGCGAAAGTGGAGGTTCCTGGCTTACCCAAAGCCAACCACAGGGTCTGGGGGAGGGATGCAGGGAGCCCCACGGACTTCTCCGAAGGGCTCCCCAAGCCTTGAAAATTATAAAAGCTATCAGAATCCTCTTCCAGTTTTCAGTCAAGAAACCAGAAATGACTTCCAGTTGCATTTTTGTTTATTGCTGAAAACCCAGCTGCCCCTGCCTGTACTTGTTCCCTCCTCCTAAGGAGGTCTTCAGGAACCGCTGGTCTAGCATATAGCCATCATGACTGGAAGCCATTGATGATTTTTTTTCCTCCATGAATGTGCTTTAGAAGCCAGCTGAACAAGTGGTCATCACTACCTCTTGAAGCAGTGAATTTCATGGGTGACCCAAGTTCTAGGGTTCTGAAAGTGAGAAGTGTCCATATCATATCTCCCTTTAATTGCTTTTTTTTTCTAAAACAAAAAACCCGAAACATAGGCTAAGAAAGTTGTTTTAGCTACCTGACCTACAGTGCTTTTGCCCTTTTCTAGCTCTATTGAACAAAAGGTGGTACAGTGATTTGATTTTGCATGACACTAAAGTATAGGAAAGTGGGGGATTAGGATTATAGAATAAGCATTTGTGTGACCAACTGTTGCAGCTCAAAACAATCCCTCAGTTTCTTAATAGGTGCTGGCACTTCAGTCTGCTTTGGAAGCTTCCTTTGACCTGGAAGCTTCTATTTTCTCAATCCTCAAAGTGTGAGAGGATTTCTGTAGCTATTTAGTGGTGAGGGGAAGACACCTGATTTATTCCCAGAATTACTTTTATTGTTAGATCAATGTTTCAAATGTGAACATTGGCATTGAAAATAGGTTCTGTGGCTGAGCCTGGGCAATATTTGGCTCTGTCACTTTCTGCTGTATCTTGTTCTGAAGAGGACCTTCATGAGACTGATCTTGCATTGAGAAATATTCATGTTGCAGCACAGATCCTCCATTGAGATGCTCATGAGACAGAGACAAATCAAGGGACTGGGAGGGAACTGGGACAGTTTTGGCATGAGATCCCTCCATGTTCTTCATTTTAATCTTCTCCTGTCTGCTTCAGATATGATAAGCACATTTTGTTTTATTACTTACCACCATTTGAATGCCAACCTTGTAAAACTGTCATTGAGTTGAATTTTAAATACGTATGTGTCTTTTGTTTTGTGAGTGAAGAAACACACCAGTTTTATGGGAATGATGTGTGCTACAGAATCTGTCACTGGAAAGCTTTAAGAGCCATGACCACACATTTAGCAACACAAAGGATCCTCCTCTACATCCTGGGAAACCATATCAAGATTCAGATGTTAAGGGAGCTTCAAACATGTTATATGAAGCTGTACAAAAGCAAAACTGTCATTGTTATGTATGGTACTATGTATGATATTTCGAAATAAAGAAGGTTGCTTAAATTAAAGCTATGTGATGGCTCCATTTGTGCTTTTGGGAGAAGTAAATGGGGGTCCATATTAACAATGTAAATTTGAAAAGGCATCTGTGTTACTGAGGAAGGCAGAAAACAAAACACTGATCTATCCTCAGATAATTGCCAATGGACTAGTTCAGGACTTTTCAAGCTGGGTCGTTGCGACTGTTGCCTTCCCCCGCCCCTACTGCCTCCCCCTCCTGCCCACGCAAGAACTTAGTGGCTCTCAAACTCTCCCAGAGAGTTTGAGAACCACTGGACTAGTTCAATAGAGAAAGCTAATTTTTGCAAAACAATGAATGATGGTCAAATACAGGCTCACTTAAGTAACAAGCTGTTGCTTTAACAGGTTTGAGCCACAGAGTGACATATGGAGAGGCTTCTCATAAGTAGCTTGTCAGTCACTGTGTTAATCCAAGAAGTGTTCGTTCTTTCAGACTGTCCACCAATTCATTCAGTTTGCTGGATGTGATTCTTGGCAATTGTGAAGCAATGTGTGCTCTTGCCTGACAGCTGGGTTTCACAACTCAATCCTAGGCATGCTCACAACTCAGTTCTAGGCACGTTCCTTTGAAAGCATTGCAGGAAAAATTTCCCAGAAGAATGCTCAAGATTATGGCGTTCATTTTGTTTTCCAATAAACCTTCTTTTTAAAAAATGAGCAATATATTACTTTTCTAATTAAATGCCTTTTTGTTTAATAAGGATTCATTCGATATTTTATTTTTAAAAATCATTGTCCATGATACTATGGAGAAACCCTTCCACCTGCTTCCACAATAGCTTACAAAGAATTTTGTTAGACACGGTTAATGTGATCCTATGTTTCTGTGAAATAGGTCTCAGAAGGTTGCTGGCTCATTGAGAAGCATATTTCCAAGAAAATAAATTAACCAGTAATAATCAAAAAATTGAAATACTACTGTTTTGGAGGAGGCCCTAAAAACATCAGTGTCACATTGGTAAGAATAAGATAAAGCGGAACTTGCCATTTAACCCTAAATAACATTTGCTGGCTCATGCCTCTTGAAATCTTAGCAATATGGAAATTCCAAAACAAAAGGAAAATTTTTAGTGTGTTGCTGAATTTGTAACACAGGAACTGTGATAAAAACAAAAGAAAAAAGTAATGTGATAGAACATACCTTCATTTTTGATCTCCTATCAAGTTTTAAATTAGTTTACAAGACTAAGAATTTTGTTAAACAATTACGCAGGCCAACACACATTTTGCTTCCTTAAACATTACACCAATTCCTGGGTATATTTGGGGTGCCGATTCCAAAAATGGCATCCGTTTTGCCCTATCACTTCTAGTTTTGGAGACACGGCATAGCCTCTTTAGTGAATGGTTCAAGCAGCTTTCTCATGAGGAAGCCTACACCATGGCTTCCTCATGAGGAAGCTGCTTGAACCATTCACTAATGAGGCTATACTATATCTCGAAAACTAGACGTTATAAGGCAAAATGGATGCCATTTTTTGAAACGGAACCCCAAATTCTTATCAAACCACCATAAAGTTTGGGAAAAACTTTTCTGAACCTCAATTTTGTGGGCTTGCGTTATTATCAATAAAAATATTTCATGAGTGAAATTCTAGAATTTAAGACCAGTAAGACCAAAATTAGCTTGTTATTTGCTATCCTCTGATTTGGGATGATCTACTGTGAACTCTTGGAGAAAGGCTGAATCAAATCAGTGAAATAAGCAGCAGCTGGATGGTGGAGACAAGAGGCAAGGCAACAGCTATGAAATATAGGGGATTCTGTTATATAATGCAGATTCTGTTGCATTCATCAGCCATATAGCTTTCCCATCTCCTGCCTGTTTTTTTCCCTGTGGATTCTCACAACTTGTGACTTACTACTATTGCTTTTTCACTGTGGTCCTAGTCTAAATTAAGCTGTTTCTGTTTGTAAGGCATAGTCGTGTAATAAAGGCTTTACAAAAAGCAATGTTGGGACATTTTGTTTTCCTGCCTGTGGCTACAGCCAATGAGAAAGGAAGTAGAGTTGGTCTTACATATTTTGACAACTTTAACAGACAGAGATGTTCTGTGATTTTTGCATTCATGTTTATTTGTTTTATGAGATGGACGTATTTGTGAAAAATGTCCTGTGTGCTACTATTAGGAAAACATCTAAATAGTGAATGACAGTCCAAATTGGAGCTGCCCAACACCCAGCAGCGGTGACAAAATGGTGACCGCTGCATCCTGAGTGCACCAGGCAGCCACCGGCAGCTTCTCGCGGGAATGGGGCATTCATCCCCTTCACCTGGGCAAGGGAGCAGGCCATGAAATGGGGTTACTCAACTCTGCACCAGCTATTTAGCCGGCCCCATGTTGGGCTGGGAGACCCAATGCGGGATTCTGGATCCAGTGGAGTAGAGCTGCGCTGGTCCTGCCCCCTTCAACCCCACTCCTTCCCCTGCCCTTCCTCGCCCCTGAACGCCTCTCTCCTGCCTTGACTCTCCAGAGCTGGTTCGTTGCTCTGGGCGGCACATAGCAGGCCTTGGGCCAGTGATGGCTCAGTGTAGACTGGTGCTGAGCCAGTGCCAGCACTGACCCAGTGCTTATGTTTTGTGGGCATGCCTTATGGCACATTTGTGACATTTGGCACTGTGGATTGCCAGCACTGAATTTTCAGGATTGGGTCCTGAATTAACTGGCTCTTATACTTGAAGCAATGTTTCTAAAATTCTGAGGGGCCTTTTGGGCACTATGTGAGATATTAGCAAGGGACACAAACAATTTTGTGCGCATTTGTTGCCACAAACTGTGGTGATGGCTGTGGTTTGGAAAATGGCTTGGGTGGTACATTTGAAAGTTTTAAAGGATTGGACAAATTCATTAAATTGTGCTATTAGAGCCAAATATGAACTTCCATGTCAGAGTATTTCTAAGGGATGTAGCCCTCACTTCCTAAGGGAACTTCCTAAGGGCACTTGTCTGGCCACTGTTGGAGGCAGAGAACTGGGTTACATGGAGATGCCTCTGAATTGTCTTCATCCCCCTACTGGTTCCAGCGGCAAGGGGGAGGGGCTGCTAATATAGCATGGTTGGGTGCCATGAATGACGTGGTGCAATGGTTCTCAAACTTTTTAGCACTAGGACCCACTTTTTAGAATGACAATCTGTTGGGACCCATCAAAAGTTATGTCATTAATCTGGAAATGATTTCATGGCCGGAAGTGACATAATTAATAAGGAAAATTTTTAACACCCCTATATGACAAAATCAAAACAATTAATGAATTAAATTAAAATTTTACAATAAGTTTAAAAATTTAAAAGAAAGTAGAACCCTCCTAACCCACCTAATCCCTTGCTGATCTGTTTAAAAAAAACTCCCCAAACATCCCAAAGGCTGCAATCCTATCCACACTTACCAAGCAGTACTCCCGGTTGACTAGCGTTGTTAAAAGTATATACATTGTAGCCTGTTACAAATCCAAATCGGTAACATTTTCCTCAAACGCAGTCACATACCATGGTAGCATCATTCTAATCTATTAAAAATAAAATGCACATGAAAATGAATGGGGACCCACCTGAAATTGATTCGCGACCCACCTAGTGGGTTCAGACCCACAACCTGAGAAACACTGACTTAGCGCATTGCACCTCTGTACTTACGCTGCTGCAGGAAGCTAATGGTTGTGTTCATGGAATTGGTAATAGTTTTAAAAACAGTTGCCATTCCAAAAAGTACTATTTGCAGCCTCCCTGTGATTGCTAAGATGTTGTGAATCCCTGGATGGGGAGTGTTGGACAGTTATTTTCAGGTTTAAGAGGAAGATATGTTTAGAAATCCTATTGAGGATATAGGTGCTGGGAGGGTGAGGACATAGTGGTCGTGTAGAGGGTGGAGAAACTGGGCCATGGGTATTGGTTAGTTTTTTGAGATGTTCTGTGTCCCCTGAAAATTTAGAAATCAATCACAGTTACACGAACATGAAGCCATTGGAATACTGCTTTCCATTATGAAATGTCATTTACTACAATGATTTTTGAAATCATTGGCAGCAATGATTTGGCAGAGGGTAAAGTCTGAGGCTAAAATCTATCTGTTGATAAGGAAAAACTGAGGCAGCATCATCATCTTATACCTCGTCCAAATAAATGAAATTTGCCTTGGTAATCTGGCAGAGAGATCTGCCAGAGAGTTACAGTTTCAATATGTTTCTGGAGAATGTGTGGTATGTTTTAATGACAGAATTAGATAGTCAAAAATTACTCCCAGCATGTTTTCATTTCTCCTGATATTGTAAAAGTTCTTAGCTGAACCATTCTTTCAGTGGCGAACCCTATTAATCATCACAGTCAGTGCAGTAAATCACATCTTTAAACTCTGTTATTTAGTAATGCACAGCAAGCTGTGTTGTAAAGGTGACCATTGGCTGAACTTAAAATCATTTGGGTGGAGAACTTTCAGCTGCATGAAGCCAGGAACCCTTATATAATTTGTACACTACCACAAGCGTACTATTTGTATGGTGAAAAGGTGGTTCTTCTTTTCTTTAAGACTGATATTTTCAGATCATGTTTGCATGGCTGTAGCCAAAGCATTAATAGTTTGTTATTCAGCTTAGATCTCTGACTAATGGACCAAAACATCTGTGTAGCAAAGCTGCTGGAGCTTCCAGTAATAGCAATTTCAGAATGCCATTCAGCCCAAACAAAGGTTGCAGTCCTAGGCATACTTCCCTGGGAGTAAGTCCTATTGGACTCAGTGTGACCTACTTCTGAGTAGACATGCATATGATTGCATGGTGAGTCACTTTAAGTATTCTTTGTTGCAGCTGACAAGTTATATTGTTTTCCTAGGCTGTTGAAATAAAAGGGATTTTAATATACTTGGCTGCACATAGAAGTATTGACACCCATCAGTTTCCACATATGTTTGAAGTACGGCTTTACAGGCATGAGTTGGGGGGGGGTCATTATTAGTATCTGTGTAACTCATCCTGTTCAGAACCCCTGGGGGCTGGGGGATAAGAATAGGCCCTCAGTTTGGCTGTACTTGTTGTAAAAGGCGACTAAACAGCCACCAGGTAGATGGGACTCATTAGCCTGGGAAGGCAGCTCATCTGAGAGAAGGAAAACTCTGATCCCAAACCTCCACTGCCTTGTGGCTACATCCAGTTATGGAAAAGGCTTCAGGAGCCAACCTCGAGGCAAAATCCGGAGCCGGAGTCCCTGAGGCAGTTCATGGCTGAACACAATCACGTTCTGGCAACTCCTGCGACGCCGCTGGAACCAACCGTACTGGCTTCAGCCTTTCCAATGGACCATTTCAGCAACGTGGACAGGGGGGATTTGCTGCATGGGAAACAGTCTATCCTCCATATCTACCTTACGCAGGCTTCGTGCACTGGAGAGGACACTCTGTTCCAGAACCACCATTCAGAGCCCGATACCATAGTCTTCTGAGACTGAAGGATGCCAACAAGGCATCCTTTTCAGTCCCAATGAATCTTCCACCAGCAAATGCATCTGGCTGCTCTCATTTGTCATAGTTAAGCAGTGATGCAGGGAGGAGGAAAGTATCCATGCACCCTTTGGCCACTTTTGCCAGAAGAAGGTGGTTGTGAATTCACCCATCCACGCAGCTTGTTCCACTCCAGTAGCAATGATTAGTAGTTAATGACAGCTAGGGGAGGTGCATTTAAGTGGTAGCAATCGATAGCAACAGCATGCAGAAGCATGAAGGCTACTGGGAACTTCAGCCGTAATGAAAATACATTACTTAAAAAAAAAACAACCCTAAACATATGTGGTGGTTAAGAGCAATGCCTGAAAAAATTATGTGGCAAAGTATTAAACATTAGGATTCTGGCAGATGTATGCTGGACAGAGTAATTCTACTGACAGTAGAGAATCACTGACTGACCATCATAGAACAGGAGCTGTCATCCACTACTGATTTCAGTAAGGGCCGCATGTACGTAGATGTGAATGTTGCATTGTTTAATATTAGATCCATTGTTTAATATTAGAGCCAGAAAATTCTAATATGAATCTGAGTAGAGGTTCAGGCTGCAATCTAATGCACACTTACTGAAGAGTAAAGGCTCAATCCTATTCAACATTCCAGCCGGATTTAACTGTAATGCAGCCCCGAGATAAGGGAACAAACATTTCCCTTACCTTGAGGAGGACTCCATGGCTGTCCCTCCACAGCAGGATGCATCCAATGCCCCATTGGCATGGTTGCATCAGTGCTGGAAAGCAGGCCCTCTGAGAGGAATTTTATCAGGGGGTACAAAGCTTCTTTTGGGCCCTTTGTGAAGGAGGAGGGGTGAAACAGGCTGGGGGTCTGTGGTGATGGGTGAGCGGAATGGGGGCAGGGAGGGGTGAAATGGGGGCAGGGTGGAGACAGCTGGAATAGTCTTTGGGGCCCAGGTCTACCCACCCATGTGGCATTGGCAGCTAGATACAGTAATATCAAAAACCAAACACACTCCTAAGTCTCTTTAAAATCTTTTAAATATAGAAAATCATGCAGAAAATTAGCATCATCATATTTAGGCTCACACTAGAATGGAAAGTGTCCTGTGCATACCAAAACTTGCTTATGCAGCGACTATAGCAGCAACTGCTTTGTCCCTGCGCTCCTATACACTCCTTCATGGTAAGCAGATCCACAAGCCAAAGAGCTACTGTAGCAGTCCAGTTTCCTCCCAGATTTGACATTGTGTTAAGGAGTGTCATGTATGCATTCCTCGACCCAGCGTACATGGCTTCCCAGTAGCTGCGGTGGCTGCAGCCATATACACATGGTTGTGTCCCTAGTATCCTGTGCGGGCAACTGAGTAGATAGGAAAATGTGAGATCCCAGGAAATTTCTGGGCCCCCTCCTTTGACTCTTGGGCCCCCTTTTTGACCCTGGGTCTAGGTACAAATTACCCCCGTTACCCCCTTCTAGGCCCTGCTGGAAAGTTGGATAGGATTGGGCCTTCAGTCTCATTAAATCCAATGGGGCTTTTTTCTGAGTAGGCATGCATCGTATTGCACATTTTGCAGTGCTCCCATCTGAAGAGCAAACCAGTCCAAACAAAACAGAATTCCATCAATTCTTATAAAGTATGAAAGACAGAAAATAAACCATTAGGCTTCCTAAAATAGATGGTGTTTTCACCATTTGACCTTGAGTATATCTACAAACTGACCGTTGAACTTGGCTGAAAGCTTCCTCCCCCCCAACTAAAGTGGCCCTTTTTACAGGAACACTGATGTACAAACAGAAACATTTGAGTTCTTTTCAATGACAGTGAAATACTCCATCAGTGAAAAGCAGCCTGGCAGACTCAAACAAAAACAAGAACAAAGAGTGCTTTTCCAAGATGTTATTTCAATGGCTTTCTTTACCACTGCTAATATTTTATCCTTCATACATGCACTATGCAAAATATCCATGCATTAACTTATCTCCAGTATTGGATTGTGGGTAGGGAGTGCAAGACATGTGTGTCTATTATCTATATTTAATCCTAAATCTCTTGTCAACCTTTAAAATTTGTTTTACAGACCATGGGGAATTCATATGCAGGGCAAATGAAATCTGCCCGATTTGAAGAAGCCCTTCACAACTCCATAGAGGCCTCCCTAAGATGTAATAGTGTTGTACCACGGCCCATTTTCTCCCAGCTCTACCTTGATTCTGACCAGCTTCTTATTTCGCCGGAAGGTAACCAAGCAAGTATGGCATATTTCCATTGTCTTTCTTATATTAGATAAAATGTTGTGCATCTTTCTTTTTTATTTTAAAGAAACCTTTCTCATAAATATGTTTTTCCGCTAACACATTCATTCATGGTCTTTTCAATAGTGATGCCAAACTGATGGAACTTCATAAAGCTCCCAGTCTGTAGTTCTGTATTGTAAAACATGGCTGTCTTACAGCCCAACCTTGATTGCCCAGTGCCCAGAGCTGCAGTGGTGCCAAAATGGCTGCTGCTGCAAATCTATGGACATTGGGCAGCCACCAGCAGGTCCCGACATCTCCTCGGGGGAAGGGGACATTTGTCCCCTTCCCCCAAGTAAGGGAAGCGTCCCCACAACGGGGCTACCCGACTCTGCGCTGGCTATTTAGACAGCACAGAGTAAAGCAGTTCCATGTTGAACCTGGAGGCCCAAGGCTCAATGAACCTGGGGCTATAGATCCAGCGGAGCTCACCCCCTCCAGTCCCACTCCCTCTCCCTGCCCCACCTTCCCCCCACCCTCCCTCCACCCCAGAACACACACCCCGGCCCCCATACACCTCTCTGCCACCTGGCACTCAACTGGAGATCTGGATGGTGGTTGCCCATCCTCTGCCTGGAGCTGGTTCAGCGCAGGCTCGAAGATTCTGTGCTGGACCAGTGGTAAGTGCCATAGATGTACCTTACAGCGTATTTGCAACACTGCATGCAGGCACTGAGCCTGCCTGCGCAAACTGGTCTGGATCGGGTCCTTATTCATCCACTTTTTGGTGGAAGATTTCAGTTGGCTGCTTATTTTTAGTGTGCTTATTTTAGTTTATTTTTTTGAGATGGCTGTGTTTATTTTGTGATGTGGTATTTTGTGATTGTAATTGGATTTGAATGTTTTATTTTATTGCTTACTGTGTTTTAATTCATTATACAATGCCTTAGACTGCCCTCGGCACAGGAAAGACAGGATGTGAATTTTTAAAAAAAAATAAATATAAATGCAGGGATGTTTTTGTTATGTGCTGTATTTCAGATGTGAAACCAAAAGTAGAAGAGCTGGACAAAGAACTGTTGCATCGTTACACCCAGAATGGAAGCTTGGATTTTTCTACTAGCCAAACTGTTAATGAAATGGATGAAGATGAGGAAGATGAAGACATGTCTGATTCCAATAGTCCACCAATCCCTTATGCACAAAAACCTGCCCCAGAAGGGTCTTGCACTACTGATGGTTGGTTTAAGCCTTCCTTCTCTGAAATTGAATTTTAATTTGATTACTTTGGCAAAAGGCATACATTAAAAGAGGCATTAGAAAGAAATGTTATGTGTATGATAACACAGGGGACCCTATATCCATGGATCCTATATCCATGGTTTCACTTAACTGTAGATGTGGGAGGGCTCCCCGCACCCTCTGGAAGCTCTTCTGAGCCCTGCAGAGGCCATTCGTGTCCACCCACGGCCTCTGTGGGCCTCAGAATTGCTGTTTAGGCAAAAAAAAAAAGTCACTTTCGAATTTTATAAAATAGGAAGTGATTTTTTTTATGCCTTCAAAAAGCAATAGGAGGGCTGTAGAAGCCCTCCTCTGGGTAGAGGATAAGAGCTTCCAGAGGGCGGGGGTGGGGGGTCAGTAGACTAATACCTGTGTTCCCAGCTACTTGAACCATAAGTGAAACTGAAACTAGCAGCCTAATCCTACCCAAATCCTCACGTGGCAATGCAGTGGTGCTGGCATGACTTTTACTGCATCTCACAGGAGATTTTCAGCTGCTGGAAGTCTCATCAGGGTAAGCCCTAGTGGCCACTATGGGACAACTCAGACCTGTACCAGCTCATCACTGGCTTAAGTCCACATTGCTCTGTGCAGGTGGATCAGACCCTGGAAAGGGTCAGGATTCAGTGTGCACCACTGCCTCCAATCTCATCCTTCATCCCCACCCCCTCCCCTGTTCTGCCCACACTTTGTCCCATTCAACCTCCTTCCCGCTTCCCTCCAACCCCCACATGGGGTTTCCTGTTGTGACTGATGTCCGTGGGCCACCAGCAGGTAGGAGGCCTCTGTGGCCTCCCAGCCAACTGTGTTCGTAGATGAAGACTGCTTTTCAATAGCCATAAAACAGCCTCAGCTGCAGCAATGCTAGTTATGCTGCTGGGGGAGGGGATAGGATTGGGCCATAAAATTCATATCTGTCTTGGGGGATATGATCCATGATATATCCAGAAGGCATGGTATAAGCAGGACAGTATATCCAGGTTTTGCTATAGTATTAATTGTTTTTTACATTACATTAATGTACATCCTTGCTGTTACACCTCTCCCTGCACCCATGTTAAGTGATACATTCTTGTTGCTCAATTGAGAAAAAGTCCTGCCACTTATTCAGTACTAGGAATATACTGTCCAAAACTCACAGCTGCTTAATTATGAACTGGTAGTGAATTTTGCTCTGATATTTTCTATCTCCGCAGTACTTAAATATACCCAAAATTATTATTATTATTATTATTATTATTAAGAATATTTATGTATCACTTGTATGTACCAAACAAAAAAAGTATTTGCAAAGTGGTTTACATAGCTAAATAAATAGAATACCAAGTGTTCTTCATATCAGGATAATGTTATATGCGAAATAATAGAAAGCAACTTATTCCAACCTGTCTCCATTCTTTGTTCAACTGACTTGTGTAATATAAGTCAATTTGAGGGAATGAGATAATACAATTGTGCAACTAGATATGAATGCTTTTGCCTTTTCCCCCTCACTTACCCACCATCATTCAGTTACCCCATGATCCTTTGAGTTGCCAGTTTTATGACTGGGGTCTGTAACAGAACATCCAAGATGTTTGCCAAACACAAGTCTAGTAATGTTAATATAATAACACTTTGGCTGCAAACTACATTTATTTTTGTGCATGTTGAAGAGAGGGAATTAGGAAGGAAGGTACTTAATACCTGATCAGTTGCTGTGAAGTTACAGTTGGAAGTGATTGTGAACTGATATTCTTATGCAAATCTTTGTAGGTAATTTCTCATGCAAATACCTTATCTTAAAGCAGCACAATAACAGGTCTGTACCCCACAGAGGAGATGTTAATTGTCACTGTTAGGAGAAAAAAGGAGTGAGGAGAGAGAAAGAAAATCTTTACTTTGCACAGCACTAGTGCTTTTGTTTGTATTTTCACAGCTGTGTTGGCCAAACTCCCTTCTTTTTAGCAGGTTAGTTCTGTGTTGTTTTAAAGCATGGTTGAATGGAAATCTGCTCAGCTGGATAAAAACCTTGACATTTCTTGGGGAAGGGAAAGGCATCCTTATTATCTATTTGTTAATTTCTTATGACTTTTTATCATTTTTGCAAGTGCTCAGTGCAAGTCCCTGGGTAGTTTAATTGAATTTTGAATGGCAGATTTTTTTTTTTTTAGTTTTGCCTATAGAACCTATCAGAGCTCATTTTATAGTAATTTGCTGGTCTCTCAAACCCAACAGCCATGTTTGCAAAATATGTACTGTTAAAAAGAGTGACAGCCCAATCAATCCTAACCAAATTTCCAGCACCAGTGTAGCTGCAATGCAGCCCCAAGGTAAGGAAACAAACATTCCCCTGTACCCCATTGGCATGGCTGTGGCTCAGTGCTCTTCCTGAAACCAAAGACAATGCATAAATATAAAAGGTTAGCCCCTTGAAATATGAGTTTGTTGCTCCTTCACTGCATAATCATTTGCCATAATTTTTGAATGACATAAAATAAAAGTGGTACAAATAGTGAGATTCTGCTTTGGGAGATCTTAAGAAGAATGATAAATACAAACCATATGAATTCAAGCATGCTTTGTCATCATGGAGAATCTCCATTGTGCATATGCACAGGTACTGTGTAAGTACTCGGTGTACATGTGCAAGGTTATTGATGTGTATTCTCTTGTGAACTCAGGCATACTGCTGGAGGTCACTTCCATTGGATGAAGTGTAGTAAACATCTACTGTGGATTACACTGTTCTCAATCTAGAGAAAGTTAGCCCCATTAAAGTTCCATTGAAATCTCTTGGATTTATTGTATATTAGTCATTTGTCCTATTGTTTTCAATGGGTCTAAGTATGATTAACTTTCTCTGAATTGGAACCAGCAAGTCTACTATTCCTACCAGATATTAGAGGAGAATATGCAGTTTACAAGTTGTATCTATATACCATAGATAGGTTATCAGTAGAAAGTAAAGAAGTCATCCTTCTATGCCTAGATTTAAGTCTCTGCAGGATCTCCAAGTTGAAAAAAATGGTCTGATTACAATAGCTGAAGATGGCCCTACAGGATGTGTTGATTCAATTTTGAAAAGCAGCAGGCACCTAAACCCTAAATAATGATTTTCAGGACTAAAAGCACTGGAAATGAAAGCTCATGAATGGCTCCTGGGAACACCATCTGCATTTCTTTGGAAGAAAATGCAAGATGTTTTACTTCAGAGAAGTAGATTTGCATCTCCTAATTATCTCTTTCTTTGAGCCAACACAGAAATCAGTGGCCCAAAATGCTAAACTCTCTCTCTCTCTCTCTCTCTCTCTCTCTCTCTCTCTCTCTGAGACAATAGTGGAAGTGAAAACAAACTCTCAAGTTCTTAAAGAAAATAACACTGTACTTTGCATTTGGGGGGGGGGGGGAAATAGTGGCTACTGGTAACTAAAATTACCAGGCTTCCCAGATATAAAACTGTTGATTGTTTAAACACTTCAGAATCTAAATTAGATGATGTGACTTAAGGAGTATCAAAGTTTAAGGTGAGTCCAAAAGCCAGGGTTAAGCCTCAGCTGCAAATAACAATATAAACAAATACAGTATGAAGATAGTAAAACATGGCCAATTGAAGGTATTATAAACTCTATTTGGGGGAGGGGTTATCTTCAAGTTGGACTGAGGCATTTCAGTGAAACATGTTGGTTTCCTTATTTCTCCCTCAAGATTTGTCCTTCACTCTCCTAAAATATGTTCCAAGTGAGAAAGAAGATGAAGATGCTGCAAAGCCATTGTAATGGTTTCTGTAACTGTACTCAGTGTATTGCAAACAGTTTTATATGCTGTCCTCCTGTAGTCCTGCTTTGCAGGATTGTCCCTTCAAGACTAGCCAATTTATTTCTTTGTAAGCATCTTCATCAGATGCATCATGTTATTTTCAGCTGACAGATATATGTTAGCATTAAAGTGGATGGTAGTCTACTTTTGTGCTGACAGAAGCTTCTTTTAGAAGGTTTGAGAGACATCATTGTTTAAACATTTAAACGTGTTTAAAGTACTGATCCTTTTGGTAGTGTCATGTCTTGTCATTCACTTTCGAGCTTAAGCTTTAATACTCTTCTCCCACTCCCACCCCACATACACACAGTGAATTAATGCTGACAGTAGTTAAGATCTCCATGCCGATCTTTATCACTTGTGGTATTTGCTGCCCTTATCAGTCATCTCGGAGGCCTCTGGCCATGCTTGCTTATACAGTAATAATCACCACTGATTATGATAACCATTTGTAATGCTTGATTCTAGTAAATGCCAACAGATATAATGTATACTTGGGAGCAGAGGTTCAGTGTTAGAACAACTGTCAAAAATAACAGTGCATGTGCATATCAATTTATGTACATTTATGCAGCACACTAGTCAACTTGCTTTCCTCCTCTGGAGAAACATTTGAAAACAGTATCTGTTATCCTTTGGAAGAATGATTGCTACAAATATTAGATTTCTACAAATACTAAATATGAAGGATTGCACTTCTAATTTGTGGAAAATAAAAGGCTGGGAAGTGTTTGTTTAGTGGTATTGCAAAACGTGCAATGCACATGTTGGTTAAAGCTGCAAAACAAAACATCCTGAGAGCCAGGGTGGAGTGGTGGTTCAAGAGTTGAACTTAGACCTGGAACATCCAGGAGCATGATTTTTTAATATTAAAGTATGAAGCACAATTTTATTGTTATCACTTCAACCACGTTAGTAAAGAGAGAGTTCCATGTGCATTGCACTAAGTGTAAACAGCCCCTGAGCTGGTAAGTTCCTCTATATCAGTCCAATCCTATGCATGTCTACTCAGAAGTAAGTCCCATTAGATCCAAAGGGGCTTACTCCCAGGAAAGTGTGGATAGGATTGGGCTGCCAGTGAGGTATACAGGAAAGCCTTAGTTTCTTTTTAAATAAGAGCCTCAACTTCCAATTCAAAAATTGGAAGAACCAGGAGTTGCGTGTCCATGTTTTCATGGTCTCTCAGAATTTTGTTAGCATGGCAGTGTGTGGCATGCATAGGATTGGGCTGTATTTCCCTTCAGCCTGGGCCTGAATCCTGCCACTTACTTTCCTGGGTTTAGACTTGGAGGAGGGCATGCATCAGTGCTCTCATAGGTTCCTTTAAATTGCAAAAACAAATGTAACCTTTCAGTTTAAAGAATCATGGTGGTGTACTATTCTTGAAGGAAGTGTGCCCCCAGAGCCCAGCTCTCTCCTGATCAAGCAAATGTACCCAGCTCCAGCAGAGGAACCAAAGTGGTTCTCTCCAGAGGTGTTCTACAATACCAAGTGTCCCTTGCAAGTAAGGAGCTCTGCATTTTGCAGCAGCCTTCTGGGAGTGTTTCACTTGTTGGATTGGGAACCTGGGGTGTGGATCCAAATGTGGTCGCAATTTATGCACAACACATTTGCTTTCATTGGAACATGTATCCCATTGAAATGGATAGCACATGTGCTCTGCAATGCTCATGTGATTTTATTCCTGCTGTTCTTGATCTAGCAAATGATGTTCATATGGAAGGCTGTTTGTACAGATCTTGTGTGCTGAATCAGAGTGAGAAAGCTTTCAAAACTGAGAGAAAAGGAGGATTTAAAAAATATCCTCTGATTTAGTCTTGCTCCTCTCTAGCGCCTTATGTGAAATTTTTTCACCGCTGCCCCTAAAAAATGCAACAACAATAAGAGGTAGGACCACAGTCCACAAGCTGATGACTTCCTGCATGTCTGCTCTGAGTTTTGTAAATCAATAATTTATCTAGTGTCTTTTGTTCATTGATTTTAGAGGGCCTGAAGGATGGTTGAACCTGTTCAAGCAGTGGATTCATGAAACACACAATCTATAAAATTAGGAAGTTTAGCAACCTAATGCAGTACTGGGCTTATGATGACAGACCTCATGATCTGTCAGTGTAAGCCCATTCTAGGACATAAAAGCCGTGTTACTGATATGCACTTTGGAGCTTCTGATGCAAGTGGCCAGAGGCACTGCATGTGTTTCAGTGGCTCCTGGGTGCCCCACTGGTACAGCTAAGGTGGTGGTGCAGGCAGTTGGGGGAGGATCAGGGCAGAGAAGGAGCTGAACCAGAGGCAAGAGGAGGAGGATCTTAGTGTAAGCCAAGATCCTCTCCCCCTTTTTCAAGCCTGACATGCCTCCTGAGGGTTCTTGGACTTACGCCAGCTAAATAGCTGGCATAGGTCCAAGGATACCCATTGGAGGTCAGGCAGCCTACAAGGAGGTAAGTAAAACAGATTTTTGCCTCTCCTGGCCTGTCTGATTGCCCTTCCACTGCAGCATGCAGCACATACTTCATCAGCGGAGCTGCATGCTAAGAACTGGCAGGAGACAGAAATTGGGTCATAAATATGTTTTGTATACATGTGGTTCTTAGGCTTGCATAGTTTTGTATGTTTGTAGAATTAAAAAAGAAAAATTTGTCTCTCTCTGCATTGTACCTAGAATTATTTGTCCATATTTGTTGTAAGCAAGTGGCCAACAAAACAGTAAATCAGTCATAGATATTTCATGGTGCATCCTTTTTTTCTTCTTCAGGTTTTTGTCAAGCAGGCAAAGATTTGCGGTTAGTATCCCTGTGTATGGAACAGATCGATATCCCAGCAGGCTTCCTGTTGGTAGGAGCCAAGTCTCCAAATCTTCCTGAGCACATTCTAGTCTGTGCTGTTGACAAGAGGTTTTTGCCAGACGAGCATGGAAAAAATGCACTTTTAGGTAAATGGTTTTAATTATTGTTTGTGCCTTGACCAATTTATAATTGTCAAACGGTTGGGTTAATGTTATAAGTCTGTCCAAGGGGTATGTTTCTCACTACAACACCTTGACATTTCTTTGAAAAACCCTTTCTAAATAAGGCTGGACTCCCATCTTTCACTTAAATGTCAGTGAAGGCAAAAAGTATTCTATATTTACCACATTTTGAACATTTGGACTATGTGGCTACCAACATCTGGTGTAACAAGCAATTATGGTGACCAAAAAACAGGAGCAGCTGCACCCAGAACATGCCACATAAAAGGATACCAGAACCAGCTCGCGTGCTGCTGAACAGGTCTGTACAGAAGCTTAAATCTTCCTTCGAAAAAGAATATTATTCAAAACACTATAAGAACATTGATTTAAGAGACATTCCAGTCAGTGGTGTCGCTAGGGGGGTTTGTGGGTGGTGTGGGCTGCACCAGGTGATGCGCAAAGGGGTGGTGACGTGCACAGATAGGGTGACATGGTAAAATCGCGGTGGTTAGGAGTAACCCCATCATATTATATACCGTTAGATGCAGAATTTTGAGCGGAATGCAATGCAAAAAACCAGAGTGGAATATCTCAATTCTATCATATGTTATGGCCAAAAAACCAGAGAACAAAAAATGCATGGATCCCAATGGAAAGTGAAAGTGAGCCGTATTGCGCGTTTACTCGTGCAGAGGTGAACATGCCTTAGTCCGTTGGAAAGGGCAGGCTGAGAGGAATCCAATGACACAGGAATGGTCCTGATCCAATGAATGCAGCCCCCAAAAACACCTGAGAAGGAAGTCCCTCCCTCCAAGCTGATGAATGTATTGAGCCCTATGGAAAGCAAAACTAAGCCTCACGGTCGTGTTTACTCATGAGTAAGCAAACGTGCCTTGGCTGGTGTGGAAGATCAGGTGAAGGAGAGTGCAAGGCTACCAGAATGGACCTGATCCTATGCAACTGGAGCTAAACAAGTGCTCCAGAAGGCAGCCTCCCCCCCACTGAAAAGGATCAAAACGGCGATTCAGCTGATAAGGTGAACCTTTTTGAGACTAGCAAAGCCAGGTGGATCCTGACAATGATCTGGTTTAAACAGATGTTCTTAAATTGAACATCTGGGTAGGGATGAAAACCTTACTGATTTTGGAGGGGGGGTGTTAATGCAGGCAGGCTACAGTAGAAATTCACTTGGTGAAACAGAGCTGGCTTCTGCTTATTTAATTATTTGCTTTGCTTTAATTATTTCTACTTATTTATTTTGATTTGCCTGTTGATGTCACTTCCACCATGACATCACTTCTGGTGGGTCTTGGACAGATTGTTATTCTAAAAAGTGGGTCCCAGTTCTAAAAGTTTGAGAACTGCTGTCAATAAGTTGACACCCGGGGGTGTGTGTGTGTGACACCACTAGTGACCAAAATCACAGTTTGGAGGAATAATACTATCATGTTATTTATCAATCAATGTGTAATTTCATACAAAATGTGTTCTATCTTTGTTCCATCAAAAGGTACAGCCAAAAAACCAGTGGGGGCGGAGTGATGGTACATCACCATGCCCACCACCCGGGGTGTAGCCCCGCCCACTGCATGGGGGGGTGATGCGCTGGCATCCCGCACCGGGTGATGCGAACTCTAGTGACGCCACTGATTCCAGTCCCAGCAAATATTCTTAGCCACCTGTTCTTACACTGGTAGGTTAGTTCATGTAAATCTCGCCCATCCCTTTAAGGGGTGGGGGAGGGCACGTGGGCAGCAAGGCGATCACCAGGATCGCAGCATTAATGTAGGGAGAAAGGGGCTGCTTTTACTTACAGATGGCTGCAGGACATTGCGGGAGGTTTGGGGAGCCCTGCACAGCCCGCTGCAGGGCTCCCCAATGCTTAGAATGTTGAAAAAAAGTGGGCACAAAGCACTTCCTCTTTGCGTTTGCAACTAGGAAGTGCTTTGTGTCCACTTTTTTCAGCATTCTAAGCATTGGGAAGCTCTGCAGAGGGCTGTTGAGGGCTCCCCGCACCTCCTGCAACATCCTGCAGTCACCTGTAAGTAAAAGCACCCCCTTCCACCTCTGTTAGTGATACAATCCTGGAGATCATTTCACTGCCCTCGCTTCCTCCCCCACAAAGACTTACCCCAGGAGTAAAACTCCTGGGAAGTTTAAGAGCCACTGTTCTTAGCAATAATCCCTGCACCTCCACCCAATGTCTTGCTTCAGAGAGAAAAATCACCTAGTGTTCTTTTTGGCTTAGGAAAACCTCCTCTGGCTCTTTTAACAGTATTTTCAGTTGTACTTTTGTGTTATTGCCTGCACAGCTAGTAGGTTGGCACAGCCCGTTCTCAGAATTGATGGCCCATCTGAAGGCTCTTCCTCCTTTGCCACTGCTCTGCTGTTATGAGAATGATAAAAAATCTGGGACTTTCAGCCCCTGGGCCATCAGGAAAACAAGAAGGCTATCTAGTCCAGGAATGTCAAACTAATTTGATAAAGTGGGCTGAATAACATTCATGTCGCCTGCTGAGGGCTGGAATTGACATCATTAAGCAGGAAGTGTTGTCATAATTATAATATAAATTTTGAATAAGAACACATAGCTTTCTGCACTTCTGATTTTGGAAATCACTGAAATCTATGAAAATCTAAAACTGTTTTTGTGCAGCTCTACCTATAGATATACATCTAACAATCTTGATTGGACCAGAGTTCACAGGACCCACGTACATGGATATTTCAAGATGCATATGCGTAACCTGCTTTTGCTGCAGAGTACAGCAGTGTGCACACAGCAATAGCTGCATAAATATGGTGGTTTTTTTTGTTGAAAAAGTAGTATTTTAATATTTGCAGTAATAAAAATTCCCCATAATTATCCCTGTATTCAACCTGAATCTGGGGAGGGGAGAAGGGTGGCACGCAAGCTAGCCATACCATCTGGAGCAGGGCTGTCCAAAGTTTTTGGCAGGAGGGCCACATCAACTCTCTGTCACTGAGTTGGAGGCCGGGGAAAAAAAGAATTAATTTACATTTAAAATTTGAATAAATTTACATAAATGGATATATTAAAGATGAACTTACATGAATGAATGAAGGTCTTGCAGTATATCAAGGCCTATAAAAGGCCTTGTACAAAGCAAGGCTTGCCTTTCCTTCACTGCCACTGCTGCATCACAGATGTAAAACAGCAAGCAGTGGAGGGAGCCCTCATCCCACAGCTCATGCAAGAAGTCAAACAGTTGCTCTCACGCTGAGAGCAGTTGCGTCGGGCCAGTGTGGGCTCCAACAAATCTCCAGAGGGCCAGAGGCTCATTGGAGACTGGGGGCTCCCTGAGGGCCACATTGAGAGGCCTCAAGGGCTGCAAGTGGCCCCAGGGCACCATTGTGGTTTGGGCACCCCTGATCTAGAGTGAAGTATTTCTTGGTCATGCGTTCCCAAGGTTCTTCACCAGAGTTCCCAGTCATGGCAAGGAACTCCTCCTGCATTCAAAGTGTATCTCTTACAAAGTGCTGTACATGTGTACACGTGGGAAATGTGACCAGGTATTTGGTGTGGGTACAGGGTTGCCCCAAGACCTTCTGATGCCTGAGGTGGCATGCCAAATGCTGTACCCATGCCAATTATGTGCCAGCCTCTTCTCCTCTCACTCTCCAATGTTCTTGCTCAGCACTCTCTTCCCTCTCTTTCCCCTTTTTTCCTTTTCCATTCTAGGGAGTGTAAAGAGGCAAAGCAGCAGTGGAGACAAATAGGTGGTTAGAGATGTGTGTCTCCCACCAATCTGCTGCCTGAATCAGCTGTTTCAGTTGGCCTCATGGATGAGGCAGCCATGGGGAGGGGGGGAGACATGGCTTGCCAATGCTCTCCTGTTTTCCTCCCCCACCCATGCATTCAGACTCAATGTCTAAATAGGGCTAAAGTGTGAAGTTTCCCAAGTAGCAGGCATGGCTGATTGTATTCCTCCAAGATGCATTACCAAGGAAGCTATGCATATATTGATTAGAATCAGTGGTGTCACTAGGGGGGTGCAGACCGCACCAGGTGACGCGCAAGAGAGGGGTGACACGCACTGGGAGAGTGACGCGCTAAAATCATGGTGGTTGGGAGTAATACCATTGTGTTATATACCGTTGAATGTGGATTTTCGAGCAGAATGCAATGCAAAAAACGGGAGTGAAATATCTCCTTTCTATCAAAAGTTATTGGCAAAAAAGCAGAAAACAAAAAATGCATGGAGCCCAATGGAAAGAGAAACCAAGGGGTATCGCGCATTTCTTCGTGAGCAGTTGAACATGCCTTAGTCCACCTGAAAGGCAGGCTGAGAGGAACCCAACAACACCAGAATGGTCCTGATCCAATGAATGTAGCCTCCCCCAAAAAACACCTGAGAAAGAGGTCCCTCCCTCCAAGCTGGCAAATGTATTGAGCCCTATGGAAAGCAAAACTAAGCCACGTGGTCGCGTTTACTCCTGAGTAAGCAAACATGCCTTGGCTCCTGGGTAGGTCAGGCAAAGGGAAATATGAGGCCACCAGAATGGTCCTGATTTGATGCAACTGGAGCTCAACAAAATGCTCCAGAAGGCAGCCCCCCATAAAAAGAATGAAACAGGCTTGACAGGGTAAGGTGAAATTTTTTCTGTTTTAGGCTGCAGTCCTAGCCACACTTTCCTGGGAGTAAGCCCCACTAACTATAATGGGACTTACTTTTGAGTAGACAAGCATAGGCTTGGGCTTTCAGACTTGCAAAGCCAGATGGGTTCTAATAGTGATATGCTTGAAATATAAGAACTTAAATTGAACTGGGTACTGGGTAGGGGTGAAAATCTTATTGATTCTTTTGGGGGGAGTGTTATTGCAGGCAGGCTACAGAGAAAATTCACTTGGTGGAACAGGGCTGCCTTTCCCTTATTTATTTACAGTGGTGCCTCGCATAACGAAATTAATCCGTTCCGCGAATCCTTTCGTTATGCGAAATTTTCGTTGCGCGAATCACGTTTTCCCATAGGAATGCATTGAAATCTAATTAATGCGTTCCTATGGGCAAAAAAGATCAAAACGAAGTCAAATTTGGTTTACAAAGTGTTTATTATGTGCTCTTTAAAGGCATACATACTGCACAGAGGATTTCTAAAATTTGAAGCATACACGAAATTTTTAATTTTTAAAAAATTCGTTATGTGAAGCACGGACCTAAAAAGTTTTCGTTATGCGAAGCACGGACCTAAAAAATTTTTCGTTTTGCGAAGCAAGGCCAGAAATTTTCGTTATGCGAGTTACCAAACTCAATCGAAAAACTCTTTCGTTATGCGAGTTTTTTGCTGTGCGGGGCATTCGTTGTGCGAGGCACCACTGTATTTTACTTTAATTTATTTATAATTATTTATTTTAATTTGCTTTATGATGGGTCCTGGACAGATTGTCATTCTAAGAAGTGGGTCCCAGTTCTAAAAGTTTGAGAACTGCTCCGATAAGGTGTTAGTAAGTTGACACCCTTGGGGGAGGTGACACTAGTGACCAAAATCACTAAAATCAGAGTTTGGAGGAATAATACCATCATGTTATATATCAATCAATGTGTAGTTTCATGCAGAATGCGTTGAAATAAACTATGTTGAAATATCTTTATTCTATCAAACGGTATAGCCAAAAAACCAGTGGGGGTGGGGTGATGGTTGATCACCACGCCCACCACCTAGAGTGTTGTCCCACCCACTGCATGGTGGGTGACGCGCTGGCCTCCTACCCCGGGTGACGCAAACCCTAGTGATGCCACTGATTAGAATAGGTTAGAATAGGACTTATATAGCCCCCAAACAGGGATAAAAGAGAGAGCCTATAACTTGCATTCTATACATACATGCCAGAACACCACTATAATTTGCTTCCAGCAACTTGTAGATTGTTAAAACCTGTGAAAATGCAACATTCCATATGTGTGGCTTGTCCCCTTTTCCCAAACTATTTTTTAGCTGCTTCTGCAAATCCCCCTCCATCAGTTTGTCTGTCCCTGGTTTGGAAACCCCACAGCTCAATATTCCATCCTATCTCTGCCTTGGCTTGTTGTGTTCTAGCTGCACTTTATGAGGCACTTCATGTCTCAAGTGTTGAGGGAGTAGGGAGGTGAAAATGTCCTGTTTTCACTTTACGTAGATTGCACATGTGCCAAATTACTTCTTTCTGTCATACCAGTTTTGATATTCCATCCCGTGAGTGAAATAATCTGTCACTTAGCAGTACCTAAGCATCTGTATATGACATATAATTATCTCTGTTTGAATAACTGATAGCAGCTGCAGCATGGCCTTTCCCAGTTTGAAGAGACACTTGGCCAACAGTCTGAGGCAAAGAGGCAAAGAAAGAAGGCCCATAGCCAGGGAGACAGACCAGGGACAGACTGCACTTGCTCCCAGTGTGGAAGGGATTATCACTCCCGAATTGGCCTTTTCAGCCACACTAGACGCTGTTCCAGAACCACCATTCAGAGCGCGATACCATAGTCTTTTGGGACTGAAGGTTGCCAACGGTGCAACGGTGTAGCAGCCCTGAGCAACCTGCCGGGCTCCTTCTGTCTGTGGGGTTTTAGAAACCTCAGAAATTTGTGTTTCATTTGTGAAATAAAAACTGTTTTTATAGGCTTCATGGTAACAGAATTAAGCATGAAGCAGAAATCCAAAAGGACTGGAAGCAAGGATGTAATTAACTAGGTTTAAATTATTTTTATTATTTTTTCAAGTGTTGGGGTTGCTGTGTGCGTATTGAGTATAACTCACCACCTTTCAACTGCTACCCAGGTTTTTCACATGTGAGGGGTACAAAAATATCATGTTCGAAATAAGAATATTGTTGAATATATTCACCACAGTCATCACTTGTAGCTTGACCTTGGGGCAGCTTTATGAAATTTAAATGAGAAATGTAGGTTAGACAGCTTATGTTGCTAATTTACCTAGAGCCTTGGAGCCTCCGCAGCTTTTGCAGTGTGGGTCTTAATGCTGAGCACATTGCTAACTGTGCATCATAGGTCTCAAAGGAACATGTTGCATAGGTGCCTTTGTAACACCTCTCTTGTTGACTGATTTGCCTCCTCATGCAAAACCTTTCTTTGAAATCAGTGGGAAACCTACAATGGGTCAAGGATAATATATAACCCCATCCAGTGAAGCCTAATTGAAGATGTAATTTAGGCCACCTTGCAAAACTAGTTTGACCCTCTGAACTTTTTCTTCCCATGTCCTTTATTCTTGGGAGAGATTACAGTACCATTCAGAGTGATGAGCTTTCAACTTTTGTTTCAATGGGACTAAGTGCTTTGCCTCAAATATTTACTTGTTTATGCCCTATCAGAATTTGGTGGGAGGGGAATGACTGCAGGGACTGTGACAACATGGATTACTTTGCACATGAGGGAATCCTGTAGGGGCAGATAAATTTTCTCATCTTTCCCATCCCCTGAGACCATTTTCAGTCCTTTTTTTCCACATAAAAATTAAGAGGAAGCCTCTGAAGGCAAACTAAAGAGGCATTAAGAAAGGAGTAAGGAGAACATTTTGGTTCTGAGATGAAAATATGACTCACATATCCATTCTGATCCTGCTGAAGAGAGATGTTTTTCTGAAAGTTTGTTGAGAAACTGTTGGAACTATTAACTTTTCTAAACACTGTAGCTTCTTTACCTATTTTGAAGATTTGCTCTTCTCTGAAGTATTGATTGAGAAGATATAAGTACCAATGGAGCTATGTTTGTTGAAGAATAATGTTGCTGGGTGTCTATCTATTGTTTGTCTATGCTTTCATCTAGGGGCGTATTAATACATATAGAGTAGGTACCAAGTGAACAACTATTGAATCTGTATAATAGAAGAGAATTTTGTAGGTAGTGATCAAATGGTCTGCTTTACAGCACATTTTAAGAAGGCATTGAATTCGTATTTATCTCCCTTAGGTTTTTCTGGAAACTGTATAGGCTGTGGAGAAAGAGGATTTCGATATTTCACTGAATTTTCCAACCACATTAATCTGAAGCTCACCACTCAACCAAAGAAGCAGAAGCACTTAAAGTACTACCTAGTAAGAAGTTCGCAAGGTGTGCTATCAAAGGGACCCCTGATCTGCTGGAAAGGTAACAAGTACCCTGTTTGTTAGACAGATGCCTAAATTTTAGAGAATTTTAAATCTCACTTGAATTAAACAGTCAGTTCTTGTGAAGTTTCTTTTAACATTTTTTTAAAATGGGAGTGTCCATGAGTTACAACCCTGAGCTGGTTCTTATTTAATTACAATAAGGTAGCACGTGATTTTAAGCCTCTCTTCTCAGCTATCAAAGGGCTATTCCACACATTCCATAGCAACAAAAAGCAGGGTGAAGAAGCCCATCCCCTGATGGGTACCTGTCCGATAATCACGTTTTTAGTTACTTGGTGATCAGATTAAAAATGTTCCATATTTATCTATTTTGATTTGTGTGGAAGAGCTTTGAAAGTTCTTTCTGCTTCCTCACATGCATGAGTGAGCAGGCACTATGCAGAGGAGTTCACCAGGGTGGAGTGAGTGAATGTATTTGCTAGACTAGAACACAGTTTGTAGGGTTTAGAGCTCGGTTTAGAGGAGCAACATATTAAAAACCATCTAATTTCTCTTACCATCTAATGGTTTACCATCTAAACTATTTAATTTCTCTTCTCTTACAATGGAATTATTATGATATAATAATGTCATATCACTTGACAATAAAGAAAAGTTCATCCCCTTGAGCTCCTTGGTGGAACAGCGGTATAAAAATGTGGAAAATAAAATAAATTGGTTGACATAGCAAAAGAAATGTTATTTATTTCATTTTTTAAACATTCAGGACACACTTTTCATCTCATTTTTCATTCATCAATCACTAATTTTAATAATCAAAGAAAGTGTAATCAACATTGTGTGTGACATGTTTTATAATGTTCTTTGACATGTTCATCTACACGTGTACATAATGCAGGGTGTATGCCAGGAAAGCATGACCCAGATATTTTCATTTCATTTTGTTTGGCCTGATGGCTAAGAAGCATTAGGTCCCACTAGCCTTAGGGAAAGGGCCAAATGCTGGTTTTTACTAACCCCACTCTCTCTGCCCCCAGCTGCTAACTTTAGAAAAGACTTGTCTGTCTTTCTCATTTTGGAAAATTCCATGACCAGCCTCATGTTGCTTGGTCCTCAGATTTGATCTGAACCAAGACACACCTTGAACCAAGCCACATCTTGGGAGCTTTCTGACTTTGGATTAAGCAAAGTCACTAGTAACACAAAAGGCATGCCTTCAACCTTGGCTTCCCTCACCAAACTCGCCATAAGCTCAGTCAAGAGTTGTAGGATAATTAAGACCTCCTGAGCAATATTTCCTGTAAGGGGTCTGTGCCACTGCATGGACCCTTTTGCTTGCTGTGAACATCTCCTGATGTTCAGCAATGATGTTGAACGTCATCAATGACTTCTGATTCAACTGAATTCCGAACTTGACTTCAAGCTGCACAGCCATATAGTCATGCAACCTAGGGAGAACAATGCTCCTTAGAAATCAAGGAACTTTCTGCAGGGTGCAGAACAATAAAGGCACAGTCTCAAGCTGGGGTTGGACTATCATGGACAGTCAAGACAGAAATGAAGGGTCTTTTATGAGTTCACCCCACACTAGCCTCTATGCTTTCCAAAGGGAATTTTAATTCTAAAAAGCTAAGTCACAGACCCCTCAAGTTTGCTGTTTGCCAGCTTGCTGTTGCCTGTTGCTTGTGAATGCTTAGCTACCTACTGATACTCTGTCAAGCACTTCTATTACATCCCCTACGCAACAACTGTGATAGTGTGCCAGCTGCCACCAAGGGCAGGTATTGGACTCCTTCCTTCTTTTTCCAATCTTTCTGCCCTGCATCCTTCCCTTGAGTGCAACTGCAAACTGTAACTCCAGTGCCCACTGAGCTGCCTCTCAATGCTCCCGTCCCTGGGAACACAATCTTGATTCCCTTGCCTTTTCTCCCTGGAACCAGCTAAGGCTACTGCCTCGCTCTCTGAGGTTTGCTTTTCAAGCATTTTTTTGCCTTTCTCCTCACCTTTGAACCAAGAGATTGTTGTGCCTTGAGATGGCACCCTAGCCCATGAGCTCAGCAAATCTACCAGCTCATCTTAGCAGATATGGATAAGTAATCCTGACCTTTGGCAACTCTGTCCAGTGGCCTACAAACAAAACTCTAACTTTTGTGTACAGTTGTGCATCTTTTGGTGTGAGTGTTTTGAGTGTGTGAGAGTCTGAGACTCCTTGGTCTATTTTTCAAGGGGGAGGCCTAGGGATTAGCCCGAGGCCTCCAATGTACAATTCCCCTTAACAGATCTAGCTAGAACTCTGAGAACAAGGAAGAAGCCAGCTTTCAATAATTTTCTTGGAGGTTTAACATCTGCTAAGAGTGATCAGGCAGTGGGAGAGGCAAGCTTCTCCCACCACAAGTGAATGAAATATTTCTCTGGCCTGATAAGGGGCTTAGTCCTAGCCTGTAGCTCTGGATTATGCTAAAGAGAAGAAAGACTCAGCCACTGACTCACACCTTGGCCAGAAACTTGGTACTTTCCCATTTCTTCCTTTTTCTTCCTCCCCTCTCCCTCCTCCTTTCCAATTACCACACAACCCCTGGTTTATCAGCCCCTATTCTTCTTGGGTAACCTCCTGATTTCCGTACATTCTGTTCCCCTTTTTTCCTCCTCTTCTTCACTGCTGACATTATGTGACCCCCCCTTCTCCGAGTAAGCATTCCTGCTATTTCATTCCTCCTACCTAGAAACTGCTGACACTTAGGGCCTAGTTGTGTGATTGCTGTGTATATTGTGTTGCTTTTCATTTTTATTCCCCTTCCCAGTCATTGTATTCTGATCCCTACAATAAAAGCTATCTACTGTTGCACCTATAACCTTGCCTCCCTCTTTATTTCATACCATTCCATTGAGCCACAGCACTTGGTCCCTGCACATACAATAAACTTCCTATAAATGCACATTACGTGCTTCTTAGAGCACACTTGGTAACAATAGCAGAATGGCCTAAGACCAGCACCAGAAATCACAATAGGCATTAAATAACCAGCAGCCCCTCACACACTGAAGGCCTGAGTAAATGAGGTAATCTGCAGGTCACAGAATATAAAAAGGGTCTGAGCATTGTTGGAATGCTCTTTGGAACATTCCAGTGAGCAGTAGCGTAACTGAGGAGGGTCACAGTATTCCAGGCAGCACTGTTCTGGGGGGGCAGCAATGCCACCACTATCATGGCCCTGCTCCCCTCACTCGCCTCCATGCCCCCTCTGGTCACATTCAGAGATTGTTCTGAGGCCTTTGGGAGGCCTTAGAACATTGCTTCCAGTTTTGGGGGGGAAACCGGAAGTGATGTTTTAAGGTCCCAGAATGCCCTCCAGACGTGAGGGGGTCAGGTCAAGAGGCGGCCATGGAAAATGTGCAACACAAGGCTCTGGAAGGTGTCCAACTATGCCATTCAT
Organism: Tiliqua scincoides; assembly: GCF_035046505.1. Lineage (NCBI taxonomy): Eukaryota > Metazoa > Chordata > Lepidosauria > Squamata > Scincidae > Tiliqua > Tiliqua scincoides. The sequence goes on along the minus strand of NC_089824.1, from coordinate 55,508,452 downwards.
TGCCAGGGAAGGAATTCCACAACCTGGAGCAATCACTGTCCCACAGGCACAACAACCAAACATCAGCTGGTGTTGGTCTGTATAGAGGACTCCTCAAAAGGTCTTGTTTAGCAGGTGGAATCATTGGGAGCAGGTGATCCTATAGATTAAGGCTTTGAAAGCCATAACCTGCACCTTAAATTGACTCCAGCAGCAAATCAGGAAGCAATGCAGCTCTATCAAAATTGAAGTGATAGGATTATTGTGAGCAGTACCTGATAACACTTGGTTACAGCATTCTGTGCCAGTTGTCACTTCTGAATGCTTTTTAAGGGCAGCCTCATGCAGAATGCATTATGATGGATACTGAAAGGTGGGATGGAATTCCCCCTCTTAAATATGCATAACAAATGTTATTTAATTATATTTTAATCCCACTCTCCCTCCAAAGAGCTCAGGTAGTGCATGAGGTTTCTCCCTTTGTTCTCACAACAACCTTGTGAGGTAGATAAGACTGAGTATGGCCCAAGATCACTCAGTGACTTTCATGACTGAGTATGGCTCAAGATCACTTAGTGAACTTCAAAGCTAAGTGGGGATTTGCCCTAGTCCAGCACTCCAGCCACTGGGCTTCAGCATCTTTCACTAAATAGACACTGAGAGATTGGTGAAAGTCATAGCAGTCAAGAAATTCGTTGGAAGTTAATAGACAGATCACAGGGAGCCTGAGGTAAAACATCGGCTGCAATCCTAGCCGCACTTTCCTGAGGGTAAGCCCTGTTGAACAAAATAGGACTTACTTCTGAGTAGACCTGGTTAGGATTATGCCCATCATCTTTCAAAAACACGTGGTGATCAATTATTGGGAAATGTGGGTAGCTGTGCCAGAATTTGCTAAGAGAAGCACTTATGCTCTGCTGAGTATGCAGTATGTTTATCTTGCGGGGGAGGGTCACAGGAAATGAGCAACCAGAAAGTTCTTCTGTAGCCCAGCTGTATGGCTACTTCACTGTGCTAGCCTTACTTAGCATTACTTGGTATAATATCCGTGTCAGCATCCTGTAGTCTGTTGAAATGATAGGCCTTTGAACTTTAGAGTGACTCATACTATGTGGTTATAGTGTTGCAAGGTCTGTAGTGCCTGGTCCTCTTCATGTGGATTGATTAACGCTTAGTATTGTCACTTCCTCCTTGTCTCTCTCTGCTTCCATGTGACTTGTGCAAAGCCATATGCGCTGCAGCATACACCTGTGAGCTGCCCAGTGTTGCTTCACTGCATTCTACCATAGGTGTTCTGCTGCACCAGATTGACACTGATGATGTACTGGTGCAAGGTCCTTGTTTCTGATGCAATCAAATGCAAGGGATTTGCAACCAGAAACATTTTGCCTTGCACAATAGACTATAGAATGGTAGTGTGAGTGATATCTGGTATGAAACACTTTTTGACTGAAGTTTACCTCTCTCTGGGCCCATTTTTGAGTTTCCTCAATCAACACTGATGCTGTATAGGCTGCCTGGAATGTAAACAGAAACTTGAGCTGATGAAATTCTGAGAATGTTGCTTTTATTGCTCTGTTATTTACTTGATCTTTTAAAAATCTGTGGCATTGTGCTTTGTAACCTCTTATGTACTGTTATGATGAAATGTCTCACTGTGAAGTCTGGCCGGCGTAATATGTACTATAGCTGCTTCACTTGCAGAATGTAGAAGCAGGCAATCTTCTGCTGCTAGCCATTCTGCTAAACCTATCTCTTCAGCATCTCCATCCATGACCCCTGAGAGTGGAACAGCTAATGGATACAAGCCAGGGTTCACTCAGACAGGTAGGAACTATGAGTTAATTCTATTGTAAAGGTATGATGAAGTGAAATATGTAGATCACACTGCTTAGAGGTGCTGGCAATTAAGGAGGCCAACGTTCCCCTCTCCCTGCTGACATGGTGGTTGACCAGCATGCATTCAGTTCATTGTGGCTTGTGAAGAAGATCTTTACGAGCCTCACTGAAAGGAGCTGAGGTTGCCCAACAGCACTCCTTTGTGGCATGCAGCCTCTGTGTTTGGCATGACCCACTTAAAGGCCGTATGGGAATAATTTTTTTCCCCAATAATTGATACTGTTTGGTGGCTCAATAAGACCAGAGTTAGAATTTGTATTAAAAGCTGTTTGAGAACTTCCTTAAAAATAATGGTTTTCTTCTTAGTTATTGTCTGTTTGGTAACTACATAAAAATTTGTTTAAATTTGCCATTGATATCTGAAGGGAGGTGAGATACATAGAGGCAATGCAGATGTGCTTTGCACTGTGCCTAAGAAACTGAGAGCAGACCAGAAAGTTACATGCTTCCTCCTTCCCTTCCCCCTCCTCCTTTCTTGAGATATACAGATGCCTTAACAGTACTTACATGTTGCAAGAAATGTGTAATTTGGTCCAAGAGTTTTGGCATGGTGGTAGTGTACAGAATGGGGGGGAAGGCAGTGAGGGTATAGCGTGGCTCTAGAAGTTTACCCTCATCACTGCTCTGACCCTGATCATGCCCCAACATTATTTACAAGACATGTACAGCTTTGAAAAGAAACCTTTTTTCTCCTGCAAATGGTGTTCAGGATGTGTGTGATCAGGGTTGGGATTGTGGCAGGGCCAAAACTTGAAACTCACCCCCACCTCCCATATAGTTACCCCCCTTTTTATACCACCACGTGCACTGTTTGAAAAATAAAAGCAAAAAACCTGGGGCCGAATTACTAATTTCTCATTAAGTGTAGTTTGACTCTAAATGTTTCACTTGCAGTGATATTAAGCATGATTAAATATGCCTGTATGGGCTCATAATTCTGACTGGTATGTTTTAATTCCAGGGTGCCCAAACCCTGGCCCGGGGGCCACTTGCGGTCCTTGGGGTCTCCCAATCCAGTCCGTGGGGAGCCCCCAGTCTCCAATGAGCCTCTGGCCCAATGAAGACTTACTGGAGCCCACACTGGCCCAACGTAACTGCTCTCAGTGTGCGGGTGACTGTTTGACCTCTCGCATGAGCTGTAGGACGAGGGCTCCCTCCACTGCTTGCTGTTTCATGTCTGTGAGGCAGCAACGGCAGTAAAGGAAAGGCCAGCTTTGCTTTTGCACAGGGCACCCGGCACCCCAGGGAGGCTGTTGCAGGGACCGGTGAGTACATGCCAGTCCCTGCAGCCCCCGTAGTGACATGATCCTGGAGATCATGTTGCTGCCTCCCACTGCCCCCGCCCGTTAAGTGGAAAGAAGCCAGGGCCCTCTGGCTGGGGTGTTACAATATCCCAGTTTGAAAAGCCCTGCTATATGCAGTTTCCTTAGACTAAGTTCCATTGAATTCAGTGAAACTTAGGGCCCAATCCTATCCAATTTTCTAGTGCTGATGCAGCCATGCCAATCAAGCATATGCTACATTCTGAGGTGAGGGGGCAGTCATGGAGGGCACAAGGTAAGGGAACATTTGTTCTCTTACTCAGGACTGCATTGTGGCTGCATTGGTGCTGGAAAGTTGGATAGGATTGGGCCTTTACTTCTGAGTAGATGTGCATAGGATAGAATGGTTAAACACTGCAGAATGTTTGAAATGTTGTTCTGTGAAATCTCAAGTCATTCTACTTGGAATAATGAGCAATCTAATACAAGCACAGTTTTATTGACTTGGCAGATTTGAGCCAAGATAAGTCTACCTTTTAGGCTCTCCTAGTTCCTTATCTTATTGTGGTTGCATTTTGGTTTCTTCTTTTGTATCACTGTTTGTTTATCAGGACACAATTGCCAAAACCTTTTAATCTCCTGCTAGAGTTTGTGGCATTTCAGTGAAGGTACTATCACATTATTCTTGTCAATGCATACAAATTTTACTTGTTCAGTTGGGGGAGAAACACATTTGAACACAGTATGAATTTTACTATGCACCAGTGGTAAGGGACTTTTTAAATATTAATTGTTTCTATTTAGAATATTTCAGTGTTGCTTTTCTTTCCAAGAAGACACTTAGGTCAGCTAATAATAACTTAAGTATTAATATTATATTAATAATATTGCAACAATCACAAAAACAAAACATAAGCAAATAGCAGAAGAAAAATTAGCATAATACAACATTGCAAATAAACAAGTCAGGAACAGTAAATTTAAAATAATGCAGCAAATGTCATTAATCAAATCAAAGCAGCACACAAAGAAGACCAGAAAGAAGACAGTTAAATATCCCAAAGCCAACAGAACTGACTAATTCTGGCACCTAAAAGAAAATAAGGAAGGTACTAGGCAAATTTTTTGCAGGACAGAATTCCATAAAAAGGTCATGACCATGACCTGGTCCTGTGTAACTCTTTCTTCATTGTGTTCAGTAATGGCCGAGTTCGTTGCATTAGTGGGTCTCTGAAGAGAAATTGGAGATGGAGAGGGCAGGCTACTTTTTACGACTTTATAGTTATTCCTGTATAGTGTCTCTGGAAGACCCAGATGCAGTTTATTATTCAGGGTTAAGCCATTTCTGCCCAACATTGCATGTGGCAATAGGGACCAAATGTGTATACCTGTGGGCCGGGCAGAAACGGGTTAAGAAAGTATGTGCATGCTCTAATTATTTTCTGTACCTCTACTAAAGCAAGCCTGGATGTATGTGTTTTGTGTTTTTTTTTTAATTGAGTTGTGTCTTGTACATTTGCTAACAATGTACAAATCATAATTTTGAAATTTTCCCCCCACTCTTTCATGCAGTGCAATACACATGTTTCTATGGAATTCGGCCCCATTGTGTTCAGTGGGACTCACTCTGAAGTGTGCATAGGATTGCAGCCTTGCTTGCTTACTCTGCAGAAATTTGTAGGAAAGCTTGAATTTGTCTTTTGAGGAAAGTTCTAGTTACCTTAATTACCTCTAGTTACCTTGACAGATTTGTGGTATACAAGATCTTTGCTGAGCTGTGTTTTGTTTTTGCAACAGCATATGGTCACATTCAGCCCACCAAGTCCCATCTTGTGCTTGTATGTTGATTTGCCTGTAGTGAGTGAGTGGGGGGGGGATGTTTTCCAGATGGATCTATGGGGGAAGAATAGTTCCTTTGCCAAACACCCCTTGGCTTCTTACTCTTAGAAAGCTTGAAATTTATGACCCAGTCAGTCTCTGGCAAATTAGATGATATTTCAAAGCCCAGCTAGCAACTGTGCTCTCTACCCCTCGGCCTCTACTGGTTGTTCTTGGAGTGTTACTTCTACGGTGTATCAGCTTGGCAGTTCTTTTTGGTATTATTGCTTCCCTTGCCTTCTTTTTTTTAACCCTTGGCTATTTTCACTGGAGTTAGTATAGGCTAAAACAAGCATGCCTTGTTGACTTTTCTCAGATTCATTTATTCAGTGAAATCCAGCATGTATTGTTTCCAAGAGTAAGTTCATTGTTAGGTCACAACAATTTTAGACATGTTGGGATATCAACAGCCTAAAGGGAAGATTGATCCAATGTTAAATGTACCCTGAGGGACAAATAAATCATTCATATGTATTTGTAAGAGACCCACTTCAGTTCAGTGTGGAAGAGCCAATATACTGCAGGGGTCATCAAGCTGCTTGTGGTCTGCATTAAGGAAATAAAAATGCTGTGCCAAAGAAACTCAAATTCTGTGCTAAGAATAGCTGCAGTTTGTATGAATTATGCAAATTATGACATTTCCCCAGCATTTCAATACTGTACCTAATTCATATTGCTTCTTTTAGTCATGGGGGAGGGAAAGAACTATACAGGACATTGAAGAAGGGCATCCCCATGGAAATCATGCAACGCTCTCTCACCCACATCTGATGGCTAGCTGTGATCCACGTGCATACTAATTTATCTCAAGTTAAGAGCTAAAATTCTTAGCATGTTGGAATACTGTGTTGTCACCATGAGATGGGAACTTAATCTCTTTTGTCTCAGTTTACTTTCTGTTGACAAGGGTATCTTGCCTGGTCATAAATCACGACTAAACATTCCTGATGATGATATCGCTTGGGAGTGCATCTGGGCCACAGGAAAAGCCAGAATGTTGAAAAAGGACAGGACCCCTAAGAGAACAAAAAGAAAACAGTAAAGGGGAAATGTCAGTTTTTGAAAAGCCGACATAAAGGAACAAACAGGGCAGCAGGAGGCATGGTGTGTATTGCCTCAAGGGCTTGAGATCTATATGGGGTAGCATGAAATGTGAAGCTGCTTTGAAACTTACCAGTCCAGCAGTACTATCTTTGAGATCCTGTGCTTGATGAACCCAGATAACCTAAGAGCACTGAGATAGCAACAGGTTCAGGGACAACAATTGGTAAGCTGCCCAAGGATACAGAGTACTCTTGCCTGAAGAATGAAGCTATGGCAGCATGAGGAGAAGCAAGAGGAAAAGGAGACTATTCTGATAAAGAGGCCTTGAGGACTTAATAAAACACACACCATGGTGGGGTAACTAATCCTAATAAGTACTTATAAAATCTTGTCTGATTCAGGTTGTCATTTATCAGCTGGCTCATATGCTCAGCACAGATTTCTGTGCTTAGCCAGTGTGATTGCAGAATTCAGATACTAGTGACTATTAGGGTGTAACCTGTACATACTTACCTGGGTGTTGGTCCCATTGAACTCAGTGGGACTTATTTCTGAGTAGACATGCAGAAAATTGCCTGTTAAGTTTTCTTGTAAGGCTGAAGACAAAGGATGTTTTTGAAGATAAGTCCAAGAGAAACATTTTCATAGGTATACAACCCACTATTCCTATCTTGGTGTTGACTCTGGTCAAGAAGGCTTGCAGCATGTGTTTAGCGTTCACTGATGCAATTGTCCATTCATCATACCACCTTGAACTTTCTGGAACAATACCATCCATCAATTTGTGGCAACTTAGAAGTGTGTTAAGTTCCTTAGTCATCAAATTGAAAGTGGCTATCCAGTTACATTTTTGTCAGGTAGTAAGAATGTGCCCTGCTCAGATATTAGCCACGTTTATCAGAAACATCTCTATTTTGATCTTCACTTTCATGATTCCTTATTCCATTGGGCCAATCATTTGCTCCTGCTTTATGTTAAAGGGCTTTCTATAAAAGAGATTTTGTTCCTGCTTGCCAAGTGTGTGAGTCTTGTCTTCTAAAGTATGGAGCCATTGGACAACAAGTAGCCTCTTAAAATAGATGGGAATACTCATCAGTAAGCTATTCTAGGATTTAAACCACTTTAAAAAGTAAATATTAACATCTATGAATGTCTTGAAAATGGGAAATACATTACAAGTGATAAATGAAGCAAAGAGAAAATTGAGCATTTGTAAAATAACCAATGTGATAACATCTTCGGAAAATTCAGAGACGAATACAGATTTTGTCAGAAGTTAGTTACAACAATCTCTTTGACAGACTCCTCGGTATTGAGTCCAGCACAATCTTCCTCTGCTGTTAATTTAAGCGGAACTCAAGATTTGTCCCGGAATAAGAACATAGTGACACCACTTGCTTTGTCTGTGCAACTTGTTGGAAAGACATTTGCCACAGGTAATATGTTCCCTTCCCAAGAGTTCAGGAGGGCTAGTGAAAAGCTGTTTTACTGGGGAAGGAAATGTGGCTGACTTGCATTTGCTCAAATTGGTAAGACTACATATCACTTCTGTTTCTAAGTAGCTTTCCCTGATGTGATCACAATTCTTATCCTAGATAATGCTCAAAAGATAAATCTGTTTTCTACATGTTCGTAGCATTACCTCTTTTTGGTAAGTAAGCAAATCAGAGGTACCTCACACCCAAGTGTTTGGGATGTCTACAATATTACTCTCATTACATGAGGTACTCGCATTTGTCCATAACACTGTTTTTTATAATAATCACACTGACACATATGAGACTAATTGTACATAGATGAAGAATTATTATGATAATCTATGCATAGTATAACCATATTCTACTTGGGTGATATGGAAACCACTTTGTGAACTACTTCTTGTTGAAAAGTGGTATATAAATATTCTTAATAATTAATGGTGTTGTGGTTCCATTCATTTAATTATTGAATAAAACATTCAATAAAACATAGGGCTAAAACACTGTGGCTTCTGTCAAATATCCAGTTTCCATGTTGGTACTCAGGTTGGCAATTTAGGTTTTCTCATTCTTAGCTCTATGGTAGGGAGCGGACTTCACCTCCAAATTCTCCTCCCAAATATTGGTTGAGTAATCTGCATTAATGTGGAGCCACAGTTTCCCATTCAACAGCATACAGCTGAAATGCCTAGTGAAGGGAGATCAGAGTTCCCTGCTGGGCAGGAGTTTATAGCTCCGGGCAGAATCTTTCAAGTGCCACTGACATGAATGGTGATGTAGAGTAGATTTCATCCTTTCTTGGTACCTACCTTAATTCTACATTTTGAAATGCAGTTTCATGTATTTTGTTGAGAGGTTAAGTAGTTTTTAGTTTAATTGATTGAGAGATTAACTGATTTAAATGAATGTACACGTTACTCATCCCTCAGTACACAAGCTCTTTGAGATATTGAAGGAAGTTTTTAGGGATCTTATCAACAAAGTAATTACCTAGTTTTAGAAGGAATGGCCATATTTAATAATTTTTCATTATGCAATTCTCTAATAGCCATCTTGACAGCTATCTGTTGGGGATGCTCTTTCTCTGGATTTCCTGTAACCTATGGCAGGGGGTTGGACTAGATATCCTATCAGGCCTTCTTCAGCTTCATGATTTGAATACACCTGAAACAAAATGGGCTCAAAAATTTTAAGTTTTAATTTTCAACTCCACTGATGAAACTTTATCCCCATTGATTTCTGTTCACTTCCACCAATTTGTCAACAAATCCAATGTAAAATTGCAGCCTTACTTTTTTATTAATAGAAACTGAATTTTGTGTCTGCTACCAGTTTCTGGCAAAGGAGACGGATATTCTGGAATTTCAGTAGGTTCTCATTTCAGAATTTGTTTTTCAGATAGCCTCAGAACATCAGACATTCTTTTGTTTTATTACTTGCACTTCAAAAATAGAAGCCGTATTCAAAGTTCAAATATTTGGAACGTCAATTTAATGTTGTAAATGTTGTTTATTGTCTTATTGTAGCCTTCCTTGATTCTGCAGTACAGTTGTTGGTTTCCTGCAGTCACCTAAAGTGTACTCTGTATCTTGTTGCATTCAGCTCCCTTGTCTCTGCGTGCCACTGATGTCATTAGTGGAAGCAACAGTGGAGGGAGGACTAATGTGATGAGCTCTACAGTCTCTCGGCCCGTTCCTCACTCAATGTCTCCTGGTCCTAGCTGTGTGGTTGGGGAGCAAGGTAAATAATTTCTTGCTTTTCAATTTCAACATAACCTATTGAATCAAAAATATTCATAAAGTTTTGAATTTATTGGACTCAATGTATCGCATTGGGCCAATCTGCCAGATAATAACGGAATTGTAAATGGGTAATCAAGGTTCTGTTGAATATATGTAGTTTTCTTTTCTTTTCTTCCCCGATTGGCTTGACATGTGTGTTCATTTATACATGTGGTGGACTCAAACTGTCCATCAGAAGTGTCAGTGGGAGATTGGAATAAATCCTATTGGATTTGGATTGGATTGGATTAATCCTATTGGAGTTTGTCTTACCCTTATGTCATGATTTAAGACTACATGAAATAAAAGGTAGTACCTTACTATTAGGTTCAGAGTATATAGGTGTAAACTAGTGCTATTGAACCAAAGACCCACAGAACTTTCCAAATTCTATAGACAAGTTCCCATTAGAAAGCACAGCTCCCCATAGCACACCGTACACATTAGATGGCATCCAATTTTCTTTACTTTAGCAAGGAGTAAGACTTCTTACTTCAGAGTACAGGGAACTGTGAATATCACCTATTTTGACCAGCTTCAGGGCTAATCTGCATCTGGGATGGCTGATCATCTAGCTGTTTTGTGTTTCATCCTGGGGTTTCTGGGTCATAGCAAAGGAAATGCATATATAATACCTTCTGATTGACATATTTAGGGTATATGTTTTAAAAAAACAACAAATAGCCTTCTGTAGTCTTAGAGAAAACCATTTTACTTTTTCACATTTTAATGTCTAAGTGCCCAATCCTATATCCACCTCCCTGCTGATGCAGCTGCTCCAAAAAGGACTGTGCTGTATCCAGCGCGGGGTGGGGGGGAGATCAGGAGGCTTTGGAGGGGAAATAACGTTTAAATTCCCTTACCTGCTCATCAGTGGGTCCCCTCAGGCTTGTTCCAACTCTGTATGTGGTGCAAGTTTGAGGAGAGAAAGAGGCAGGGAGGCTGCTGATGGAGGGGAGAGGATCTGGCATGTGCCATTGTCACCCCTGTTTTTTCCTCCTTCCTTCTCAGTTTTGCCCCTCCCCTCCGCACCGCTGCCTTACCTGCTCTGGTGGCCCTAGTGGAATCTAGTGATGGATGGAGAGTATTGCCGCTTTTGCAGCTGTGCTCCCAAAATGGCTATCAATGGACCAGTCTGCACGCTCTAGGTAGCCATTTTGCAATAGAGGAATTCCATTCTGCTGTCACGAAGCACTTCAGCCAGCAGCTCAATCCTGCAAGGAACTGGAATTTGTGGTTGATACAGAACTTAGTAAATCTTTCTGTGGAACAATTATGACTGGAGCATTTAGTCTTGCAAGCCGTTTGAGTATGACAGCCCTTGTGCGGAAATATGCAAACAATAGGCCTACACTATTAAAAGTGACTAAAGGCCCAATCCTATCTGGATGCTGTGCCAACATCACATGGATGTTTGTGTGACATCCATCATATCCTAAGGCAGGCCAGCAATGGCAGAGGAGGACGAATGTCAGCTGAGTCAGAGCCTCATTGCATGAATTAACAGTGCCAGCATTCCCAGCAATGCTGCTGCTGCTCAGTCACCATTGCTGGCCATGGTGCTGGCACTGCAGTTGCCTTGCAGTCAGGTGTTCATACATGGCAGTTCCCCAGTGATCAAGCAATACCACAAAGATGGCCTGCTATTCCATCCCACAGGTCAGGAAGCTGATGAGATGCACAACATGGTCATCCACAAGCTGGCACCCCTCTTCCCACTATTGTGCCCCTGTCATCCTACACCTGCAAGCCTTCCTGGAGGAGCAGCAGAAGTGGCATTGACAGCAGTACCCCAGGCAGATCACATGGCACTGCCATTTGACATCACCTGCATCTAGGCATACTGCCTGAAAGGGGGGGCTGGAGGAGGTCTGCCAGCTCCTGGGCCCAGGCTTTAGTGGCACAGTGGCAGACATGCAAGGTTGTGGAGTATGCTTTTGGGACGCCGAAGATGTGTTTCTAGTGCCTGAGTCTAACTGGGGCTCTCTGATGAGATCAACTGAAAAGCAACCAAGGTGTTTGTCCTGTGCACTGTGCTCTACAACATGGCCCTGTGGAAAAACACATCTATCTTGGCAGAGTACCTGGGGAACCCGGAGGCGACATTGCCAACTAGGAGCACATCATGGCTCATTATTTCAGCCATTGACTGTGAGTGCAGGACAGACCAGGGGTCAACATGTTGGTACCTGAGTACTGTTCCAGGGGCTGCAGGGACTGACCATGTTTCCTCACCCCAGGGCCCATGGAGCACCGTATGAAGAGGGGAGTCAATCACTGTATGAAGAGGGGAGTTGGCATAGCATTTTCCTGGCGTTTCCTGGAGTGTGTCCATCATGTGAAGGGGGTTTAGACCTGGTGCCTGTTGACAACTACTTGTCCTGCCTCTGTCATGCCCTGCTCTTCTTTCTGTTTTTGCTATTGGGATTGTGCTGGTGTTCACACACTTGGATTGTGTCCAAGTTATGATGATGTGGCATTTTCTTGCCATTGTGCCAGCATCTGTGCCGTGGCCGTTGGTGACAGGCTTCTGTGTTAGCAGGGTTGCCGTTGCATTGGCATATATGGATAGGATTGGGCCTTAAAAGTCACTGCATTGCCCATTATGAAACAATCAATAAACTGCATTTTCTTGCTGCTTAACTAGGAGGTATCTTTAACTTCTTCACTATCTTAGCGATAAAGGTTGGATCAGTGTAAGGACCAATTTCTAACTGGACAAACTATATGCACCAAACTCCAGTAGAAGGTTTATTCTTTACATATTTAACAAGAAAGACAGGCATTATTTGAGTACCCTGTTCATATTTTTCCTTTTCTTGGTTTATGTGTGTGTGTATTTTTTAACCTAGCGACCATATCCAATTCTGGGCCCCCAAAGAAACGACACCGGGGATGGTCTCCTGGATCACCAGTTCCTCCTTCTGGTTTAGTGGTTCCTGTTCCTGCCATTCGACCTCTTCCAAGAGCAGGCAAGATTCTGATACTCACTGTTTGTTCAGCTAGCATAATAACTTGGTGACGTTTCTCTGTCTGGTTGTTTGCAGAGAATATGTCATGAATAATATTACCATAAGTAGTCATAAACTTATCATCATTTAAAAAAAAAAAAGATTTTCAGTTGAATAATTTGATTGCATCAGTCCTATAGAAAACCTTATTCCCAAACATCAAAATTTGATCACCTGTCCAAGTTCAATTTCATGCCATCAGCTGATTTCACTGGCAGCATTTTTAAGCAATATTTCCCTTTGAGAACATAAGAAGAGCCCTGCTGAATTAAACTGTTGGATTATTTTGTTCATCATTCTTTTCTTACAGTGGCCTGCTAGGAGGTGGTGAAAGCATACTTTTATCCCACTGTTGCTCTCCTGCAACTGGTATTCAGAGACATTCATACTGAACTTGAAGGTAGCATATAGCCATCATGACTAACAGCTAGTGATAGACTTATCCTCCATGGATTTGTCTAATCCCTTTTTAGAACTATCTAAGCTAGGTGCCAACATCACATCTTGTGGTCAGGGAGTTCAATAGGTTAATAATGCACTGTGTGAAACACTTTCTTTTGTCCTAAATCTCCTGCCAATCAGTTTCATTAGATGACCCTTGGTTCTAGTGTTATGAGAAAGGGAGAACTTCTCTCCACACCATGTGTAATTTTATAAATCTCAATTATGCTTCCCCTACCCCAGCCTGCCTTTTCTCTAGTTTAAACTAAAAAGCCACAAACCTAATCATTTTTTGTAAGAAAGGTACTCCTACCCCCTGATCATTTTGATTGCCCTCTTCTGCAGTACTTTTTTATCTCTACAATGTCCTTTGTGGAACTGGCAACCAGAACTGTGCATAGTACAGGTTGAACTTTATTATCCTTGGATTTCTCATCTGTGGATTTGACTCAGCGCATGTCCCCAACCCGCATTGAGTCCCGACCTGTACCTTCCAGATGTGACTGGAGTTGTGCTCCAGTTGTGTCTGAATGGTATTTTGAGGCCTGGGGAGGTTGCAACATAGCCTCCCCACGCCTCAGCATGCCTTCAGAGGCCTCCAGAAGGCCTTAGAACATCACTACCAGTTTTTTTTTTTTTTGAAAAAAATGTACCTTAGAGGACATTCCGGGCCTGCCTCCAGAAAGCCTTAGAATGGCACTTCCAGAGGGGGGGGGGAAACAACCCAGAAGTGCATTCTAAGACCTTCTGGAGGCCTTTCAAGGCATTCTGAGGCCTGGGGAGGCCACATGCAGTCTCCCCTGGGTCTCAGAACACACTTTGGAATGTGACCACAGCAGACCTCTGGTCATGTTCAGAGGGTACAGCATGCCCTGACCCATGGATTTTGGTGTTTGGTGTCATCTGCAAACTTGGCCACCTTATTGCTTATCTCTAAGTTCAGGTCTTTGAAGAGGAAGCTAAAAAGCTGTTGTCCCAATACAGATCTCTTATATGTGATTGCAAGTTTTTTACTTGCAATCTTAATTAATTAAATATTCCATGTAAATTGGATGCCAAAACAAAGGCACATTTGAATTATGAGTAGAAGTGGGTGAAAACGGGTTCATTTTATTTATTTTTTGTGGGTTTCAGCGTTTTCTAAAGTTAGGAGTGCAAAAAGCAGCATTATGTATTTTTATTCCAAGGGAGCATTTTATAAAGTATAATTATAAATTATAATAACTTTAAACGTATACTAGGTAGGTGATAATAGGTGCTATAGTGTAGCCTTCCTCATGAAGAAGCTGCTTGAACCATTCACTAAAGAGGCTATGCCATGTCTCCAGAACTAGATGTGATAGGGCAAAAGGGATGCCATTTTTTGAATCGGCAGCCCAAATATACCCAGGAATTGGTGTAACGTTTAAGGAAGCAAAATGTGTGTTGGCCTGTGTTATCAGTACTTTGTGCACTTTGCTTCCTTGTTTTCATTTGCCTGCCTTGTGGGATATAACAAAATATTAGGTCCAGCATGAATTCAGATGGCACTCTAATTGAGTACAAGTATTTCAAATAGCAGACTCAGTAGTACATTAATGGATGGGTGTGTTCAGCTCTGTACTACTCTCCTTCCAAGACAGCACTAGCTAGGTACCGAGGGGGGGGGGGTCCCGTACCTGCAGATTTGCTTATCTGTGGATCAGGCTTGTGGTCCCCCTGTGCAGGCCCCCTCCAGGGGCAAGGGGAGCTCTGCTCTGCTCCCCTTGCCTCTGGAGGGTCCTCTGAGCCCAGCAGAGGACATCCATCAATGGCCTCTGCTGTGCTCAGACTGAGCTCAGCAACTTAAAAAATGTAACTTCTGGCTTCCCCAGACCTCCTATTGCCTTATAAGGCATTAAAAACATCACTTCTGGTTTCACAGAGAAACCAGAAGCCCCCCTTTTGTTAGTGTCAAGCTCAGATTCCCTCCAGAGGTGAGGTGAGTGGAGCTCTCCTCACCTCCAGAGGGTGGAGGGAGGTGTTCACATATGTCTGTGTTTTCATGTAACCGTGGGGAGTTCAGAAACAGAACCCCCCCATTGACATGGGGTCACGCCCGTACATACATAAGTAAGCAACACCAAAAACACTGTGAATCTTCATTTATGTACAGTACAGAAGCTCCCCTACTTACGAACAATCAACTTACAAATAAACACTTTCAGCTTCAATTTCTGGTTTGTAGCTAATTCTGCTATGGAGCCACTCAAGAGCATTCTTAGCGGCTCCACTCAGACTGACAGCATCCTGAGTGAAACTGGCAGCCATAGCAACAGAGGTAAGGACATTACTGTACTTGTGAACAAAGCGACTTACCAACAGATACATGGAACCTAATGTAAATAGGGGAGCTTCTGTAATTCTCCAAAATGTGTGCTTCCATGGACCTCAGAATGCCTTATATGTCAAAAATAGTCACTCTGTTTCCTGAGGAAAACCAGAAGTGGGTTTTTTTGCGTCTCTGGGTCATTCTGAAGCCCTCCAGGGGCAACTCCAGTCCCCTTCATAGGGAGAAAGGGGCAGAAAATCCTGAATTTGATTGTCCGCGATTTTCAGTATCAGTGAGGGGTCTGAGAACGGATCCCTTGTGGATACCAAGGCCCCCTGTACGTTATTGTTACTGGATAGCAGCATTTCAGATTAGTGGAAATTAACGTTAAGCATTCTTTTTCTGGCATGTTTCTTAAAACCTGCATAAGAGCAAAACAAAGATAAAAATCTTTTGCTTGAAACACTCCCTTCTGTTTTATTCCTGTATTTCTTTTGGATCACTGTGAATGATTCATGAAAGCCTTGCTGTTTTTATGCAGGACAAGGTTTATATTTAGCTTTTCTGTTCTTCATGGGCTTTCTGGGTCTCCTTTTTCTGCCAACTGCTATGGTTCTTTCTTGGCTGAAGTGTAGTTTTAAAGTTTGTGACTCCAGAATTATGTAAAGCTATATTCAAACAGCTTTGAGATTGCAGCTTCTGTTTGGCTATCCAATCTGCACCCCAGGGGTCATAGGTTAGTATGGACTCATCCTTTTTTGTGTGTTGACAGGTAACCCTGAAAGGTGACCTCTCAGATCACTTCTAGCCTAGCACCTGGCTTTGGGGGAAGATGAATATTCAGCCTCTTTAATTTCTTTCTCTAGCTACAAATAATACAGGATTTTTTTTTAAAAGGTTGTTTGCTTTAGGGGGTGGAGTTAGGAAAGCAAATTGGTTCTTTATTTAAATTCCTTGTAGCTGCAAAAAGAAAATGCAGAAATGTTCTTGAATTTTATTGTGTTTTGTGATCAGCCCTAGTTGGGGGGGGGGGTTTGCCCCCTCTGTATTGTTCATAGGGCCAAATCACAGTATGAGCCTTATGATAATGAAATGTGTTTTTCTTTATCTCCTCCTTTATTTTATAGAGCCTCTTTTGTCAGTCCCTGTTTCTCAATCGATGTTAACTGGAATTTTACAGCCTCAGCCCATCCCTGCAGGGGAGACTGTAATAGTTCCTGAAAATCTGCTGAATAACTCAGGAGTCAGACCAGTGATTCTGATAGGTAAGCTCTCAATATGAACTAAATTGCTCTGCAACTCCATGATTTGCCTGTTTGTTAAGTTCCAGGATTCAAGTTTGAAATATGCAGCAATCTCTTATTTATACAAAATGATGGTAGTTGACTTTTCATTATAGTTGATTTGATGTTCTGAGAAGCTCCTATATCTCATTTCCAGAATGCTGAAAAGCTGCCATAGTGCAACAATTTGGTTTAAATGTCGAACTTAGGACATCCCAGAGAAATCTTGTGTTGATTTCTAATGTTAAACATTCTTTATTTAAGACTGCTGCTGAAGCTCAACATACAATAAGTCCTACGTAACTGGTGTAGCATTGTGTTTAAGAGACAAAGGGCCCAATCCTATCCAGCCTTCCAGTGCAGCTCCAATACAGGCCTTAGGTAAGGGAAAAATATTTGCTTAACTTGAGAAGACATCTATGATTTCTCTTCTACCACAGGATGCAGTACCATGCCCCATTGGCATGGCTGCATCAGCCCTGGAAAGTTGGATAGGATTTGACCCTACTGGAAATCTAGACTTCCCCGTTTGAATCTCACCTCTGGCATGAATTCCCATGGTGGCCTTAACAAATCTTTCCGAGCCTCAGCTTCTCAGCTGCAATATGGGAATAATAATACTCACCGTGGAGGTTTGTTGCAAGGATTCTGCAAAGATAATACTTATGAAGTGTTGTAGTATATAAATGCTATGTATTATTATTATATTGGCCAGTCAATGGAGAACTAAAGGAAACCGGTGTTTGGCAGAACCAGTGAAATATACAATTAATCTTTAGCAACAGCATTGTGCCTTACAAAGTGTAGATGTTGCTCATAAGTACTTGAAAGCTGTGTGTTGGGGCGTAATAGTCAAAATGGGAACTTCCCTAGCTAACTTATGGAGAATTCTGCTGCTTTTGGTGCCTGTTACTCCACCCTGCATCTTCCCAGGCTAGGTTGCCAGCATAAATAATGAGCTAGGCTGTAATCCGAACCACACTTTCCTGAGAGTAAGCCCCATTGAACAAAATAGGATGTACTTCTGAGTAGACCTGGTTAGGATTGTGCCCTTAGTCAACTAACAGTTACATTTATAGAGAAATATAGTACCTAGGTAAAATATTTGGGTTTGTATCCTAAAAGACCAATCCTATGGACTAAAGCTGCCAGGGAAACACATGTTCTGCTGGTGGTTGCTATTGAAAAACAGCCATGAACACCTTCCAGCAGCACTTAGTAGTGCATTCCCAGAGCACTGGAATGAAGGCCAGAACATGGGCTTGGTTTTCCACTATTGCAGCATGGCAGACTTTCCGGCTTCCCCACCACTACTGCTACTAGGGCCACCAGCCCCATCATTGTTTATATATTTTATATTTATTACAAGGACACTGGGGGAACCTAACATTCCCTTTTGGCCACTGGCCAATTCATATAATAATACAGAAAATATACCGTGTAATCTATATTAACAGTGATCTAGAGTTTGTCTTTTTGTTTTTCAAGGTTATGGCACTTTACCTTATTTCTATGGGAATGTTGGAGACATTGTAGTAAGTCCATTGCTAGTCAACTGCTACAAAATTCCACAGTTGGACAACAAGGATTTGGATCTTTTTGGATTGACTGGGAGTCAATTACTAAGTGTGGAGAACATGATTATTTTAACAATACAGTATCTTGTCCGGCTAGGTAAGGCACCGTGGTGTGTATTGGTGTATTTTTTTTAATACTACTTCCTACAAATCACAGGCTTTTGCTGGTGATGATAAACCTTTTGTTCTTTCTCTTGTTTGTAAGAAGTCAACAGTTTCATGTATTATGTTCAGTACTTAGGAGAGTAAACTTGAGAAGGAGGGTTGATTTGGAAGACGGTGTTAACGGCTATCCTTTTGTAAGCACTCCACTTTGAGGAAAATGCATACTTTTATCCTAAAATGCATCTCTCATATTTGCGTTGTATCAAACCTTCAGTTTCAGCAGGGCTTTCTGGAAGGTATATAGTGTGACCATTATTCTAGGTACAGCAATTAGTCACTAATATAGATCTGCTGTGAAAATGGAAACATATAATTAACAGTGCATGCCTCTGCTTGTCTACTCAGAGGTAAGTTACAGTGTGTTCAATGGGGCTTACTCCAGATAGGTGTTTAGGATTGCAGCCAGGCAGCTGAATCCTGTCCAGCGCTGACACAGTGGGGCTACATGGCCGACACTGTGTCCAGTGCTGGAATTAAGCAGATCAGAGGTCTCTTTGGTGTAAGGGAACCTATAATTTGATAGGGTAGCTATAAACATTAATGAACAGTATACTGGTTTTTTAAGTTTATATGCATAATCCAAGTAATTGTTCTAGAAATCCTTTGTGGCCAGTTTGGTTGGTGCATACAATCTTCTTCCCCCACATGATTAAAAGCAAGAGTTTGCATGTATTCCCTTTTCAAGCACACCAAGGGGGTTGGATTGGATATGATGTGCATGCCCTTGCTTTTAATTGCTTGATAGGTGGGATGATGATACCATCTCTAGACTGTTTTTATGGAATTTCCATAGCATATACTTAAATGTATCACTTAAAATCACTTAAAATCAAAGGTTTGTCATTACAAGATGATCAAAAGTGGCAGTATTCCTCTCTTCAGCCTGCTTTGCTGAAAAGTCCTTTGGAACATTTCATAGTTGTATCTGCCTTCAAAAGATACAAGCCAAGAAAGGTATCCATGCAAGGAGGGAGAAGGAACTATCTGAGACTATCCCTTCCTAAATGAACTCTTGGTCCTATCAGTGGTAAATAGTAAGCTCTTTTCTGCACATCTCTTTTGATACTACCAAAAAGAGAATTGAGGGATGCTATTTACTTAAAACGCCTTTGCTACTTCTGTTTTAAAATGAACTAATTTGATATATAAATATGTCTTAGGTGAGTGAAGAATAATCATATTGTCATATAGCAAAGACTCAGCAAAAGCCTGACCTTTTTTTATGTTGCAAAAATTTTAACTTTTTTTTTCAACTAGACATTTTTCTACTCAAAATCCTGTCTAACCGATTCACACCTGGGGTGTGTTCATATAGTGATTAGTGCATATTTTCAGTGCTTCCATGGGCTTGTTCTGCAAAAGGCAGTTTCACCAGTGGATGTTCTTTCCTCCACTCCTCCTGTCAGTGGCTACATCTGTGTTATTTATGTTCAGCCATGAGCATTGCCAGCTTGCTGGGTGTCCTCCAAGACCTGAGAGCAAGTGTCATCCTTGAGCTTGTTTAGGTACCTTCTGTTCCTCTCTGATGTAATAATGGATTCCTTGGCAGTCAACTGTTTCCAGTGTAAGGCTTAGCATTTTTCTCTTGCTGCAGCTATTTGGGTGGAATAATATGGGGGAAAAGCTGACTCTTTGACACATGGGTTATGATAATATGTTGTTCTAATAAGATTTTTATAGCCTTTGTAAGAAAGATGTTTTCCTAAAAAGGGAACATTGCCCAACCAAGTTGAGCACTTCTCAGGCAATTGGCTGTCAATAGAAGTTGTAGTGACTCAGCTCAAAGTCCAGAGAAGCCAAGCTCCAAGCAGCTCATGGTTCAGCATTCCTGGGAGCCTGGCGTTGATGTGTGACATCATCATCACTGTGTGTTCAGAAATGCCACAGGGCTCTGGTGCTGAAGCTGAAGGGGCCCACTTGGCATGAGAGAGAGAGAGAGAGAGAGAGAGAGAGAGATGCAGCATCAATTAATTGCAGTATTAGATACCCTCCCTCTCTTTGCTTATCTGTGTTGGGTGCATTGTCCTTCTGCTGTTGGGATGGTGAGTTAGAGTTTCCACTTGGGTGTTTGTGTGTAGGGTCATTGTGAGACAGAATACTTGCAGTAGACAAGGGTTAACAAAATATCTTGCAGTGCAAGTAATGAGGGACAAGAGTGTGCCAAGGGCTCCTTCTGTGTGCCAAGAACTCTTTCATCTTGGTTCCCATCACCAAATTTCCACTTTGAGAGACCAGAGAGTTATAACCCAATTCCATGTGTCTGATCATCTGAGATGTAATCTCCCTGGCAGGGGCAAAGGCAAGCTCTTCCATCCAGTTCTCTTTCTTTTCCCCCCTTCATTCTTGCAGTGGCTTGATCCAACTTGCTCTGACCAACTTGAAATACCATCTTTATGTTTGGGTGTATTTCATGACATTCTTAATTCCAGGTTATACTCAGTCTCATAGTAGAGGCTTTTTATGATAAATTTTGGTCTTTTATTTATTTTTAAATTCCAGGTCCAGATAAGATACCTCTCAGGGAAGAATTTGAACAGATCATGCTTAAGGCTATGCAGGAGTTTACTCTGAGAGAGCAATCTTTGCAGATAAGTGCTCCGTGCATCTCCTTGTCACCAATTCAACTCCCGTGGCTTGCCAGGTTAATTGCCAGTGTCTCCCAGGACCTGGTGCATGTTGTGGTTACTCAGAATTCCTTGGCTGAAGGCATTTCAGAAACACTGCGATCTCTGAGCGAAATGAAACGCCAACAAAGGCTGCCAGATTATGTTGTTGCAATCTGCACCTCGAAGATCAGAGGAAATGAGTTCTGCGTAGTTGTTTTAGGTGGGTACTTTTTTCCATCACATTCAAAGACATGTTTTATGCCAGGTGATACTTTCTACTGACCCAGTTTTTGACACAGAATGCAAGTGTTTGATATCTCAAAGCTCTGTTAAATAACAAAGACAACATCACAATATTAGCATTGGATTCACAAGCAACTTTGAACATATGACTTGTCAGCTGCCTGCATTTTAATATTCTGCCTGTTATGGTAGTGCATCCTTTTAACTTTAGAATACTTGGGACATTTCTGTTCTTGTATATTTCCCCAAAGATCTTCGGAGATATCCATTTCCATTGTAAACAAGAAAAGTTCGTCATCATTAACTTTATTGGAGAGCTGGATTGTTTTGTGTATAACCATCCAAACTGTTGTTAGAGGAGCAGCCAAGATGTTGCAACTGCTCTGCTTCTTTGAGGAGTCTGAAACAGTTTGCTCCATTTGAGACGTATGTGGCTGTGTTGTTCTCTTCTGTTTTTTTTCCCTCTCAGATGTGCTTAAAATCAGCATGAACCACAATCTCCGTGACTTGCCCACATGCACCTTGGTGAAAATCTTTGATTTCACTTCTATATCACCCATGTCCTTTAGGAAGTTACCAAATCAATTTTAAATAGCCAGTTTAAAACTGGTTTGGCAACAAAAGTAGCAGTGGAGTGAAAAAGGACTGGGACCATTCCTAAAGCAAGAAAACCCTCAGTGCATATACATGCCATCTTTTGTGCCCAGGTCAATGCCTTTTTTCTAGAGCTGTAATAATGGACTGTAATAATTATTTTCATGGTCTGTAATAATTCCCTATCAGCAGCAGCATAGTTAAGACTGCAGATTCTGCTTGCAAGAAGAAACCAGTAAATGGGCCCAAGGTTATGGTCTCAAGGCTGTGGTTTCATGGAAGATGCAACCACTTTTTTGTAGCAAAATAAGGTTGCATCTGGTCAGTGGCTGGATGGAAGACTGCCATTGAAACCCTGTGTATGCAGCTTGGAATGCCATGGCAGAAGAAAGGCAGGATATCAAAATAGTTAATAAAATACACCTTGTTTTCCAAAGTATGTGCCTATAATAAACTTGTGTGTGTTATAGTTTAAATAATTGACTCCCAAAATAGGTGCCAGGGCATATTAGTGAACTTTATAAGGGATTAAAATGTTCCTTGAACAGTTACGCCATTGTGTTAGATGCAGGATGCACCTGCCATCTATGTGTCATTGCTCCTCACTGTCTCTTTAGACATTATCATCAGGAGCAGAGAGGGACTAAGAGCCCGAACCTGAGCTCAGCACGCTGGCTTACTGCTGGCGTGCACTGTTGCAAACGTGCCATAAGGCACATTTGTGAGGCCTAACGCCGGGCAAGCGCCTGTGCTAGTCTAGCACTGGCTGGTGCTGGGCTAGTGCCGGGCAGGTGCCTGGCCTCCGCCGCTCGGCGGTCGCATGAACCTCTGAGCAGCGGAGAGGAAAGGAGGGACGAGGGGGAGACGGGGAGGAGGCGTTCCAGGGAGGAGGGGAGGTGGACGGAGGGCAGGGGAGGCGTATCAGGGAGGTGGGGAGAAGTGATGCTTCTCCGGATCCAGAACCTTCAAGTCAGGCTCGATGCCTGACACAAAGGCTCTTACTTTGAGTAGTTGTACCCATTGCGGGTCTACTCCCTTTACACAGGGGAAGGGGATGAAAGTCCCCTTCTTCCGAGGTGCCGCCTGCAGCTGCCATGGGAATGCAGGAACGGGTGAGGGAGCAGGGAGGGAGGGAGGTGGAACTTCATAAGATTGAAATGTTCCTTGAACAGTTACACCATCGTGTTAGATACAGGATGCCCGACTCAGAGGCTTTTAACGGAGGTGAATCGAGGAGCCCCATTGTGGGGCTACTGTGCTTACTTGGGGGAAGGGGACAAAAGTCCCCTTCTCCCGAGGTGCTGCCGCTGGCTGCCTTGGGTATGCAGGATGTGTTGGCAGCCATTTTCAGTTTCGCCACAGCCGCGCACCCTGGGCAGCTCAGGATGGGGCTCTGTGTCCCAGATCTGCTCAGATTCTTACCATTGTGCTAAATAGCTTTCACTAGTGCCAAACCTCATGGTAATTTTTTCTGTTCTCTCTAATTTTTGGTTACAGCAAACAGTGCTGGGAGGGTGTAATGGGCTGGGGAGTGGGCAGATAGGGTCCTGGGAGGGCAGCGGGATTGACAGGGGGGCCCCAATCTAATACTTTTTATATTTCTTTATTTATTGGAGTCGTGCAATGAAAAAGATTGTAGACCACTGGTTTAGAGTCTATGTATGTTCTTTGTAACCAATTGTTATATGTTTAATCCAATCGGATATTTTGTTTTTTTTTCACATTGAATGTTGCTTTTTTTGACAAGGTAGAACTTTTTCCTGTTGAAAAAGTAGATAAACTGTTGGGAAAAAAAACTCTTGTAAAGGCTGTGTTTTTGGTAGTTAAGAAAACCCTAGAGGGACATGTCCATGGGAGCTGCTCAGCCTCAGGGAGGCCATGCTTTTGGGGTAGTTCAGGATTGCTGTTTTCTCAGTAGGGAATGTCCCAGAGTAGGGCCTTTTCAGGTTCTGGGCTGGGCTTTGTCTTCAGAGTGAACTTGCTTGGCAATTCCTGACCTAGCATTGGTGAAAATCAATGAAACACTTTGAAAGTGTTGAAAAATGGATGAAAACCAGAGATTTTTTTCATTAGGTGAAAACCAAACCCAAACTAGCCACCTGGTTTCCACTCAGCTCTGATATAAATGAAAGTCATGTATTTATTTCTTCATGTACCAGTAAACTTAGGGCAAAACGGTCTTTCATCTGCTGGGGATTAATGAATTTGTCACCATCTCCCTCTCTTTTAAATTTTCTTTTAGTGCAGATAATTTTGACTAAAGTTTTGGCTCTAGAGACAGTATTCTTTCTTCTGAACTTGAGTTCTCTGTTCCTTTTGAGCAGATTCTCCCTTGGCAAGAAGATTGGCTTTTAACAAGAGGAACACTCATGGACCTTCCTGATTTTAGGGACTAGCAGGAAAATGATGAGCTGAATTTATGTGAAAATGCACTTCTTCAGCCTCTAGACAGAGAATCTAGAGGCAGGGGTAGGGCTTGCTCACAGGAAGCTGAATTTGTGTTGAGATACTAAGTGTGAATATCTTTTGAAGGGTCCTCATTGTCTTCATCACAGTGCTCTCATTTGAAGACTGGCAGCCTCTCACACATGACAATTTTTGAGCCTTTGGCAGACTATTGTGTGACTGCTGTTAATACAAGAGAGAAGGCAAAAAAGTGCCATTTTCTCTCTCTACAGATTGACTACATGTTCCTGTCGCTGTAGGTGTTATATTCACCTTAGGGACATAGAAAATTCAAAGTACTTTTAGTGTCATAGGTGAATGCTCTTAGCACTTGCAATCTTATTCTGCCACATGTGCACCTCAGCAATGTTGGGAAAGTACATCTTGTTTGCCAATTGCAGAGAGTGTAGGAGGAATGGGAAAAAATTTAGAGTTGTTAAGCGATCAGTTTTGGGGCTAAGGCCACAAGGTACTCATCCACAAATCCTTTTAACGAATGCAGTGCTTTTTCTGTTTTTGGAGCATGAACTTACAAGAGTTTGGGTGAACACTCACGATAAGCCACATTGCTAACTACTGAGTAGGAAACGGCTAGACAACTTCATTTATCCACGTCTAAGGACATCCAAAATGCTTGGATACAAAGGCATTGCTAGCAGGGTCTGGGGGGTATAGACTGCACTGGGTGATACACTCATCGGGGGAGGGGTGAGACCACCACTGGCCAAAATTGTGAAAATCTTGGTATTTTCAAATTATACCATCATGTTCTATATAATTCAGTGTGAAATTGCATGCAAAATGCAATGAAATAAACCACATTGAAATATCTGTATTCTATCAAATGTTGTGGCCAAATAACCAGAGAAGGAAAACATAACTGCCTTATGTAACAAAAAGTGGATTTCTTTAAATCAAAACTTTCCAATGTGACTGATTGTTTTGATAGCTAATCAAGTGTTATTATGACACAGCAGGGAACGAATAAGGTGTTAGTATAAGTCAGCTCTCATTTCCAAGTATCAGAGCTAATACTAGAACTCTTACTCAGCTGTGTGAATGTCATCAACTTGGCTACTGGTCTTTTGTTGGTTACTGATTTGTTGGGTGACCTGTATGTTATATATTTAAATAAATAAAGTTAGTGGGAGTTGCACCAACTCTTGTGATGCTACTGCTTTAGGTTGTGCATATGATACTGTAATTTGTTTTGTATGGTTTGGTATGGGAGGAGTTCCATCATGGGGTGATGCAGTGAGCTCTTGCACTGGGTGACACAAACCATAGGGGCACTTCTGCTTGGATAAACAGACATTCAGATACACAGGAATCTTCCCTATATAAGATTGCACTAATGTGAAGCTACTTGGGGACATAAGGATTTCTAATAGCTGAATCCAGACAATGGGGATTCTATTGTATAGGTCAGCCATTTTCAACCTAACCCTAACCCTAACCTCACCCCCTCCCACAGGCACATTCCCACCTCATCTCATAATTGCAGTTAGCACCTCTCTTACTGTCCCTCCCCTCACTGTCTGAACCTTCCA
The DNA here is from genome assembly GCF_035046505.1 of Tiliqua scincoides. Classification (NCBI taxonomy): domain Eukaryota; kingdom Metazoa; phylum Chordata; class Lepidosauria; order Squamata; family Scincidae; genus Tiliqua; species Tiliqua scincoides. Next base: position 55,482,926 of record NC_089824.1, on the reverse strand, counting down.
AAGGTCCAGAATCACTTGCCTCACATTCTTCCCCCCTGCCAATTGCCTGCTCCTGTATTTCAGAAAAAGTGTGACCAAAAGCCCAATCCTAGGCATGTCTGCTCAGAAGTAAGTCCTATTATAGTCAATGGGGCTTACTCCCAGGAATGTGGGGCTAGGAGAGGATACTGAGAGCCCAGCCCAGGCATGTCTACTCAGAAGTAAGTCCTATTATAGTCAATGGGGCTTACTTCCAGGTAAATGAGGATTGGGTTGCAGCCTTCCTCTTGCTCAGCAGCAGGAGATGCCAAGCAACCATGGCTGCTCCTTTTTTTGCTGCTGGGTCAAAGCAGTAGCTTCTCCTGCAGGCTGTGGCTGCTGCCTACGCAGTACACCTGCCTCGAGGCATACTAGTGTGCTGCGTCACAGCAGTTGAAAATCGATGGTATATAGGTTAACACTTGCAGTTCTTGTAAACTGCTTACATACGTAAACCAATAATCGCTTATGTTCTCTGAGAAAATAGTTTAAAAGCAAAACATGCAAAACACATTTCATTGGTTTGACCTTTCCGAAGATCATTAAGGAGACCTGAAAATGTCCTCTATATGACCTCCCTAGATCCAAATACCTAGCTAATATTATCTCTTTGTCCAAAGGAAGATCTACCCCAGCCCTGATTTGTTGGTTCCTTGCTGACTCAAACCCTGAGATCACTTCCTTGCTCACTCAAACCCTGAGTGGCTAGCTTTGCCCTTATGGCAAAGAAGATCCGTGCTAATTTTCTGTTGCCTAAATCTTAAAGTTTCTTCCTTTTCTTATCAGCCGGTAAGATCTTGAAAATTATTGAAGCCTGTTCCATTTTGGAACCACTTTAATATTATACGTTTTTAGCCTATGTTGGGTTTCAGTTCTTCAGTTTCATTATATGTGTTTGGAGGGTCGAATTGTTATCGTTTTTTTTATATGTGCTTTTGTGCTTTTATATTGTAATGACCAATTGGTTATAGAATAAATTTTCTTCATTCATTCATTAAGGAGACCTGGGCTGAAACTCCAAATATTCACTTTGAATTCAAGGCTCTCATATTGACAGTGGCCTGTGATCTTTCTCTGTCCTTTAGGCCAATATCAGTCCAGAGCACTGGCGGAAAGCGTGCTTACAACTAGTGAGTTTTTAAAGGAGATCAGTTATGAGCTAATTACAGGAAAAGTTAGCTTTCTGGCATCACACTTCAAAAACACATCTTTAGGTAAGTGAATCTACATTTCTTCAGTTGCTGTAATTAATGATACATTTAACCTTTTTGACATGTTAAAATATGGGACAGTTACAGCTGGATCCTAGGCATGTATACTCAGAAGTAAGTCCCATTATAGTAAATGGGGCTTAGTCCCAGAAAAGTGTGAATAGGATTGTAGTTGTTTTCTGACTAAGCACAGATGTGATTTCATTATGTCTTAAGGTTTACTGCTGTTTAAAAAAACATAAAGTTTGAGATCATTTTTCTGGCTTATTTCCATCTTTAGTGAAACCTGAGGGCAAGGAGAAAATGTGTTCCTTCCCCTTTGCTTTAAAGCTGCGGTTTTCAAACTCTCCGGGAGTTTGACTCCTGCAGTAAGTCTTTGCAAAGGGGGGGGGGGCAGCAGTGGCAGGAGGAAGACAGTGACATGATCCCCAGGATCTCAGGGGGCTGCAGGGACTGCACCCTCCAGTCCCTGCAGCAGCCATCCCTGGGTGTAGGGAGCCAGGCTTGAGCACCTGCAGGGCTCCCCAGGTCAGGGAAAGTGAGAGTCGAGAGATTGAGCTCTGCCAAGCAATGTGTGTGTGTATGTGTATATATATATATGTATATATAAATATAAAAGATCTGGAAGAATTATATGGGTCACATGCTGAAGGAGTGTTTGCTATAGCCCCAGAATCCCAATTGCAAGAGTTTGCTCCTAAGTTCATCTCAACTCCTGGAAAGATGGCACTTGGAGCAGAACTAGATCAGAACTCACTGGCGTCGCTAAGGAGGTGTGGGGGGGTGCGGGCTGCACCGGATGACACAGGGGGGTGACGCGCCCTGGGGGGAGGATGTGCTAACATTGCGGTGTTAGGAGCTACCCTGTCATGCCATACACGGTTGGATGTGGAATGGCCAGTGGAGTGCAATGCAAAAAACAGAATCGAAGTAGCTCCTTTCCTTCAAAAGTTATGACCAAAAGACCGGAAGGAAAAAATGCATGGATCCCTATGGAAATTGAAAGTGAGCCATATCGTGCGTTTACTCGTGAGTAGGCGTACTTGCCATAGTCCGTCGGAAAGGGCAGGCTGAGAGGAATCCAAGGACATCAGAATGGTCCCAATCCAATGAATGCAGCCCCCAAAACACCTGAGAAGGAAGTCCCTCCCTCCTGCAGTCTATTGAATTCTATGGAAAGCAAACTCAGCCACATGGTCTTGTTTACTCATGAGTAGGCAGACATGCCTTGGCTTGTGATCAGGTCAGGCAAAGGGGAATGTGAGGCCACCAAAAGGGTCTGGATCCGATGGAGCTGGAGTGCAACAAATGCTCCAGAAGGCAGCCTCCCCTCCCCCCCCCACTAAGAAGGACAGAACAAGAGGCTTGAACTGGTATAGGGCATGTTCTCTATTTTGCACTTGAAAAGCCAGGTGGGTCTTTATCTTGGTATGCTTGAAATAGTAGAACTTTAAACTGGTCACTGGGGAGGGCTGGAAATCTCACTGATTTTTTTTTGGGGGGGGGAGTTATTGCAGGCAGGCTACAGAGTAAGCTCCATTGACCACTATGGGACTTACTTCAGAGTAGACATGCATAGGATTGGGCTCACAGGCTGCAATCCCACCCACACTTTCCTGAGAGTGAGCCCCATTGACCACAATAGGACTTACTTCAGAGTAGATTCACTTGGTGGAACAGGACTGAATCCCCTTATTTAATTATTTATTTTAATTTAATTTAATTATTTATAATTATTTATTTTAATTTGCTTGATGATGTCACTTCTGGCCTTGACATCACTTCCAATGGGTCCTGGACAGATTGTCATTCTAAAAAGAGGGTCCCAGTACTAAAAGTTTGAGAACTGCTGCAATAAGTTGTTAGTAAGTTGACACAGGGGTGTGTGTGTGTGTGACTCTACAAGTTTTCAAAATCACTAAAATCAGAATTTGGAGGAATAAGACCATCATGTTTTATATCAATCAGTGCGCAATTTCATACAGAATGCAATGAAACAAACCACATTGAAATATCTGTGTTCTAACAAAAGGTACAGCCAAAAAACCAGTGGGGGTGGGGTAATGGTACATCACCACGCCCACCACCTGATGCATTGCCCTGCCCACTGCATGGGGTGACCCGCAGGCCTCCCGTACCGGGTGACACAAATCCTAGTGACGCCATTGGCAGAACTTACAACTCCATGGGGCTCATATGAGAGGTCAGTTCCTAGCACTGTATGGGCTCAGGCTGTGTAGGTCAAAATTACGAGTTTGAACTGGACTTGGAGAAAAACTGATAATGAATAGAGACACTGTGAAATTGATGTGCTGGGTTAACTTCGTGCCTGTTAACAGCACCACTATGTCCAAGTTGAAGTTTCCAGACCATTTTCAAAGGTAGCTCCATTTACCATGCATTACAGTAGTCTAATCTTGAGGTCATCACCGCATAAATTGCAGTAGTCAGGTCTCTCTGTTCCAGGAGTGGGTGCAGCTGGCAAATCATGATTTTTATTTTATTTTTATATGATTTTTATTTTAATATTTTTAGAAAGGGAAAGAGGGGGGACCCGGGAAACTATAGGCCGGTCAGCCTAACATCCATATCGGGTAAGATGGTGGAATGCCTCATCAAAGATAGGATCTCAAAACACATAGACGAACAGGCCTTGCTGAGGGAGAGTCAGCATGGCTTCTGTAAGGGTAAGTCTTGCCTCACGAACCTTATAGAATTCTTCGAAAAGGTCAACAGGCATGTGGATGTGGGAGAACCCGTGGACATTATATATCTGGACTTTCAGAAGGCGTTTGACACGGTCCCTCACCAAAGACTACTGAAAAAACTCCACAGTCAGGGAATTAGAGGACAGGTCCTCTCATGGATTGAGAACTGGTTGGAGGCCAGGAAGCAGAGAGTGGGTGTCAATGGGCAATTTTCACAATGGAGAGAGGTGAAAAGCGGTGTGCCCCAAGGATCTGTCCTGGGACCGGTGCTTTTCAACCTCTTCATAAATGACCTGGAGACAGGGTTGAGCAGTGAAGTGGCTAAGTTTGCAGATGACACCAAACTTTTCTGAGTGGTGAAGACCAGAAGTGATTGTGAGGAGCTCCAGAAGGATCTCTCCAGACTGGCAGAATGGGCAGCAAAATGGCAGATGCGCTTCAATGTCAGTAAGTGTAAAGTCATGCACATTGGGGCAAAAAATCAAAACTTTAGATATAGGCTGATGGGTTCTGAGCTGTCTGTGACAGATCAGGAGAGAGATCTTGGGGTGGTGGTGGACAGGTCGATGAAAGTGTCGACCCAATGTGCGGCGGCAGTGAAGAAGGCCAATTCTATGCTTGGGATCATTAGGAAGGGTATTGAGAACAAAACGGCTAATATTATAATGCCGTTGTACAAATCTATGGTAAGGCCACACCTGGAGTATTGTGTCCAGCTCTGGTTGCCGCATCTCAAAAAAGACATAGTGGAAATGGAAAAGGTGCAAAAGAGAGCGACTAAGATGATTATGGGGCTGGGGCACCTTCCTTATGAGGAAAGGCTGCGGTGTTTGGGCCTCTTCAGCCTAGAAAAGAGATGCCTGAGGGGGGACATGCTTGAGACGTACAAAATTATGCAGGGGATGGACAGAGTGGATAGGGAGATGCTCTTTACACTCTCACATAATACCAGAACCAGGGGACATCCACTAAAATTGAGTGTTGGGCGGGTTAGGACAGACAAAAGAAAATATTTCTTTACTCAGCGTGTGGTCAGTCTGTGGAACTCCTTGCCACAGGATGTGGTGCTGGCGTCTAGCCTAGACGCCTTTAAAAGGGGATTGGACAAGTTTCTGGAGGAAAAATCCATTATGGGGTACAAGCCATGATGTGTATGCGCAACCTCCTGATTTTAGAAATGGGTTATGTGAGAATGCCAGATGCAAGGGAGGGCACCAGGATGAGGTCTCTTGTTATCTGGTGTGCTCCCTGGGGCATTTGGTGGGCCGCTGTGAGATACAGGAAGCTGGACTAGATGGGCCTATGGCCTGATCCAGTGGGGCTGTTCTTATGTTCTTATGATAAAAGATACTTCTGTCTACAACTTTCACCTGAAAACCAAGCAGCAATGCCAAGTCCAAGAGTTTACCCTCCTTATATGATGAAGTTGCTCCTTAGAGGAGAGCAAGATAACATCTACAACAGCCATTTTCCCAAGTAGCCAGTTCACTGAGAGCCCAATCCAATGCATGTCTACTCACAAGTAAGTCCCATTGTAGTCAATGTGGCTTACTCCCAGGTAAGTGTGGATAGGATTGCAACTTGAGTTTACCTGTGGTCATCAGCTTCCTGTCTTATCTGTATTAAGCTTAAGGCCCAATCCTATCTGACTTCCCACCACTGATGCAGTTGTGCCAACAGAATGTGTGCTGCATCCTGTGGTGGTGGGGGGTAGTCACAGGGGCATTGTCAAGGTTTTTCCCTTACTACAGGGCTGCATTGCATCTGAATCAGCACTGTAAAGTTATATAGGGTTGGGCCCTAAGTGTATTTATTCTCATCCAGCCCAGATCTGATTCTTGACACTTGTTTAGGGAAGTGACTGCCACACAAAAAGAATAAATTGAGCTGAATATCATGAACATACTGTTGATACCTCATTTTACATCTCTGCACAACCTTTCCAGTGGTTTCATATGATGTTAAAGACTGAGGACCCAGTCCTATCCAACTTTCCAGCATGGTGCAGCCACAATGCAGCTGTCAGGTAAGGGAACAATTGTTCCCATATCTTAAAGAGGCCTCTGTGCCTGCCCCACCACCACAGGATGTGGTACACGCCCCATTGGCATGGCTGCACTGGCACTGGAAAATTGAATAGGATTGGGCCCTAATTCTTAAACTGAATTGGGTAGCTCTTGTGAGGAAGAACAACAGTTTCTAGGCTCCATTTTCTGTATCCTAGCCTGTAGCAGTGCACTGCTACTTGGGAAGCACCCAGGGTTTAGAACCTTGATGCCTGAGGGAGAGTGCTAAAAACAGAAGCACTCTGAGGGTCTGAAAGTTAAAACTAGAGCAGCAAGGAGTCAGAGCAATGAATGAAACACAGCAGACAGTCAGAGGGTTGATGCAGGGAGAGCTGAGCTGGAAGTAGGACGGTATGAGATGGAGAGAGAAGTCCGTCCTCCCGGCTAGCTTCCTAGCAAAGAATAAAATGACAAATGTATAGAAGCGAGATGCAGAAGGAAGGCCGTTGGGATTCAGCCTTCTCTGGCTTTTATTTCCTCTCAAACAATACACAACAGGCTGGGGTTTTCCATTCTCTTATCTTGTTTACAATACTAAGCAATGAGTCAAAAGTCTACGGCTTCTACTTAACGAGAACAAGGCAGAGGCTTCTAGATGTGTCCAGATGCCAACGCAGGTGTGCCTGCACTTGTTGCCTTGTCTCTACAAGCTTAATGTTCTGTGCATTTTCCTACACTAGCCTTCAGGAAGGAATGGAGCTGCATAGTAGTTCACAGTTTCCTCTTATGCTAATATAGCATATTTTGCAGAATACCTTATTTCTTTTGTGATAATGAGTCTATAGCCTCAATGGTAAAAAGACAGATGAGACAGCACACAATTCTGGTTGCCTTTAATGTTTGTGTTAATTTTTGTTTTTGATTACAGTCTTTGAAACATGAATATTCAGTATGGTATAGGGTACAATCCTAACCAGGTCTATTCAGACGTAAGTCCTATTTTGTTCAATGGGGCTTACTCTCGGGAAAGCGTGGTTTGGCTTGCAGCCATAGTCTTCTTTGAATCTGTTTTTTTTTTGTGGAGATTTAAGAGAATGTATTATACCTTGTTCAGATACATTTTTGTTTTAAAAACCATTTCTTTTACTAGGTGATGAATTGGACAAGTTGCTAGAGAAAATGCAACAGAGACGAGGAGATAATGTTGTAATCCCATTCAATGGCGATGTTAATGAATGTGTATCATCTCAAGAAGCTGCTGCTATGGTTTCCACCCAAGAACTGGGTAAGGGCTGCTTCACAAGAAATGAAGTAATGAATGTTTTAGCCAAATTTGGAAGTATGCTTAGGAACCAGAGAATATAGCATTCTGATCCACAAAGCTCCTGTTTTGTTGTGGTGTGTCACATCACCTCATTCCCCTCATGCTTACACAGTCAGGCCAGAGTGAAACCCTGGAAAACCTGGGCATCAGCCATAGAACAATATTCTGACACTTCCCTGCTCTTGGCTCTACAAGAAGTGGTGTACTAGTGGGAAGGATGGGGAGATACTCCAGTGTAGAGCTGCATTGGACCCCACAGAAGGTGGTTAGGTCGTCCACCCAATAATGGGGCCATTGTCAGTAAAGCTGAGAAATGTTCCCTCTTGCTAGACCTAAGCTAAGCTATGCACAAAGTGGTCAATAATACAAATTTGAAACAAATACAAGTTTCAATACATAAATACATATTAGATTACCTAGTATAAAATGCTACAACAGAAGCAATTTAGGGCCCAATCCTATGCTGTTCACCTGCCCTGTGGTACAGAGGTGCCAAAATGGCTGCCATTGTATCCTGTGTGGCAGGAAAAACAGCCAGAGATCTCCACATCAGTTCCCTTACCCTGTGTAGTCTTCCGACAGCCCCAGTGGGTCTACTCGGATCTGTGCCAGCTCAGTTGCTAGCGCAGAACCAAGGAGACCCATGTTTGGCTCCGTGTTGGGCACCAAGGACCTGTGTTGGGCTCTGAGGCTCTGGAGAAGGGATAGAATCTGGCAGCATCCTCTGCTGCTGTCCCTGCCCCCCTCCCAGGCCCAATCTGCCCTCTGGCCTACCTGCCATACCCTCCTCCTTCCCAGATAATCCTCCCTACCAAGTGCCCAGTGCTCCTCTTCCTCATTCTGCCAGTGCCTGCTTATGCTGGCCTCTCTGCTGGCACCTCCCTCGTTCTGGTTGCTGCAATGTGCCTTATGGCATGTTTGCAATGGCTGTTGTTTTAAAATTATGTAAAATGGAAATGTTATATATTGTTATGGAAAATGGAAATGTTATGTAAAATGGAAATACGTTTGTTGTGTTTGCACCCTACCTTTCCCCTCCTCCAAGGAGCTCAGAGTCTGTGTCAGTGGGTGGGATTAGGCAATTTTCCAGAATTCTCACATCCAGATACTGACCAGGCCTGCGCAGGTTTACTTTCAGAGATGGAAGCTGATTATCAAGCATTTTTAAATTATTCTCTGTGAAGCAAAAATATGTTTCTGCTTTCCCCTAGATTTGGACACTGAAACCTTCCAAATTTATCAACCACAGCTCACAATTGCCAGAAAGCTCTTGTCGCAGGTATGTGCCATAGCAGATAGTGGCAACCAAAGCCTGGATCTGGGCCACTTCAGCAAAGTAGATTTCATCGTTGTAGTTCCTCGTTCAGAGGTGCTGGTCCAGCAAACTATTCAACGGATTCAACAATCAGGTAAAAAAAGTGGAGAGGGGAAGAAACCATATTAAGCCCAACAAGACATTTCTATAAGCCCGGACTGGATTATGGTGTATTGCGTTAAACAGCAAGAACAAAAATTCAACCAACAGACCGAAGATCTTGGTATATCAAGTGATTTGTAACTGTATTGTTGTGAAAAAGATCATAACCAGGATAGGTTTTTGTTTTTCTTTTCTTAGTGCTATCAAAATTGTGTGCCAAGATAGTCCAAGTCCTGCACCTGCCCCAAAAAGCTTCTTGTGTCTTGTTTATAGTATTCAAATACGGCATATTTATAGACATTTGCTTATTGTATCATAATCTGTGGCCTGTTGAGGTGGAAAGCTACAAGAGGCAGAAGAAAACTACACTCCTGTTTTCATCCTGATATATTTAAATTCCTTTCCCATCCAGTCCCAGGATTTCAGTGTGGATAAACATTTACCCTTCTTTTCTTTCCCTGCAGTGTGAGACAGAGGTGTGAGCGTCATGGCTGAACTGGCATTTGAGTTTGGCCTATATCTGGACCCAGCAATTTGTCCACACTTTTTGTCTTAAGCACTGGAACATTACTGTTTGTTTTTTTATTACTTCAGACAAAAGCAGTGTTGCCCCCCTCCCATTTCTTCCCCCAGGTGTTCTTGTAGACTTGGGCCTTGAAGAGAATGGAACCGCTTACCAAAGAGCTGAAAAATATGTGGTGCGACTAGACAATGAGATTCAAACCAAGTTTGACGTTTTCATGAGGCGGGTGAAGCAGAATCCATACACTCTCTTTGTGCTGGTTCATGACAATGCTCATGTAGATTTAACAAGGTATTTTGTTCAAAATAAAACTGCATTGCATTCCATAATTTACTGGTTGTTTTCTTTCATATCTGTTGGATGGTGAGGATCAATTCTGAAAGATGTTTTAGTAGTCTTTAGTAAGCTATAAGGCAAGAAATTCAGCAGGTATGTCTTCTCCTGTCATTGTGAGTTTTGTCATTGTGAGTTGTAGGAAAATATGCACCTACAAAGCATCTTCCTGTTTTGTAGCTGTAAGGGCTGTAAGTTCCAGAGTAGGCACCACAGCCTCTAATGCCTTTTGGTTGCCCAGTATTGGGAACGGTCAGCTTTTAAAGAGCTGTAGGCTGCTGTGATTTTCCCTTGGGCTTAGCATTATGTAACCGCTGACCATGTACAGGATGGTGTGCAATATTTCTGGTGACATGATGATTGGTGCATGGGTTTTGCTTTGCTTTGCTCTTCTGTACATCCTTGGTCCACCACTATAATAATTGCTAAGGCCTTCCCTAGATAATATTGTCAAGAATCTGAGAATCACAACCATTAGGGAAAAAATAAGTACAGTAATACTTGCAACAAGAATGCAGGCTCCAGTCCTTGAAAACAAAGTATGAAACAAGACTATGCTGATTGGCCAGTTACTGATTGGTCAGAATACACAGCTCTTATTGGCTGCAAAAACTGCCAATAAACCAATGATAAACAGCATTGTAATAAAACAACACTAAAGAAATCTGTCTTATTGGAGCTATTACTTATGCAAAGTAAGTAGCACTAACTGTGATTCCTCACCTTAAACAGTGAGGTTCTGATTCTGGTTTGTTGGCAAGTTTGGGTTCAAACATAAAGTGAAACAATGATTTACCTAAACAAATTATGGTTTTGAATTATGTTTGAACCCTGTCATTGTTTCCTCTTGTCAAAGAGAAACATTCAAATAGTTGTCTGTATGTTGTATAAAGTATGTATTGTATATTATGGTGTCTATTTTACTATAAGTAGTAAATGTGTAATTTTCTATGCTCAGGAAGCAGTTTCTATAGCAGTTCCCATTCTGTATTTTTCTATAGATTTTAAAAGTTCCAGCAAGTTTTGGAGGTATGCCCTATTTACCCTGTGTGACACTGTGTTATCACTAACTGTTTTGACATTGCAATTTGCAAAATGGGCAGAATCAGATAGCCAACAGCTCTTGAAATCTGGCATTAGGTACCAGAGATTCAGCATAGACCAGGTAATTAGACATAGAGTGCACTAACTGAAAGCTCTACAATATTATAGCTCCACTGGCGCCTGTATGTTGCTATCTTCTCTTTTTAAACATGTTAATTTTATTATGGCTCTTCAATCACTTGAGAATCTGTTCAAGTGGTGGACATGGTTATGTCCACGTATAGCCATTCATTGTATGCCTGGAGGACCCAGGTCTCCATATAGTAGGTACCACCAATTGGTAAGTGTTTGAGGAGACACCACATGGCAGAAAGCTTCATTTTGTTATTTTGTTTTCTAGAGAGAACCATTAAGCCTAATGGTAGAGCTGAACAATAACATCCTGCTTTCTTGAGTGTTTTCCTAATTTCTTGTGAACTGAGAACTCCTGTAGTCTCTGTTTTAATCTGTTTTGTTCCATAGAATGTGAAATAAAAACTCTTTAAGTTCTTTATCTCTTTTCTTAGTGCCATCTCAAGCTCTCTGACTCATGGGGAGCCCGGTCATGGACTTGCTGATAGAGTAATAAATTGCAGAGAAGTCCTTGAAGCTTTCAACCTCCTTGTTCTTCAAGTGAGTTCTTTCCCATATGCTCTTCAAACTCTGCAGTCCAGAATCAGCTCTGCCAATGAAGTACACTGGATACAGTTTGGCAACATGGTGAGGGTCTAAATGCTGTGATGATAATACATGCTTAAAACCTGTTTCTATTTTCCCATGACCATCTTTGGATCTTATCTTTTTAGCCCTATTGATAATATAAATAGGGAAATGTTTTACCTTTATGTCAGGGCCCAACGTGACACAACTGGAATGGGCAGACAGACCAATGATCAGGTTCCAGAGCAGGCAGTTGTTTTCTAAAGGACCAGAGGTAGATGGTATGGTCTAAGAAGAGCAAGTTCTTGGGACTCAAGTTCCATGATGGGCAAACTGGAATCCAAGGTCAAATGATCTAGCCAAGAAGATTTTGAGGGTCAAATTTGGGAGTAGTTGGGCAAGGCAAGGCAGAGTTTGTTTTGCACCTTAATCTAGATCAGGGATGTCAAACTTGTTTCATACATAGAACCAAATTTAGCATTCACACTGCCTTCTGAGGGCCAGATATGACATCATTAAGCAGAAAGTGACATCATGAAGCAGATGATGGCCAGAAGTAAGCACTTTGTTCTCACATAGAAATTCATTAACTGCAGATGACAGAAGAGAAAATGTGCAAATCTTGTTCTTCTTTTCAAGATATGAGATAGTCCAATTATAAAGCTGGGAGAGCCCACTTATAACGGGGGGGGGGGAATTCCTGCTGGACACTGCATTTAGCCTGTGGACCTTATATTGACACTTCTGATGTAATTGTTATGAGAAGCTCAACATAGGGAGCCAAGTCCAGAGAAGTTCTTATATAGGGAGCAGAGACCCTTTTGTCTTCGTAGGTCATCTGATTCCTCCTGGGCTGGTTAGCTGTAATGTGCCTTCTGGCCATTGTGTAGGAGAAAGGGTTAGGACAGTCAGCTTCTCTCTCTGCAAACTGTCCTGATGGCCTAGTAGAGTGCTAGAGCCTTGCTGTCAGTGTTTCTCCTGAGACTCCTGGTACCTTACAATTGATTAAGCAATGTCTGTAGACAAGCCTAGATAGTATCTAATAAGGAGGGCAGTTTATAGGATGATGATCTGGTGTAGAATTCAGCCTCCAAACTCTTTTGGCTGCCCTGGATAGGGCCAGAGATGCCACAATGGAAGTATTTCCCTCATGAACATGGGGCTGGGATGTTCAAACTAAGCTCTACATCAGTGGTTTTCAAACTCTCTTGGAGAGTTTGAGCCGCTCTAAGTTCTTCCAGGGGCGGGGGGGGGGGGAGACAGCAGGGGCAGGGGGAAGACAGTGGCACAATTCCCATGATTGCACTGCTCAGGGGGCTGCAGGGGCTTGGCTGCATGTACCTGAGCCTCCCAGGGGTGTGGGGAGCCCTGCACGACCTTCTGCAGGGCTCCCCGCAGCTTCAGAAGTGGAAGTGGAGCAATCGCACTCCACTTCTGCTTTAGAGGAGGCAGGGCGTGATTGCTCTGCTTTCGCTTTCAAAGCTGAGGGGAGCCCTGCAGAAGGTCACACAGGGCTCCCTGCATCCCCAGGAGGCTGCAGCAGGCTCAGGTATGTGCAGCCAAGCCCCTGCAGCCCCCTGAGTGGCGTGATCCTGGGGATCGCGCCGCTACCTCCAGTCTGCCCCTGCCCCATAAGGTGAAAGTGGCCAGGGCCCACAGGCTGGGGCATCGTGACGCCCCAGTTTGAAAAGCCCTGGTCTACACGATCCATTTTAAGGTCCCACTAGAAAAGATTGCCCAGCTACAAAAATTTGCAGGGAAACAGAATGTGATTACATTAAACAAATGAATTTAATCTCTTGTTTATGGTGAAAGAAGTCATTGTAAAATATATGTTTTATGTTCATTTATATGAACAAAATAATTATGTTCATTTGTTGGGAAGTAGTCAAAACACATACTAATGTTTTGGATGTAGGACAAATATAAACTGTAAGATTTGCTTGCAATATTTCTGTTTGGAACAGGAAGAACTAAGCCAAGATGAGAAGTTGTATTTTGGCTTGAATGAATACAGCAAATCTCTGCAGTGGGGAATCACAAGCCCTCTTCTGAGATGTGATGAAACCTTTGAAAAAATGGTGAATACACTTTTAGAGAGGTAAATGCTTTTGTGATATTATTTAGCTAGATTCATGTACATGGATGTCCTGAAACCTGGAGGTTTGCTCTCATTCCAGGAATAGTGGATGTAGTGTTCTAGTGCATCATCTTTTTTTAAATTATTTTTCCCAAAAACAAATATATAAAAACCAAACACAACAAACAAAACATAATACATTACAAACATTACACATATGAGGTGCAGGATATCATACGTCACTTTAACTAATAAATCATTACATATGTCCTAATCCAGTGATGGCGAAGCTTTTACAGACCAAGTGCTCAAACTGCAACCCAAAACCCACTTATTTATTGCAAAGTTCCAACATGGCAATTTAACATGAATACTGAGGTTTTAGTTTAGAAAAAACAACTCATACATTAACATCTTTTACCAACTATTACTTGTAACCCATAATGAACTTTTCCTCTAGAACTTTGTCCAATCCCTTCTTAAAGGCATCTAGGCAAGTTGTCATCACTGCTTCCTGTGGCAAAGAGTTCCACAGACTAATTACATGCTGGGTAAAGAAATATTGGCAGGGAGGGGGTGGCTGCAAGACCTTGCCACTGCTCATTTTCTCAAACAAGAAAAAAAATTTTTTAAAAAAGCCCCACCCACAGAAGTGGGCTCTAAGGCTGCAATCCCAGCCACTCTTTCCTGGGAGTAAACCTCATCCACTATAATGGGGCTTAATTCTGAGTAGATACACACACTGTAATGGCACTTACTTCTGAGTAGACATGCACAGGAGTGGGCTCCAAGGCTGTCATCCTAGCCATGCTTTCCTGGGAGCAAACCCCATTGACTATAATGGGACTGACTCCTGAGTAGACATGCATAGATTGGGCTCTCAGGCTGACATCCTAGCCTTGCTTTCCTGGGAGCAAGCTCCATTGACTATAATGGGACTGACTCCTGAGTAGGCATGCATAGGATTGGGCTCTCAGGCTGCCATCCTAGCCATGCTTTCCTGCGAGCAAGCTCCAATGACTTTAATGAGACTTACTTCTTAGTAAGTAAGGACCAGCACCATGTGCAGGGCTGGCGCCCCAAAGCCCACAGCAGCAGCTTCACTGTGCCCGCCCACATGCCGCATGTGAGCTGCCCGCCTTGCCCCAGACAGGGGAGGGAGGAAGCGCTCCCATTGGGCTGCTGGGCAGAGGGGCAGGTGATGTGAGAAACGTCCCCTCATAGAGCCTCTCAGCCTTCCCCCTCCCTTGGTGGCCTGGCTAGATGGGCGCCTTGGGAGCACCCCTGGGTCTTTGGTGTCAGCCCTCCCTATCTCCCTCTTCCCCCTGCTGTCCATTCCTTTCTCCCTCTTGGCCTTGCCCCTCCCTCCTTTGCCCCAGCTGCTGCAGAGCAGGAGAAGGCTGGCTTTGTGGCTGTTCAGGCTCCTCATGCAGACACGCAGCAGCTGGTGGCACCTCCCGGGGGCAGCAAGCCTAGAGACTTGTACCTGGCAGCTGGGGCGACAGCACGTGTGCCCACAGAGAGGGTTCTGTGTGCCCTCTCTGGCACATGTGCCATAGGTTAGCCACCACTGTCCTAATCCAATTTCTCTTCTACTTTAACCTCTTAATGTTCATTTATCTTTCATATCATATCATACTGTATCATATATATAACACATTTATCTAAATGCCCTATATTATACTTTCTATGAATTCATTTTTAACCAAGCATAAAATCTTTATAATATAGATACCAATCAGGAAGCCCCATACCTCCTCTTAATTTCATATCTTGCAAGGCCTTCATTTTGATTCTTGGCTTCTTTCCCTGCCATGTAAATTTTGATATAATTGGACTAATTTCTTTTAATATATCTTGTTTCAAAATTACAGGGATTTTTTGGAAAAGAAAAATTTTTTTAGGCAAAACATTCATTTTCACTGCAGCTACTCTTCCCAGCAACGAAAGTTGTAGTTCTTTCCATTTTGTCAATTCTTTTTTTATTTCTTCAATTAATTTCAAATAATTATCTTTCACTAATATACTTGTTTTCTTCTTTAGTTGGATCCCTAAATATTTTATTTTTTCTTCTTCTTGAAAGCTTGTTAATTCCACCAATAGTGCATCATCTTTTTGAATGTTTTCAAATTCCCACAATTGCTTTAAAAAAGATATCTGCAGATCTCATGCTTACATGATAACCCACCCATCACAGTGTATGTAGTCTGATTTTCATTCCTGGAATATCCAATTAAAGGGTTTCCGGTTGCAAGGTTTGGTCTTAACATTGTTGCTGTCGCTCTTACGTTTCAAGCAATTTTCCTGAAATCAGTATGGGAACCACAGCAGGGACCCCATAAAGCGCTTTCTTCCCACCATGGTTTCTTCCCATTTCACCCCCCCCCCCATTTAAACAAAAAAAGGGGGGAAAGATCAACTCATGTGTTCATCATAATGTGTAAATATGTAGTCCAGTATTGGACTATAAAGCCACCATTGACCACAATTGTCTTTTTGTTCTTTTCCTTTGAGATCTTTATATATATTGATGTTTATTACATAAGATTGATGTTGGATATGGGCACAATTGTGTTCTCATTTCTTATTTGCATATTTGTCCTACATGTCAAGTATGATGGGGAAAGAGGGATACAGTAATAGCTCATTACCAAGTATGTACTTTGAATGTGTGAAGGCCCAATCCTCTCCAACTTTCCAGTACTGACGCAGCTGCAATGTAGGTAAGGAAAAAACATTCCCTTACCTTGAGGAAACAGCCGTGACTGCCCCCACCCCCACTACTGGGTGCAGCGCAAGCCAGTTGGTATGGCTACATCAATGCTGCAAAGTTGGATAGGTTTGGGCCCTGAAGTGCTATAGTTTATGTACAGGTACTTTCAGAATCTTAGGGTCACTTGAATTGTCCTACTCTTTAGGTTTATACAGGTACAAAAGTAATTTTAAATGACACATTTAAAATAAGTGTGTTTGTGATGATTATTGTTCAGATACATTTGTCAAGAAGCTAGGATTGGTTCTTAGCAGGTGTACAGTTTAAGTTTTCTACCATGTAACATGAATCGGTTTTCTGGTGGATGATCATATTTGTGGCCTGCTGTCTTGGCAAGACTGCCAGGTGGACTGATTCAACATGAAGTAGATCCTTAGCTGTTAACTTGGACCTGATTATTTTAATTTGAGCAGTGACAACCTTGAATGTATCAATCCTTTCAAATACAGTCTTTGCATCAAGTGAGCATTGTACCATCAGGGTGAATTTAAGTATCACTCAAGGGAGCTGTTCAAACACAATGATATCATGTATCAGCAGTTCTTCCTATTGATGGTATCTATATTTAATGCTGTCTTTCAAGTGTAGTTGACTTGGATGTACCCACTTTGTAGGTCCTTTCTAGTTGTAATCTTCATGCAAAGAAAAGGCTGTTGTAATTCAACCTTCAGATGCTCCATTTAGTATCCTTAACCTCTGTTCCACTCTGTATGCGTATGTTAGTGTTTTATACGTTAGGCTTGAACTGAGAGTACTAGGAGGATCCGTCTATTTTTCCTGCAAGCCAGGCAGACTTTAATATAGGTCAATGCAATTTTTGTACAGTGAATCATTTAATTAAAATGAGAACATAGATAGCACAAAATATACATTGCAGAAATAGTTTTTTCTTCTCTTTGTTGTCTGGTGTTGTTAGAGCAGCATACGCTGATTTGACTGACTAAACAGAACTGCGTTTCTTTCAAGGTACCCCAGGCTGCACAGCATGGTGATTCGCTGCTATCTGCTTATTCAGCAGTATTTGGAAGCCTTGATGGCTCTCACCACGATGGTCTCGCTCAGAGACCACAGCACACCAGAGACTCTTAGCATCGTGGATGACATCATCACTGCTCCTGGCAAAGATAAGAATGGTCGAGGCCACATGCTTGTAATCCGGATTCCCTCTGTACAGCTGGCTATGCTGGCCAAAGAGAGGCTGCAGGAAGCAAGAGATAAACTAGGCCTGCAGTATCGTTTTGAGATCATCTTGGGGAACCCGGCTTCAGAACTGATTGTTGCCAAGCACTTTGTGAAGCGATTAAAGGTGAGCTTCTGTCCAAGGCTGCTCTTGCATAAATATTGGCAGATCATTCTGGATTTGCATTTGAATGAAACATGTACCAGTTCATTCATTGACTTGTATGTTCAATTTCTCATGGAGAAAGGGGCATAATATAAATGCACAGGAAAGCTACATTAATTCCAACATTTTGGGGTTACACACAAAGCACTTCAGGCATAAAGAAGCTCATGGAAGCAGATTTTCCTTCTCCCTCCCCCTCCTGCACTCCAGAAAAGCCACTTCTCAGGGCCAGGGGTCCCAGGCACCTCCATTCAATTTCCAGCAATTCCCTCTCCTGAAATGCTGCATGCCACTCCCCATCTTGTTGTCAAGAATCCCCTAACCATCAGGAATGACTTTTGGGGGGCACTAACACCTGCATCTGGCAGGGGAGGGCAGGTATGTTTCCATGACCTTTCTTGAACTTGCACCACTGTGGACACAATACATTTTCATTGTGGCCAAGCTTTATGATACTCTCATGAAGCCAAAATAAAAAAATAAAAAGGCTGTGGGTGTAATAATGAGTTGATTCTGCAGTGGTGTGCAAACCAAGTAGGAAAAAGAGTCAGTGCAAATGTCCTTGAGGATTGTTGGGTGTACTGCTATAGGAAAACACTCAGGGTTTTGCAGATCATGGCTGCAGCAACAGCAGCTAATACTTCAGTGCCAGCAAATGTGCATGGTGGAAAGATTTATTGAAATACATAATGTGTAGGCAGAAAGGGAATGGTGGGGCTTGGTGGAAGAGAGGCACCGTTAACTTTAAGCATATGCCTTAAAAAAGAATCAAGTGTATGCTTTTCCCCATTCTCATGCAGAGTTGCACCAATCAGAAGAGTTGCTCAAAAATCTGAAGACCATGTGGCAAGGGCCATTGTCCAAACAGAGCACAATGTTCTGACTAGGACTAAGAGGCTGACTAGCTTGCTGTGGTGCAAGGTCTGGCACAGTGAAAGCATTTTGCAGACTTTTTTAGCATCAGACTCTTGGTCCAAAAGAACGTGCGAAATCACTTTCTATTCAACTTGAATATTGCAATCTTGAATCCACTTTCATTGAGAATAACAGAGTTCACTGCAGAACAAAACTGATCTTGCAAACCATGAGAAGGTAATCCCAGTAAGAACTGTCAATGTTTAACTAGAGAAGAAAGCTCTTCTGGAGTACCCTGAGGATAAGCACATTGTATCTGAGCCTTTCCATAAAAACCTGATTCACTTCTTTTCCTCTCAGTTCTGTCTCAAGTGATGTACAAGCCTGCACTTGAAATAAACTAACATTACATTTTATCCCTTCAGGGTGATTTATATTTTTATTTCCTGCATCTGAGCAGGCCCCATGGAGCATGATAATAGAAGCTTGGTAGCTTCTACACAGGAGAGAACTGTATAAATTTATCCAGGAGGCTTGGTCTGCGTTCAGAAACATGCTGCACTGCAGGTGCTGAATGCCACAGGGTGTTGAGTGAAGAAGGGAAGTAGGTCTCTAATAGAAAAGAAGAGTTCTGCCCCTAACCCTGAGAAAAGTATTAGTCATAGGCCTCTTCGGAGTGGAAATTTCTCAAAAGCAGAGCAGCATATTAACTCATTGAGTGTTCCATTTTCAGACCTGTTTTTATGCCTCCAGAGAAATTACTCATAAGGCACAGTGTACAAATGAGGGGGCAACAGAAAAAGTGGCAGATTGAGAGGCGTAAAAAACTGAGAGAAAGCTATCGCTGGAAGTGTCCTGCTTGCTGTGTATGCATGCTCAAGGGAGCTTTTGTTAAGCTAAATATCTCCTGAAGAGGACATGATTACATAGAAGTGTTCTGATGATGATCTGGCACTGCCCCCATTTTTAAAGTGGCACTTTTTAGGGGCTGTGTCACAGGCATTTATATGTTTTTCTGTTTTTCTTTTTAAAAATATATACGTTATCCTCTTCAGGTGGTCAGGTTACAATCTGGTTGCATTTTGTACTTTAGCTACAATTAACAACTTTGATACCATTAAGAGGGCTCAGGTATCATTAAAACCTCTGAAGTAAAAAAGTTCTGGCACTGGATGTACCGCCCCTTGACTGCCGTGTGCCAGTTTGCCATTCCCTTCTTCCTGTTGTGGTAATATGCTGCTTATTGTATCACTTGAGAGCCATGTAAACAGCAACAAGCATGGAAGAGGACAGACATAAAGAGATCACATCACCACTCTGTCTTTTGAACTTCCATCTGTAATTGTGTTCTTGAAAGTACCATAATACCAAGTGGTTTACTAGATGCAAAATTACTAACAATTCCACTTTCTTTCCTTACTATTGGAATGTATTTAAAGCAGCATTGCACATCATTACGTGTTTGAAAACATAATGAGGCAGATTTTATTTGCCTTTCGTTTGCAAGAATGAACACCCAGTACCAGCGCTGGTTGATGTCATTGCCAGTTACTTGGGAGGTCACACACAACATGACAAACATCAGTAAGAGGCTCAGGGCAGATGGGAGGACCTTTCTGAGTGTGCAAAAAGTGCATGCTGGAGCACTGCCGCCAAGCCATGCCTCCTACTGCCGCTTGTCATATTGCATTGCTGGTCTCACTGGCAGGTGGCGGAGGTCTGGGGTCTTGTGAGTATCACTGGACACCACCTCAAGTACCACTGGTGGTACTACTGGTTGAGAAACTTTGGTTAGACAGCCCAATCCTGAAGGCAGCGGGTGCAGTGGCACCAAAACAGCTACTGTAGCATCCAGCAGCACTGCTGAGACTGCCGGAGGTCTTCTCGGGGAAGCCCCAAACACCACAATGGAGCTTCTCAAGTCTTCACTGACTATTTTGCCAGCACAGACTTGAGAGCATGTCAGGCCACAAGTTCAGAATCTGGCAGAGCAGGTCTCTGCTGGTCCCCCATCCCACTCTGGTTCCTTCCCCTGCCTCGGAACGCTGCCCCCCCCCCCGCTCCTGAGACCCTCACTGCCGCACAGTACCTAGCTCTGGGTTGCATCCAGCCGGTTCTGGGCTCAGCACCGACTGATGGTGGGCCAGTGTCGGCCCTGACTTTGTGCAGTGTATCACAGGCATGCCTTAAAGCAACACCCATTATTGGCGCTGGAGCTCAGTGCCAGTGCTGGCCCAGTTCAGGATTGTGCCCTAAGCCATTTCTTAGGGCTATGCTACAGCAACTTTGATATGATTAAGTGAGAAGCTTTTCACAAGTGTGGATAAGAACAATTCTTAGTATGTAACATGTCACTTGTGAATATGGAAGTGGAAAATGCCATTTTAAAACTGAATGATTTATTCAATTTCTGTTTTTCGTTTACTTTGTAGGAGCAAAAAATATTCCACTTGACACAGCAGTCATTGTTTACTCTCACTATTATTTATTCCTGAATTTTTTAATTCCTATTCATACTTAGTTCCAACTTTCTTCCAATGTTATAATTTAATTTTTGTTCTACTAAGAGCATTATAGTAAGGAATCCAACAAGCTTGAAACATTTCAAGCATTGAATGATTTTTTTTTTTTAAATCAACCTATTATATAGTCTCTGTTTGTGATAGACATTATGGGATTGTAGGTTTGTAAACACAAGATATTTTCTTTTGTGTGGGAAGAGATTTTTTTTTATTTCCAGTGGCGTGGATCCAAAAGTGCCCCTCCAATAATGGAAAGCCTGTTTTACTTATAGAAGGCCTATTTTTGACTTAGTAAATGTTACCTGAGAAAAATGATCCTGAATCCAGAAGCGTCTTTCTCTTTGCTCAAGCTCTTGTGCCAAGATTTTGCACAAATTTTTTTCAAATCCTTTGTATGGTCCCCTAAAGTTCATACACTATGGCCTATATCTTCTGCATTCATGGTGTTTTTTTTACTATAATGCACCCCCCCCCCCAATACACTGTGCCTCTACACAGTGGGAGGTCTTCTGCAAGCATTCACAGAAGAGCATGAAGCACTTACCCTGGTTCCCAAATTTCCCGAGAGAAACTCCCCAAACTATTGGTACTTCCTTATAGAATACTTAAGTTAGCGACTTGATGGATTCTCTTCACCTGTTTGGTGAAATAAATAAATAAGCATGAGAAGGATTTTAATACAGTGGGCCCTCCATATCCATAGGGGTTTGGTTCTGGAACCCTGTGTGGATACCAAAATCTGTGGATGTTCAAGTCTGCTGATGTCACGCTGATAAAATTGCGTAAATTGAATACATTTGTGTAAATTACCTGAACTTGCATAAATTGCCTTAGTAAATGGGCAGGCACAAGGCAAATGAGGTGACATTTTTTATTTTCAAAAAAATACACTTTCAGTTGCTTAAATCTGCAGACATGAAACCTGCGGATATGGCAGGCCCACTATATTTGCTTTATTTTCCTTATTGTCATCATTATGTTTAATTTATTACTTTTGCCATGCCCAGGCAAGTAACAACCTTCTGTTACTGCTTATTCTCCCACTATACACTTTATGCCCTCTGTCACAGGTATTTAACTAAGGCTAGTGGTAGTATACATGGTAAGGCTACTCAATCACTCCGCGGTGCTTCCAGATCGAAGTTGGATAGTCCACTGCACTGGATTATTTTCGGTATCCAGTCCGCAAGAGGGGAAAAGAGGAATATGCAGCAGAACTATCAGCATCCTGCTATCTCTGGATGATGTCTCATCTTGGGTACCTGTGTGCAAGGAGTGACTTCAGGATAAAGAATGAATGAGAAGTTGCAAAAATGGAGTCCAAGCTTTCTTGCTTTTCTTTCCTCACAGGCATGGAGAGGAAATGAGCGGGAGGATTGGTTCCCTCACACATACCAGGATCTAGAAGGCCTACCTTGTATTGTTGTGTTAACTGGCAAGGACCCACTCGGGGAAACTTTCCCCAGGTATGCTTGAATTTACAGAGCAATTGTTAAAGTGTCTGTACAATTTCCAGCTGACAATCTATAAATACTGAATGACACACATACACATTTCCTTGCTGTGACTGGAGAAAGAGTAGTAGAAATATATGCTGATGATGGAAAGGAATAAGTAGGTCCAGTGTACATTGCTCTAGATGCTAAAAATGGGCAGCCCAATCCAAATGCCCCTTGTGTCGGCTTCCTAGTGTTGCAAATGTGCCATAAAGCCTGTTTATGTAGACTTGGGAGTCAGCTGGGCCGGCCCAGAGGCCAGTGCCAGCTCACCAGGGTCAGATCCAGACCTTGCACTGGCTGGGGGAGGTAGGCTTGCACTGGGCAACAGAGGGGATGGAACAGGGCATTCTGGGGGCATTTTTGGGTGCAGGGAGGGTGGAATGGGAAGCAGATTGGGCCCAGGAGGGGGTAGTATCAGTGGCAGCAGCGTACATTGTATCCTAACCCCATCCCCAGCCTGGGCAGCCACACACGGGCTGTTCAGATTTGCGCCAGCTAAATAACTGGCACAGATCCAAGTAAACCTATTGGGCAGGCTGGGGCTCGACACAAGGTAAGGGGAAAAATATCCCCTTACTCTGAAGTGACTTCCAGCAGCCTCTTAACCTGCGCTGGATAGAGTGCAGGCCACTGCAGCCTGGCTGTACCAGTGCAGGTTAGGATTGTGCCCTAAATTTTTCAGAAGGATAGGGAAAAAGGCAAAGTCCGTGACCTCATCCAATCCAAGAAATTCCTCACACATTTGAAGAGTACTACTTTGATCTGCATTTCTAGAAAGGAAGGGCTTTCTCCTGATTCTACTCCATTATTCTTCTGGTGTTTCTGTCTGTTTCATGTTCCCTTCCTTCTGATTAAACTTAGAGAATTCTGGAAATTAATTTCAGAACTGGTGTGCTTGACACTTGGTGGTATAGGATTTGGTGTAGGATATATGAGCTATCTTTATGGCTGTCCCTCTATCCCAGTGTTTCTCAACCAGTGGTACAGGTACTATAAGTGGTACTTGAGGTAGTGTCTGGTGGTTCTCATGGAACCCCTGCACAACTGCTGCTCTGCAGTGAAACCAGGAACATGACACAACAAACAACTGTAGGAGGCTAGGCTTGGTGGGCAGAGCTCCAAGGCATGTTTTTCCTTGCTCAAAAAAGCCCTCCCATCAACCCTGAGCCTCTTACTGGTGTTTGTTGCATCACGTCTGGCCTCCCAATCTAGAAGTAACTGGCTATGATGTCATCACCAGTTACTTCTGTTGGTTCTCCAAATAGGTGGACCATGTAAAGTGGTATAGCAGAGGACAAATGTTGAGAGATGCTGCTCCATCCTATCAAAGCCCCTTCTTTGTAACAGTCAAGCTCATGGAACAGCACAAAGTGAACAATTCATATTTAAAATCACAAGAATCCATCATTGTTTTTAAAAAAATCCTTATACAGTATATGTGTTGATTTTCTAGGTCCTTAAAATACTGTGATCTTCGACTGATTGACTCAAGCTATTTAACTCGCACTGCCTTAGAGCAAGAAGTAGGCCTGGCATGTTGCTACGTTTCAAGGGAGGCAATCCGAGGACCCATCGTAGCTCTTGACCTCAGCGAGAAGGAGCAGGAGAAGGTCAGCGTTGGTGAGAACGATGCTGATGAGTTGCTGATTGACTTGGAGAGGCCCCAGAGTAACAGCAGCGCTGTGACAGGAACCTCAGGTTGGTTGTTGGTTTGTGCTGCCCTGTAAATGCCCTTGGTCCCAGATCCTGGGCTTCCAGGGGGTGCTGAGTAGCCAGCAGTGAAGCAAGTAAGAGGTTATAAAGGCAGTACACTTCTGGGGGGAGAAAAAGAGATTGTTGCTTGAATCTCAGGAGGGGAAATGTGCTCCGAAGAGGGAAGCAGAAAGGAGACAATTTATGTCCTGTCCAAGATAGCAAAAAGCCTAGGGCCAACTCTGTTATTTCTTTTTTATTACAAACAAAAGCTGGAACTGCAGTCATTGAAATAAGCAATACAGTATGTGCTTTGCTTGTTCTGAGTGAAGGTATGGCAATGGCAAAAAGCAACAATTAGCTTGAAAAATGAACCAGAACTTTGATTTTGATGTTAATGAGGAAGGAGATGGAAAAGGGAAGGGATTGGTTAATAGCTGTTATGGTGCCTGTCTAAATATAGCAAGTCCTTTAACAGCTGCTTGGGGGTAACAAAGATATTATTAGTATTGGACATCTGTTTTTTTTTGCAGAATAGCAGGGCCCTGAGAGCTAGCCTTGAATGTAGGTGTCAGGCTTAAATGTCTCCCTGATTTACTATCATGAAAAATAGGCTACCATGTTTCTTTCTAAGTCAGTTGTATATTGCATCTCCTATGTGACCCAAGGCCGCAGTTGCGGATTTGTCTCTGGTTCATAGACCAGAATGAGGCAAACGGGCAAGGTAAAACCTGGGCTGGGCCAGGATTGCTTCTTGCTTCACTAGATTGTTTCAGCAGTGATGCATCTGTGCTTCTCAGAACAGAAAGCTGCTGTCATAGACAGGCATGATGGCCAAATGAAACCTGGTAGAGGGTGTCTCTTGGAGTTCCCTAAGTTCAGTGTAGCTCAGGGTTTGCTTGCCTGCTTTTTAGTAGGTTTTGACTGGTTAGTTCAAATCAGTTTGTGAAATTAATCCTGAGTCCTCATTGTCTGTTCTCACTGATTCTCATTGCCTCCTTACAGTTTGCAAGTTCAGATCATGAAACAAGGGCCCCCTGTACTAAGCGTCACACAGAAGTGACCATTTTACCAGGTGTGGGTTTTTTCATCTTAGAGCCCAGTCCCATTGGGCGTTCCACTGGTGCTCCAGCCCCACTGCTGGAGCTGGGTGTTGTAAAAGTGCCATAAGGCGCTTTCCTGCTGACAGGTGACACCCAGCATCAGCGGAGAGGCCAGTGCCAGTCGGTGCTGAATCTCAGCACTGGGGAGACATAGGACTGGAGCTCCAGGCAGTAAGTATCCCTGTCAGCCAGTAGAAAGACTTTTCAGGGTGAGGGGAGGGTGGGGAAGGCATGAAGAAGGTGAAACTGGGTGGAGGGAGGGCAGGCCAGTGGGCAGATCAGGCCCGAAAGGGGGCATAGGATTTGACTGCAACCTCTGCCACTGTCCACACCATCAAGAGCTGGTGCAAATTTGAGGAGACCCTTTGGAGCTAGTGCTCTCCCCAAGATAAGGAAACAAATATTCCTTTACCCCAAGGAGTCTTCGGCAGCTGCTCTGGCCCCACAGCAATGGCCATTGTGGCACCTCTTTACCTTGCAGCTTTGTATTGGTCTGTATCTGTTGGAATTTTCCTCTCTGCGTGTCTCTTAGAGCTTATGCTGACACAGTGCTCTCAGTCCTTTTAACCATTCTAAAGGAGCAGGCCATGGGATGGGATGGGATGCTTCAAAATCCTTTGCAGCAAGACTTGATTTTGTTAACCCTGATTCAAGCCAGTGTCATTGGTGGGAAAAACTTGGTACTTTGGTGGGAGCACATGATCCTGTGGCCTGTTTGTGTTCCTGTGTTTAAGGTGTTTGGAGTGTTGCAGCCAGTGAGGGGTAAAGGAGTCATGCCAAGTTCAGACTAGTAGTCCTTGCCCTCATGACCCTCTTGGCTTCTGAGCTATAGAATTGTCACCCACGCCTTGCTTCTGTGCTGCTAAGATCAGTTGATATGAAGAAATTAAGCAGGTGAAACTTGTCTTATCACTTTATCTCCCTAGGCAGAAAATGTTGCTTAGGGCAGGGATTCTCTCCCTCTTAAAAACTGTGTGACAGACATGAATGTCAGCTGCAGATTTTTCTGGTGTAGAGATGTAGTGATAGGGACAGCTGCACCGGTTACATTTTTGCTAGTCACAAAACAATTAAATAAGCCATCTTCTCGTAGACTTGAGGCAGTAGAAGATCTGGTTTGCTCCCTGTGTATCTATTAACCTTTTCATTTCATGGCCCTTTGAGTTGTTCACAAGGTCATCATATAAACTGGTTAGAAGCAAGAGCAGTATGAAAATTGTACAGCAAAAAATAAGCAGAAATCTTACTGCAGTTTACTACATGCCTGCCATTGTATTTTCTTTCCAGGCTCTGTAACTGAAAATGGTGTGAGCTCTTCCAGTGCTACGGATAAGTCTCAAAAGCCCCCAGCTCCCCTGAACTTTCAGAATGTGGCAAATAGCTCAGTTGATGAAGGCTTCACTACTGGGGAGTCTATGAAGCAAGAATGTGACTCTCTAGGAAACCAGATAGCAAGCAGTACCACTTCTAAGTTGTCAGCATCATCTTCTTCTGTAAGCCAGACATTCCGGTGGCCCAGCCAGTCTATGAAGGAGTGCAAGGCCTTGCGAGTGTCCTTGCCACGGATTGTCATCTTGTCCAAACCTGCCTATTGCCTCCTGGGCCCACAGAAGAGTGGACAACAGCCTTTCTCCTCTTCTCTCTTGCCTCATGCCGATGTGTCTTGGGTGAGCTCATTGAGGCCTTTGCTCCACAAGGACATGACCACTGAAGAGCAGTCTTTGTACTACAGGCAGTGGACTGCGGCTCGCCAACACCATGCTGACTACAGCAATCATGGTGAAAGCAGCAACAGTAGGAGCTTCCATCCGCGACGGCTACTCCTGACAGGACCTCCACAGGTAGAAGAACCACCTTTGTTGGGGATGCTGCTTTAGAACAATTTGGTGGGCCAGCATGGATTGAAGCACAGAGGGCCTGGTTTTAGGCTGTGTTCAGATGCAAGCAACCATGGTTATTGAGAGAATACCAGTGCTTTGGAATATGTATCATCTGTGCTTCTATATTCATGTGTTTCCATAACCCTGCAAATCACTATTTAGAGCAGTTAGGAAAGAAAGAGCAAATCTGTGGATTGGCAACCCAATCCTATGCATGTCTACTCAAAAGTAAGTCCCATTAAAGACAATGGGGCTTACTCCCAAGTAAGTATGGAGAGGATTGCAGTCTGAGTTTGCATCAGCAGTGCATTAAGGCACAACCTACCAGTATCATTTGCATACTTCTGTGGGTCAGTTGTTCGCCATGATTCAAGAGATATGTCAGTGCAGAGCAGGATAACTGTGCTATAATATCTAGTGCATATTGTCCACTGTAATCACTGTGTTGGCATCTGTGTGGTGTCCAGAGCAGTGCTGGCATGCACTGTTTAGTTTGGAGTTATAATGTACCTTCCAACTTTTCCTTCCACTTCCATCTGTGTCTGATTTGAAGCCTGTGTCTGTAGAAGCCCAGCTGCCAGTCCATATCTTATTCTAGTCTTTTCTCTATGATCTCATTAGCTGCCTCTTGCATTTTAGGCATCACTTGGAAATCCATATGTAGGCGGCAATGTCCTTGCTAATAAAGGACAGTACTCCCCAAGTAAAAACAAATCCAATAATATGTATGTGTATCAGTGAAATAGTGTGAGAGGATTTCTTATACTTGGCTGCTAAGTAACCATGACAGCAAAAGCCAGACTTTTGCAGTCATATGTTCATGCTTGTTAGTATCATATATCTATTTACCACCAATGGCAAGAAGTATTAACTGACTCAAAAGCAGTAGCTGATAATGGAATCAGATGACTGGAAGTCATCTATTTGAAACCCTAACTTAAGGTAGGATCCCTGGAACATAAGATCAAATAATACCTTGCTAATGAATAACTTTGATTAGAGGGCGTTAAAGTGCAAGAGTTGTTGGCATCCTTCAGTCTCAGAAGACTATGGTATTGCACTCTGAATGGTTATTCTGGAACAGAGTGTCCTCTCCAGTGCGCGAAGCCTGGGTAAAGGAGGTATGGAGGATAGACTGTTACCCATGCAGCAAATCCCCCCTCTCCACGTCGCTGAAACGGTCCAATGGAAAGGCAGAGGCCAATATGGTTGGTTCCAGCAGCATCACAGGAGTTACCAAAACATGACTGTGTTCAGCCATGAACTGCCTCAGGGACTCCGGCTCCAGATTTTGCCTCAAGGTTGGCTCCTGAAGCCTTTTCCATAACTGGATGTAGCCACAAGGCAGTGGAGGTTTGGGATCAGAGTTTTCCTTCTCTCAGATGAGCTGCCTTCCCAGGCTAATGAGTCCCATCTACCTGGTGGCTGTTTAGTCACCTCTTACCACAAGTACAGAGGTGGTTGAATTCAGTGTGTGTTGTGGTTGGGGCCAGGAAAGGGGCAGAAGCATAGAGGATAATGCATGAAGAGCTGCTTTATTTTGCATGTCTGTTGAATAAAAATAGCTTCCCATTGCACAGGGTCATGCCTCAAAGACCTTAAAGTACCATTTTTGCTGCTGAAAAACTTATGGAGTGGGACGGGTGCCTGCAATGGTCCTGAAAACAAAAAGGCAGCTTCAACACCTTTATTAGGTGCTTGCTACCTACCATTCAGAAGTCTTGTCCATGCAGTTTTAGGAGCACCAGTCTTGTCCCTGTGTTTCCATGGTTCTATCTTGAAGTAATCCAGTGCTGGAGAAAATGGCTTCTGTGATCATGCAACCTTACTTTATACTATATTTACCGAGACAGTTTCCCCTTTTATTTAGGTGGGAAAAACTGGCTCTTACTTGCAGTTCCTTCGAATCCTCTTTCGCATGCTGATCAGATTACTAGAGGTGGATGTGTATGATGAGGAAGACATTAATACCTGTAAGTACTCTGGGCTGATTTTTTGGGGGACTGGATACAAAATACACATGCCTTCCATCAAGAGTGAAGGCACCCTGGGGAGGGGGTAAGTATTGGTAAAGCAGTTTAAGCCTGTCGCTATAAATGCATCCACAATATTTAGTGAGGAAAAGAAAACTGGGGTGCAAAATGGCTCACAAGTGAAGTATGATGGTTATTAGATTCCTATACTGCTTCTATAGAAACCCAAAGCGGTGTACAACAGACAAACACATAAAGATAAAATGTTAGAATCAATTAAAATAAAACCATTAAAAAAACTATTAAAACAATTTAAAAAAATAACAATAAAGGAGTAGATTAAAATGTCAGCAGCATAAAAGTGTACAGGGGGTCCCTAAGGAGTGCCTCAAAGTGCCCCAAAGGTCCCTAAGGAGTGCCCCAAAGACCAGGCCAAACAGATGGGTCTTCAGACCCCTCTGGAAACCATATACTGAGAAGGCTGCCCTTAGGTGTTCTCGCAGCTGATTCCAGAGGTGTGGTGCGCAACTGAGAAGACTGTACACCTCACTGCCTTCCCCCTGACTTCAGATGGTGAAGGTACCCTAAGTAGGGCTTTCTCTGATGACTGCAGAGGATGTGCAGAAATATATGGGGGAAGGAGGTCCTTGTTATCCTATTGTTTGCCCCAGCTTCTAGCAGTCAGCGGTGTACTACCTCTGAATGAGGTGATTTCATACAGTCATCCTTACCAGTAGCCTTAGATAGAGCTTTCCACAATGAATGTGTTTATTTCCTACAACTATCTAAGGAAGTGGACATCATTATAGATAATTACATAAAAGAATCATGCATGATGAAGCACTTTCTTTTCTTTGTGCTGAATCTGAGCAGTCTTAGGCAGACCACTATCCTTCAGCCTCTGGCTCCATCCATATTATGTGGATAATACTGTTGTATGAACTGGTGAAATAATGTGTGTGTGTTTGTGATGTGTTTGGAGAACTTTAAAAGAGCATGATATGAGTATTAACATTGTTGTTCCTAAATTTTACTTTTTGAGATCACATAGAGGACCGCGAAGTTGCCCAGTCAAGCAATGATCAGTGGCCTGATGTTGAAATAGTCAGTAAAATGCCTTTTGACCTCAGCATCCATGATCCTAAATACAAACTTATGAGCCCTGTATATACAGAGCAGTTGCAAAGAGTGAAACAAGGTAAGTGCAACTGATTTCATTTCCTTACATCCAAGCCCTTCAAACAATACTAGGAAGCAATAAAACTATACAATTGACTGTGTTCACATTAAATAATTAGCAGAATTTCATGTGTTCATTGTCTTTGTCCACAGAACCAAGCAAAGAAACCAAGGTGGAGGAACCCAGAAAGCGGGATACTGTATCTATGATGTTGACGAAGTATGCAGCTTACAATACTTTTCATCACTGTGAACAGTGCCATCAGTACATGGATGTCAATCCTTCAGCTCCAGTAAGTCTTTCAAAGCATTAATTTTATGCCTACCGGGGTTTCATTTGGGGTTAAAGAATCCAAAGGCCCAATCCTATTCAACTTTCCAGTACTGATGCAGCCATGCCAGTGGGAGCAGTATCCTGTGGTGGGCAGTTACGGAGGCCTCTTCAAAGTAAACCTTACCTCTGGGCTGCATTGTGACTGCAACAGTGCTGGAGAGTTGAATAGGTTTGGACCATTAAACTAGCGTAACAGTCTTTCCTTGGAACTCAATGATCTGTCTATTCTATGAGATGGCCTAGGGATCTTTAACAGAAATACTTCAAGCTTCATCTCCCAAGATTCTATGAAGGAAGCCATGACTGTTAAACTGGTATATGAACAATAGAGGTTTGCAGTGAATCTGCCCTTAAAAGGAATGTATGATAAATTATGTTATGGAGTCCTCCAAATCTTGACCTTTAAGATGCATTTTTCTGCCAACATTTACACACATTCATTGTGCAAAACCACACAATTCGAGATTAAGTGTTCCTTGACTTACCCTCAGAATTCTCAAAATGTCTCTAGTACTTGGTAATCCTTTTCCTCTTCATGAGCAGGCTGTTAACATGTCTATAAATAAATGACAATATCACTGTTTGCCTAGCAATGTGACAATGAACCACTGTTTAAAATTGTTCTAAACTGTGGGTAGTTTTTTTTAAAGGAATCTAATTGCAGTCCTAAACTAGTAGTGTATTCCTATAATAGTTAATCCAGCTGTATCGCCCACATTTCTTTCGTATATTGACAGCCTCTCAAACCTAGAGATGGTATGTGACCTCCTTGTAGTTACATTTGGCTACAATTTCTTTCTTTTACTTGTTGACAGATGTCCGATTCCACCCTACATGCATTTACATTCTCATCCTCCATGTTAGGAGAAGAGATTCAGCTTCATTTTATAATTCCCAAGTCCAAAGAAAGCTATTTTGTCTTCAGCAATCAGGGCAAGCATCTGGAAAGTATGCGTCTTCCTCTTGTGTCTGATAAGGTGGGTGAAATCTGTTTTAGCTGCAGAAAACAGACCCTTGTCAAGGCTGGCTTGTCAAGGGGGTAAGTGTATATACAGTGGTGCCTCGCAAGACAAAATTAATTTGTTCCACGAGTCGTTTCATATTGCGAAAATTTCGTCTTGCGAGGCATCACTGCAAACAAAAAAAAAAAAGAAGCAAAAAAATTCGTCTTGCAAAGCACGGCCATAGAAAAATTCGTCTTGCGAGTCACCAAAAAAATCACAAAACGCTTTCGTCTTGCGAGTTTTTCGTTGCACGAGGCATTCGTCTTGCAAGGCACCACTGTACCGCCTTACAGGAGAGAAGTGTTGTCGATTAGAAGCAAAAAGAAGTTGAGCTGGGGTGTGTGAAAGTACACATGTGCATGTTAGTAAATAGTAAATCCAGTGTAAATTAAGTCTTCCTCTGGCTTCTCCTTCTGACAGAATTTGAATGCGGTCAAGAGTCCTATTTTCACTCCTTCAAGTGGGCGTCATGAGCATGGTCTCTTGAATCTTTATCATGCTATGGAAGGCATCAATCACCTCCATCTTCTTGTGGTCAAAGAATATGAAATGCCGCTTTACCGCAAGTATTGGCCCAATCATATCATGCTGGTTTTGCCAGGCATGTTCAACAATGCTGGAGTAGGTAAGTAAAGCAAGCCCAAAATGCAAACATTTTTCTTTTGTTTCCTTCTGTAGTATCCATTTTTGATGCTAGATATGCCAGCTGCTGAGCACAAGAAGTAACTGTTAAGTCTGTGTTTCCCAAACTGTGGGTTGGAACCCGCAAGTGGGTGGTGACCTGATGTTTGGTGGGTCGTGAAACTGAAACTGACAAGATGATAGCTGACGAGGAAGATGTATTGAGCCCTATGGAAAGTGAAATTGAGCTGCCATGCATGTTTACTCATGAGTAGGTGAACATTTCTCAGTATGCTTTGACTAGCAGGCTGAGAGGAACACAGTGTCACCAAAATTGTCCTGATCTGATGAACACAGGCCCCCTAAAATGCTCTGGAAGTCCCCCCTTTCCATGCTGACAAGGGGAAATGCATTTGTCTTTGTGGAAAATGAAACTGAGCTGCATGTGTGTGTTTGTTCATGAGTAGGCAAATATGCTTTGGATCTTATCGAAGGCCAGGCAAAGGGGGGGAATGCAATTTCTACATGGTCTTGCTTAATATACTCATAGTTATTCTCTGCTGAATAAAGAGGAGGTCAGGCCTGGTCTCAGAAAGGTCTCATTGCTGTGTGTTTTCAGGTGCTGCCAGATTCCTTATTAAAGAACTTTCTTACCATAACTTGGAACTGGAGAGAAACCGTTTGGAGGAGTTAGGAGTCAAACGCCAGTGTGTCTGGCCTTTCATTGTGGTCATGGATGATTCTTGTGTACTGTGGAATAGTCATGGTGTCCAGGAACAGTCCAGGTAACTCAAGTGTGTCATAATTATTGTATAGATGGGAGCTGTAGCAAAATATTGCATCAATATGGTATTGTGCTTGAGTATATCAATTGGGAAGATGACTATGCATTTCTAGTTACATAGGTGTTTAGTTTTTGACAATAATTCTTGAAGTTAATGGATCTTGAATTGAAGGTCATAGGTAGGTTGTCATACCTACTAGCCCTGAAATTGTGCCCCAAGAAAGTTGCTTGTAACCACAAAATAGGTTGCTGGGTGTGTTTATGATATGTGTGTATGTAGGAAGGGTTTCCCAGAAATCCCTGTTTAGTCTCAAAACCAGTTATTTAGATCCAGGTCAAATATCCAGGGTTGGCACCAACTAATTTTTTGCCCAAACATGGCAAATGTGCCTCCCTCCAGCAGCATGTGTATGCCTGCGCCCCCAACACCAGACAGCACTCAAATGAACACACACAAATCTCCCTCCTTATTTTTGCTTGGCTCACCCTCCACTGCTGCCTGTGATCTTGCTAGATCCAAACCGTGCCTGGCAAAGAGAAGGCAGAATGGCTGGATCCATCCCCCATATCAGGCAGTGGCACTGATATGGCTGGGTCAGCTTCCTGTGATCCATATCTTTTGGCATGGTTGACACAGCTTCTTTTGTCCATCTGAGTACAGTGGTGAATGTAGTACAATAAAACTTTTTGCTTCCCATAGTCAGTCCATGGATCAAGGAACAACCAGTAAAAATGTGTCTTTGAAGAGTGTTCTGCAGCACATTGAAGCTACACCGAAAATTGTTCATTATGCAATCCTGGGCATCCAGAAATGGAACAGCAAGCTGAATTCTAGGGCACCCAAACCTTCCTTCTCCAGGTGTCACATACATGATTTCATACTGCTCAACATAGATCTGACCCAAAATGTGCAATATGATCTAAACAGGTAAGTAAATGCATGCCTGTTGCTGCCAGGTGTGCTACTGGCCTGGGATTAAATTAATAGTTGTTAAAAGATGTTTAAAAATAAGGTTGACACTTATAGGTAAACCAGAGAAACACTAGAAAGGAAGCCAGCAGAATTATTTCTGAAATTACTGTTCTTCTATGTTTATATTTGTGGTTTAAACTATGAGTTGTGAAAGGAATTATTATTAATCAAGGAAGAGAGGAAAGATCTGCAAAAATAGCATTGTAAATGTCAGTGACTGATATTTGGATGTGACTTTAGTTGAGTTGGAAGGGAAATGAGAATTGCTGATCCAAAGAGCGAGCTTTAGCCACTGTGAAAATGTTTTCTTCCATTCTAGCTTTCCCTTGCTTGGGTCGCTGGTTGCTGGGGGGGGGGGGGCAGAAGGAATATGGCTAGTGCAGTGGTTCCCATACTGTACTCAAGGGCACCGCAGTGCATTCACAGGTGCATCATGCAGCCTCTTTTTCCCAGCTCACCAGGCTACCTCACAAGATTCTTGTGAGATCTTGTGCAATGGAACCGCTGTGACAGGGTGTCATGGATGAAGGGCGCCATGGGAGTGGTAGGTTCAGAAACCACCGGGTTAGTACAAAGACTACAGAATATACTTTCTTTTATCAGTGCCAGTGTCAGGTTTCTGGGGGATGATGATACATTGGGGCTTTCCTCTGTATCTAGAATTGACCCCTCTTTGATGCTCTCTTTTCCATTTTAAATGCCAAGTGCATAAATGCTGTTTTTTTTTGCAAGAGAGAACTTCTCATAGGAGTGACAGAGAAGGCCTTTACAAATTCCTTTTGTGAAAACACCCCCTGCAGTTGTGCACACTGACTTCTGTGGTGCTATCCTGTCAACCCCTGCTCAAGTATCCAGGTGTCTGTACTCAGCACGTTAGCAGTCTGGACGATCAGCACTGAACCTGATTGCTACATGAGCATCTCACCTTCTCTGTTAGGTTGCTTACTAATTGGTGGAATTTATTTTGAAATGAGTTGCTTGCTTATAAGTGTGGTTCTACATAGATACTAATGTGTACATCCCTATTCAGAGCCCAGTTGCCACCCATGGCTCAGTTCCAGTAGCTGGGTAGCCTTCTCTGGCACTCGCACAACATCTGCACAACAATTTTAACATCAGTGCCCAATGGAAAGCTAAATGGCCAGTCAAATGCCCAGAAACAGGTAGTTATATAGACAATCCTACACTTAAGGTGCCAGGTTTCGACTTACCTCACCAGCACTGGAAAACTTTGAACAGGATCTGTACCCTACATGGTGTTAGTCAGGACGCAGTGTTTAAATGGGGGCTAGTATCTACCCCACAGTGTGATTGCGGGTTCTCCTGCCAAACCGTATAGCACATTGTGTCTGGCTGCAAACTGAGGGCGTATACTGGCCCATGGTCTGACTTTTTCAATGAAGGTAATGGCTGGACAAACTGGATATTGACATTTGATCTAGTCAAATTGATATATAAGTCCATGTATTCTATGCCATACACTAAATAAGTAGCTGGGTCTGAAACAAGAAGGGAGGGTAATTCCATCCCCCTATAAATACCCTCACCTATAGCAAGTTACCACTTGTTAAGGAGGGGCATTTCCTAAGTGTATAACGAACACAGCCTTTAAGGGTACCCTGCCAAGTCATCATCAGGTGAGTCATCCATTTGTGTGACTGCATGCACCATTCATGAAGGACAATAATTGTAGATAGCAACTTTGTTTTTCTCTAAAACAGACAGGATTTTTGGTCTCAACGTAATTTATTGAAAAGGCACAACATGTACTAGGGGTAATTACCTTGAACAAACCCATTGCCTGGTCAGTAAGTTTGTGTTCAATTGTTTAGGTATTTCTGTGAAGATGTAGATTTTAACCTGAGAACAAACAGCAGTGGCCTGCTTATATGTTGCTTTAACAACTTCAGTCTCATGAAGAAACACATTCAGGTTGGAGGGCAAAAGGACTTTGCAATTAAGCCTAAAATCATGGTAAGTCTCGTCATTAAACCAAAGGAAGATTTTCAAACCATTGTTTTGTGTTTTCTTTAATGAGAAAAAAAGGTTGGATCTCTCTCCCCCATTTACACTGTGAAGTTGCTGATGTAAGGGAAGGGAAATTTCCAATGGTCGAGTCAAATTGTTGAACCAATTCACAGTTTACTATTTTAAGTTCTGCTGCAGAAATACTGATTTTTGAAAATGCAATTCAGATCTGCATGCAGATTCAGGCAGCCTGTTGCCACTTCTTCTATCAGTTTTTATCAGTTGACAAAAGTGTGTACCAATAGCGAAGCCAGAGGGGGACGGAGCTGTAAGTGCCACATGGCTCCAAAACTAGCCTTGTAAGCTGCCTCTCCCCCTCATTCTCAGATTCTATCTGGGGGTGAGAGCAATGCGGAGGAGACACCTCCATGTTGCTTTCACTCCTTGGAATGGCCCCGAGAGCGAGGGGCAGGTGACACAATGAGTTTCGGAGCTCTGTGGCACTTACAACTCTGTCCTCCTCTGCCTCCGCTACTGGTGTGTACACACATGTGCATTTTTTAAGTGAGAGTGTCGATTCCACGTTTGCTTTTACCCTGTCATCTTCTGATTTGGAGTGCATGGCTATCTCCTCCTCCTAAACACTGATTCATGAGTGGTGGTATGCCTTCATCATGTGTACTGAGAGTCCTGGAGACTAATGAGAAAACAAGCAACATGCGCATGTGATACTTATGAGAAAAACTTCTCTGGTGAGAATGTTAATAGTGTGCCATGGCTCCACATAATCATACACCCCCCTGCTTGATTTGTATGTCAGGCCTGCTTAGTTCAGGAATGAAATGCCATTACCTCAGATGCCTCCTTCTTCAAGGCTATACTGGTCCACTTGCTGATTGCCCTATGGCAT
Organism: Tiliqua scincoides; assembly: GCF_035046505.1. NCBI lineage: Eukaryota > Metazoa > Chordata > Lepidosauria > Squamata > Scincidae > Tiliqua > Tiliqua scincoides. Next base: position 55,446,148 of record NC_089824.1, on the reverse strand, counting down.
ACAGCTATATGCTCTTATCAGAGCCTCCCCATCTGAGTGGCTTTCCTACATAGTACGTGTCAGCCTTCTTATAGCAGGATTGCAGGAAATGCTAAGAACCCTGCTAGAACCTTTCCATTATTGGCTGAGGCTTAACTTGCCTGGCCTCATAGGATGACCAAGTACACACCCTTACCCCCAACTGTATTACCTTGGTAGTCCTGCTGGTGCCATCAGTGGTTGGACTCACAAATGAGTCCAACTGTTGCCACTTCTTCTATCAGACAGCTCAGACAGACCTGTGCTAATTTTTTCTATTTATATGGTACTCCTGCTTTCCTAGTGCATGCTTCTGGGAAGCTAAGGTCAGTGGTGTCACTAGGGTTTGCATCACCCGGTATGGAAGAACATGATCATCATGATGGAACACCTCCCAGCCAGTGGACAGGGTAACGCTCAGGTGGTGGGCATGGTGATGCATCCTCACCCCACCCCTATTGGTTTGGGGGCTATAACTTTTGATAGAATAGAGATATTTCAGCATGGTTTGTTTCAATGCATTCTGCGTTGAATGCTACATAACATGATGGTGGTGTTCGAAAATACCAAGATTTTAAAAATTTTGGCCAGTAGTGGTATCATCCCCCTGTGTGTGTCACCTGGTGTGGCCTGCACCCCCCTAGAGACGCCACTGGCTAAGGTAGCTAGATGTAGTCCAATGCAGGGAGAGCTCTAGGAACACTTGAAACAAGGGTAACATAATTCATGTATGTATATAACACAATCTAAATATATGGTGCTTTATAGAATGAAAAGGCAGGTCCTTGCCCTGAAGGCTGCTGTCTAGAACAGTGATTTTCAACCTTTTTAATCTCACAGCACACTGACAAGGCACTAAAATTGTAAAGGCATACCATTGGTTTTTGGACAACTGACAAGGCACACTGCACTGTCAGTAGGAGGCTCACTTCCCACCAATGGCTCTACTAATAAATGACCCTCCCACGAACATCTGTGGCACACCTACAGGCCATTCATGGCACATCAATGTGCCACAGTATACTGGTTGAAAATTGCTGATCTAGATGTTGATACAAAGGTGACAACAGAGGAAGAGAAGAGAAATGGAAGCCGAGGTCAACAGAAGAAGCAAATTAGATTGTTTCAATTATATATATTTAATCTGCATTTCAGTAGGGAATAAAGACTGAAAGTTGTGCTGAAGACTTCATAGAAAAGGTGGGATTTGAAGGATGGAAGAAAAGAAGCTTTTATACATAGAACTTGTCAGTGTTCTCCCTCACCTATTCAATGTTAATAAGGACTAGTTACATCCATTTTCTGGTGATTTATAATGCTACTCACTGCATCTCACTTTTAACCTATCATCATTTTCCAAATAGGTATCCGAGAGCTTGTCTCCAATAATGCCTCTTCAGTATGTCTGTGCTCCAGACAGCGAGCACACACTCCTGGCAGCTCCAGCCCAGTTCCTCCTAGAGAAGTTCCTTCAATATGCCACATACAAGCTTTTTCCAAAGGCCATCCATAACTTCAAGAGCCCTGTCTTGGCTGTAGACTGCTATCTGAACATTGGGCCTGAGGTACACATCTAGGAATCTTACCCAAAAAACCAAAGAAATATCAGTGTGTTTTTTAAAAAAAAGGTGACCAGGCAACTGCATATTGAGTTTCTCGGGTCCTTAACTTCAGTTTCTGGAGTTGGAAAATGTATATTATTGTTTTTAATTGCTATAATTGGAGTCCAGTGAAACTTGTAATTAGTCTTTTCCCATACATTTTCTGTCCTTTCTTTGTTAGGTGATACATTCTTTGTTCTGTATACGCTTTTATGTTTTTGCTTCTGCTGATGGGTTTATTATTATTATCTCTCTTTATTTAAACCATTTTTCCTTATGATTTCCATGAATTAAGTGTAGAAACTTTCTATATCTGGTTATTGGTCTTAAATATGTGAAGCTATGTTGACAAAAACGCAGTGAACAGTTTTGAATTTCCCTCTACACAGTGGCGTCGCTGGGGGGTGCGGGCCACACTGGGTGACAAGCAAGGGGGTGTGATACGCTTAAATCGTGGTGGTTAGGAGTAACCCCATCATGTTATATACCATTGGATGCAGAATTTCCAGCAGAATGCACTGCAAAAAACCAGAGTGAAATCTCTCCTTTCTATCAAAAGTTATTGGCAAAAAAACGGGAAAACAAAAAATGCATGGAGCCCAATGGAAAGTGAAACAGAGCCATAGCACACATTTACTCGTGGGTAGATCGGAAAGGGCAGGCTGAGAGGAATCCAACAACACCAGAATGGTCCTGATCCAATGAATGTAGCCCCCCAAAAACACCCGAGAAGGAGGTTCCTCCCTCCAAGCTGGCCAATGTATTGAGCCCTATGAAAAGCAAAACTAAGCCACGTGGTCGCATTTACTTGCAAGCAAGCAAACTTGCCTTGGCTCCTGGGCAGGTCAGGCAAAGGGAAATGTGAGGCCACTAGAATGGTCCTGATTTGATGCAACTGGAGCTCAACAAATGCTCCAGAAGGCAGCCCCCCCATAAAAAGAATGAACAGAGGCTTGACAGGGTAAGGTGAATTTTTTTCTAGTATTTTAGGCTGCAGTCCTGTCCACACTTTCCTGGGAGTAAGCCCCACTGACTATAATGGGACTTACTTCTGAGTAGACAGGCATAGGATTGGGCCCTCAGACTTGTAAAGCCAAGTGGGTCCTGATCGTGATATATATAAGAAATTGAACTGGGTACTGGGTAGGGGTGAAAATCTTACTGATTATTTTTGGGGGGGAGGTGGGGGTGTTATTGAAGGCAGGCTACAGAGAAAATTCACTTGGTGGAACAGAGCTGGCTTCCCCTTATTTAATTATTTGTTTTACTTTAATTTAATTATTTATAATTATTTATTTTATTCTAAAAAGTGGGTCCCAGTGCTAAAAGTTTGAGACCTGCTCCAATAAGGTCTTAGTAAGTTGACACCCTGGGGGGAGGTGACACCACTAGTGACCAAAATCACTAAAATCACAATTTGTAAAAATAATACCATCATGTTATATATCAATTGATGTGTAATTTCATGCAGAATGCAATGAAACAAACTGTGTTGAAATATCTTTATTCTATCAAAAGGTACAGCCAAAAAACCAGTGGGAGTGGGGCAATGGTCGATCACCATGCCCACTACCTAGAGTGTTGCCCCGCCCACTGCATGGTGATGACGCGCTGGCCTCCCGCACCGGGACACAAACCCTAGTGATGCCACTGCCTCTACACCAATTTCATCTTCTCCTGCCACTATCTTTATATCATTCTCTTTTGGACTGTTATTACTTGCTGATGACTTGAACATCTTTTCTTCCTTATAACAACCTTTTGATTGACATGATTTTTCTTTCATGCTTTCACAACTACTTCTCTTTTATATAGTTCTGCTTTTCTTAAGTTTAGTGTATATCCTTTCCATACTACAAACTGTCCTTTTGCTGAATGTAACTTCTACAACTTATTTTTCCTTCCTGTTTAGTCACATTCTCATCATTCCTTTCTCCTTATTTAGGTTTCTGCAGCTTAGTTTTTTTGACTAATTACTGCCACCCTAACTAGGGCACCTTTTCTCTATGGCTTTCATTTTTTTTTTCTGCACTTCTTGCAGTTTCCCCTACTGTAGAGATCCACCTCTGTCACATCCACCATATTTTGCACCCAGTGTATCAGTATGCAACATGCGTAATATTGGGACCTCTTCTGCATATGGACATATAGGCTAGCTAAAAATAATAAATGATATTAGGCAGAAGAATATGACCAGCAGGTACATTTGAAATTGTTGTGATCTAGCTACTGCACTAGTGTGCATGTATACACATAGCACACAAAGTGAGACAATGGAAACTGCTTTACTTTGCAACATTTCTCCACACGTATTTAGAGAAGAAGAGTTTTCACTAGCCAAAACTCAGTCTCTATTGTTTAGCCTACTGCTTGGATTGTTAGGAGTCCATCTGTATTTTGTGGGAATTTGTTTTTCCAGATAACTGTCAATACTTATATTATCTTCATCTCTTTCACCCTTTCAGAACTGTTGCTTTTGCTTTTTCCATTATTTAAAAAAAACAAAAACATTCCTGTCTCTGTAGAGACTTTGTTTATTGCTATCTTGCATGACAAAGTCTCATCTTTGGATGGCGGTGCTTAGAAATTGAGATTCAGATGTCCTGTATGTTATCATTGCAGACTAGGCCAATGTGCAGCATCATAGACATTGTGTAATTGAGTAAATTTCCCAACAGTTAGTCATCAGAAAAATGTAAGTTCCACCCCACCCCCCCATTTTTGCTTGCATTCTCTCTCTGGTGACAGCACCTGGGATAGGATATTACTTGATCCAGATCAGGTTCCTATAGTAAATTCATGGAATGGAAACAAGACATATTGGGCATAGTGCATAGGATATATTTAAAATACAGGTACATGTCGCTTAACAACCATTTGCTTAACAACGGTCCATATATATATGATGGTGGTCAAAGCACAATAAAGATGCTCTTAATGAGGCAATTGCATCTCCCATAGCCTGCAGCAGAGTGTCTGTTTACACAACAAAAGCTCTGAATGCAAAGAAGAGGTAATTATCTCCAGTAGCCTGTGCAGCCAGCTAGTGTCTGGCAGGGGGTGTCTCTTTACACAACAAAGACAATAGATTGAACTGAATGTTCACTTAATGGCCTAATGGCATAACAACAGGGATTGGAGAACGTATCCCTGTCGTTCAGTGGCGCACACCTGTATACGTACTATAAAAATAGTGCATAGGATATATCTATGTAGGAGAAACTACCAAATCAGTACTTCATTCTTTTTCTTTTTTGGACAGAAATTAAAATTTAATCAGGGAACAATCTAGTAAGACCTGAAAAGTGGGTGTATTGCTGGCCTATTTGGTGGGATTTATTTCTTTAAATTATTTTTTAAAAAGCCTTTCTCCTGAATTTCAAAGTGCCCAAACCAGATTAGAATACAAAAGTTTGAAAGAAAACTGTAGTGAATGAATTTTAACATTTTTCTTAATTTTTTTGTTGTTTAGGTAGCTCTCTGCTATGTGAGCTCACGTCCTCACTCTGTTAATGTCAGCTATGAAGGCGTGTTTTTCAGTGGACTTCTCCTGTATCTTTGTGACTCCTTTGTAGGAGCAGACTTTCTCAAGAAGTTCAAATTCCTGAAAGGTAGAATGACTTGTGTTTGGAACCGTTTCTCTACTTCTTGTTTTTGATAAGAAATTATAGCATTCTAGAATGGACCGGTTGGCAGTGGCACCACATTCAGGAACTGGAAACAGTTACCACAAAGAAGCTGTATTATTTTAGCTACATAAGGGAAATTAATATCACCATGTTCCTCCAAGTCACGTTTGTCCATGACCCTTTAATACTAGAAGCCATAGTAGCTGATGCCCTAAAAGCCCCCTAGTTGGTACCCTAAAAGTCTGGTGGGATGTAGAGGCCCCCAAACCAGATCCACCCCCAACACTAATACATGTATTCTTTGTCAAGCACAATCCATAGTGAACCATCTCAAGTTGCATAGTACAAGTGATGTCAACTAGGTTGACTGCTCCTTAATTACACTAAATGCAACTGTTTGTACTTCTAATACAGTAGTAAAATTATGAATTTCAGTGCATGGTGAAGGATGAAGTGGGGAGTCCTACTGTGAATATGTAATTGGTAGTATTAATAAAATTGTGGCTTGACCACAATTTTCATTTCCATTTAGAACTTTGAATTAAATTATGGTAGCTGCTGGGAAAGCAGTTCCATGCTGTCACGGCCTCACACATCAAAGCCTATGACGGTAGACATTGACAATGTTTGAAAAAGCTTCACTTAATCACTAGTAATCTATTATGAACTATCTTACTCCTCTAAAAGCCATTAGGTGGTTTGTGCCTCCTTTTGTGCACTTATGTCCAGGGAAAACAGCACATGAAGACTGTTTTCTGAATGGAAGTGGTGGAGGAAATCTGATTCCCAGCAGTTTGTGGGCAGGAAGAGTGTTGTCTGAACAGACAAATTAGGTTGGAAAAGGGGCATGATCTTATATTTAGAAGCAATAGCAGCAGAATTCTGGGTCCAGACTTAATTATATACAGATAATATTTCCAAGCAGTAGAAGGACGTCTTAGCAAATAAACAACCCAGAAACAATGTAAACCATGTTTTGTTTTGTTTTTACTTAAGGTGCAACCCTGTGTGTCATTTGCCAAGACAGGAGCTCCTTGCGTCAAACAATAGTCCGTTTAGAGTTGGAAGATGAATGGCAGTTTCGTCTAAGAGATGAATTTCAAACTGCTAATAGCAGTGATGATAAACCACTCTATTTTCTGACTGGACGCCATATATAAGCTTGAGATGAAACAAAATGGCAAAGGACGAGAACCCGACATGTCTTTTTTTGTTTTGTTTTTTTTAAAAGTACAATCACTGTGGAGCAAAGTGCAACCAATATTTATGTTCACTACTCTTTAGGATTTCCCAAAATTTTAACCCACTCTTAACATATTTTTCTGTTTTTTAAATGATTGACGAGCATTGATTCAATTCCTGATGAGTCACTGTTACAGAAGCGAACGTAATGCCATACCCACTGTGATCGGAGATCTGGGGGATAACCTTTTGATGGATGATGAGTTCTTCTGGTCTCTTTGTACTATGCTAAGCAGGGGGGAATTAAACTGACTTTCTGCATCTATCTGCTTGAATGTGTTACGTGACATTCACACTAAGGATGAAAATTATTTGAAGATAATATGCGGAGGAATGCTGTCCATTTCTCTTCATGTCTGTACTTTTGGTACGGTCTTACTCAGGGGTTTGAAATGACAAAGTAACATAGATATTTGTGTTAAGAAGAGTAATCTTTGTTCACTTTCTGTGCAGTGTTAGCTTAAGGTTTGTAATTTTATATGTATTGAAACTGTTTTGGCAAAATTTCCACAGAGGTTTAAAAGTTTACTATGTAAGTCTGAACAAATCAATGAATGTATGGCAGGCATTGTACACACATGCAGGTTTGTCTTTTATTTCATCCTCTTGGATAGCCATTATTTTTTGGAACTCAGAGATCCTTATGCTCACCTGTTTAGGGAAGGTTGTGCCTGGATTTGGTCTCCCTCCCTTAGCAGATCATCTGTTGCTCTGGCAGCATGTAACAAGTAGGATCTAGAAAGACAAACTGCATGGGAAAACCACTTTCCACACATGAATCACATTTGCCTATGGTTTGAAAAGTATCTGAGCAGCCAGACTCAGTAGATTTCTTATGCATAAAGTTTCCTCAGTGTATTTAAACCTATCAGAACTGTGTTTTGACATAAGTAATCAACATTCTAGCTTTCTTACATTGCAGAAAAACTGGCAAGAGTAAGAGAATTCTTTAAATTTTTGCATTGGGTGCCTCGCTTTTCTCTAGTCTGCAGGATCTAGAGAATGCTACATTTGTGCTTTTATTGAGTTGTCACTGTCTCATGAATAACTAGACCATAAAGTCAGGTTAATGGAATCTAGTATTTTAAGATGCTATAGCTGAAGCAAACTAAGCCACAAGTTATGAGCATTAAAGTCCTTACATTACTTTTGAGTCAGCTGGGACCATAATGACCATAAGTCATTATTTTTTTAAAAAATAAAGGTCTTAGGCATACCTGGAAAAGTTGGATTGTTAATTTTAAATACCAAGGTACCAATCCAGTTGAGCACAGATGAAGGAACTGTTGAGCACAGAATGAGGACTCCCTCTGGATTCATTCAAACCCCTTTCCCATTCCCCCACCAGTGTGAACACTGGCACACATGCATGTAGTATGAACGAGAGATCCATGTGTTCAATCTCTAGGCAACTCTCAGTCTCCGAGCCATGCAAGTTATTTGTGCATCCAAACACAATGGGGATAATGGACCCATTGGTATGGAATGGACCTCCCTTCATACTGCCTGTGTATGCTTGCCGATATGCTCACATGAGGAGGGGAACAGAGAAAATTGCTATTGAGCCTAGTCAAACCCCTTCAGATGCAAGCACTGCTTAACTGTACTGAACTGAGAGTGGGCAGTATTGCAGTAATACTGTTAGGTCAGCATGAATTGTTCCATAATGAAATTCTTTGCAACAGAAATTGCTGAGTGTTTGAATGAGTTAAGTACAATCAGGTCTTCTTTCTGCAGTTAACACTGATAGTATTCATTCCCCCCCCCCCCACATTAATCATATTTTTTATTCCAGTTTCTATCATCGCAGTTAGCCTAGACAATATTAATAGTCCATCATATGCACTCTTACACTTTTTCTTGCCACCTAATACTTAAGGTAGGTTGTCTGTTTCACAAGATGGTGAAACAAGCTATTCATTCAATATATTGCATTAATTTTGATCTTAACACAAGTGGTGCACCTGCCAAACCTGCATTTAGAACAAAGTGTTAATCATGCAAATTTTTTTACCTTGTGAAAAAGCTGTTTACAAATAATGAAAAACATAATATATTAATTGAAGTTGAAAAGGAAAGTAATGGTTTTCATATCTATTGGTTTTAAGATAGCTTGACGTAAATGTAGCATATTTCAAATGAACAATTGTTTACTTTAGTGTAGGTTGTTTGAGGGTGTTTGTACCCATACAAAATCTGCCTTATACTTTAAAGAATACCTTAATTTTTATTTGGGAGAAGCATAATGTAAGCGCTAGTTAGGAAGTGTAAGGCCGGTGGACACTGTGCAGCCTATAAGATCTATAATAAACACTGGTGTTTTAAGGGTTAGTAGGGTTTTGTTCTAGCTTCATTGGTTGAACTTAATACCTACATATAGTAGATTTGAACATTTCCAAAGAGTTGCCATTTTATTGCAAATTTTGCAGATATGTTTTCAAAAATCTTTGTATATTTGATGTTTGCACTAAGTTCTTAAAATTCCAGGTGCTGAGATAGTAAAGAGGTACAAAAATATCTATAAGCTGGGAACGTAAAGACTAAGGGCCTTTTCACACAGTCAGGACTTTTTCTAGCCAGATTTGTAGCACACTGTCTTACACACCTTCCCTCAAGAAGAACCTTTGTTTCTGGGTCTGTTTCTAAGCAAGCACTATATGTACCTAGAAAAATGTAGTAGTGCCTAGGGAGTGCTTTCTTTGTTTTACTTGATACACCATTTTGTGAATGTGATTTTTACTAGATAATTCTATGGGGAGTTTGCACATACCTGCTGGCCAAATCATTTTTTTTAATTCAAATTTTGTTAGTGCACTCCCTGTTGACCAACCTGCATGGGAACATGCATTTCTTGTTGATCATTATTGGAAGCATTCATGCTCCACTACTCATTATTAATGAGGAATGTTTTGTGTGAAAAGGCCCTGTGTGTTTTCTATGTTGGACAAGAGCAGTTGCTTATTCAGAACATCATCGCTAAAGTAAAGGGAGAAGAGCTTTGGTTGACCATGAGCTGAAGCCTTGATTGATAAATGTCTTCACAAACTAATCACTGGGGTCCATGTGCTGCAAAAGTACAAGCTTTCTGATATGAGATACAAGATGGATGATCAGAATAAGACACCAAATGCTACCATTTTATTATTTTTGTTACAAGCCTTGCCAGCAAGGCAATGACATGAATGTATTAAATAGGCCAGCATTTTTTATCTGTAGACTTGTTAAAAAAGGAAGCTAATCAGATCTGAAGCCGTCTTTAGTGTAAAACTCTCTTAACCAAAACTTGGTGAATTTAGCTTCACTAGTCAGTCTACCTCCCATTTTCTTGTTTGAAGTTGTCTGCAATTGTGGCTACAGTATGTTTGTTTTTTCATTAAATTCAATGAATATTACCATTTGAGAGTCTGACCTGTTTTTACTGTGTTGCTTCATCAAACTTTGAAAATGCTGTCTTTTTAAAAACCCCTTTCAGTATTATACGTCGTAACCTAGAGTTTTTAATGCTTCTCCTTCAAAATAGTGAAAGGTGAATGGTATGTTGAACCAATTAAGTAATCATTTCCTTTAACTAATTAGTTCCGTTTAATCAATTCCTTTAACAAAAAGCAAATGTCAGCGCATAGTTGGAAGGTGTATGCAGAATCTAGGTTAGTCTGGGTTAAGTCAATGGCTGGATGGGAGCACTGCCAACTCCCATTCACTATGTATGCTGCCTTGAGTTCTATAGAAATCTATATCCAGTCATTTGGTATGATTTTGTCATGTGCAGGTTATTTTGTGACAGTCATTTTGTTTGTGATTTGTTGCTTTCTTATCTGCACTCTGAAGTGGTCCAGTCTAGCAATGGTTCTCTCATAAAACAAAACCAACTTCCTATATTTAAAGTCAATAGAACTGAGTGAAAGCCCAACTTTAATGTGGCAGTGATTTTTACTGGTATAGGCACATTCAAAGGTTTGATTCTACCCTGAAGTCCACAATAGCCCAGCCCAAAGAAATCACTATATTACTGTTCAGTTGTATCCAATAAGACCTGGTTAAGACATCTTGAAAATGCTCTAGGTAATTCCACCCATGGTCAGCATCTCTGAAGGCTATGCATGAATCAACAGAGCAGAGAAATGTTGGTAGATCACAGTAACTAACATGCTACACTACTCCTTTGTATATTCTGCTGTCCATAAGTTACGCAGTAATGCTGAAGAGTGCACACTAGCAATTGTTGCTATATTTATGCTGTAATCTTATACACCAGTGGTTATCACACATTTAGAACTGAGACCCACATTTTAGAATGAGAATTTGTCAGGAACCATCAGAAGTGATGTCATGACCAGAAGTGACATCATCAAGCAGGAAATTTTTTAATAATAGATTACAATCCTATCCACACTTATGCAGGAGTAAGTCCCATTAAGTATCATTGTTAAGACTATACACAGTAGTTTGTTAAAAGTATAGATCTGTAACATTTCCCTAAATGCAGTCACATACTATGGTAGCATCAAGTCTAATATATTAATAAAATAGTGAAATGAATGGGGACATACCTGAAATTGGCTCACAGCCCACCTAGTGGCTCCTGACCATATTTGAAGAACACTGCTATACACACTTACCTGGGAGTAAACCCCATTGAACAATGTTAATTACAGTGGTTATAAATGGAACAGGCATGGGATCATACTGCTTATCAATTTCCAGTAAGGCAGGAAATGATGTAAGGTAGGACTTTGCTTTAAACCTTTGTTGTATTTTCAATAACCCTGTATAGATGTTATGAGAGCCAGAATCTGACCAATGTACCTTCAAGGATTATCAGCTAATGTGGTTAGGTGGAAGATATCTGGCTAGGGGGAAAGCTATCAAGGTTTAGCAAGGCATTTATTGCATTGTCTCTTCTTAGAGGATGATCCTGGAAAGAGAATGAATGAATTTGCAGGGACAAAAGGTGAGGTCAGAAGGAGCGGCTCAACCTTTGTACAATACTTCCTCACTCACTTTCCTAACAAGGGGGAGGTCAGATAAAGTCTGATATGGGCATAATCACCCCTACTTACAGCAAGCACATTGTGACTGAAGATACAAAAATGAACACTTAAGATGCACTATTTAGTGGGGGGGGGGGATGATGCATATAAAATAACTTTATATAAATAAAGTTTTCCTAACTAGCAACTGTTCACCAGGATCATAACTGGATGACTTTCCCAACTCTACTGAACGAGTTACTTTCCAATGAAGATGCCAGGAATTGATCATGTAACCTTCTGCAAGCAAAGCATGTGCTCTACCACTGACATGTAAATCTATTTTTTGGAATCAGTTCATTACAGTGTGCCCACCTTCTTAGAATATAAAAAAGGTAAACACTTCCACGTAGCCAGGCATCATTGCCAAAGTGTTTGCCACTGCAGATAAGGATGGAACACCACTTTTTAGCCTGTAGTAAATATTCTACTATGAAATTCACATTATAAGAAATGGATTTTCCAGCCAACATGCATTATGAATCAAGAAGCAACTAATGACAGAAAGAGCTGAAGTGATCACCATATTAGAAAGGACTTCTGTGGGGGGGGAGAGACTTCTGTGTATATTGCAAGAACTCATGTAACAAATATTTTTAGGCATGGGTGAATATGGTTGAGCCTTATAAATAGCAACAGGTCAAGATAACTGCAGCAGTGGCATTAAACTCCCTTCTATTCTTGAGCCACATAACCTGTATTAGTTCATGTCCTGCCCTCATGCTTCAAGGGGACATCTAACAGGCCATGTTTGGAAACAGATGTTGAATTAGATAGGCCCAAGCTTCAAGCTAGTTAGGGTCATCTTAGGTGTAGAATGTGTCCACAATATTACTTCATATTTTCACATATTACCACAGAAGATCCCTACTCATTACCTTTAAATAAGAATCAGACTAGGATTTCAATAACTTTTTAATATTCAACAATATCAAAGGAAATGCTGAAATGCATTTAGAATTAGTACATTTAAAAATTATCAAATACTTTATTTTTTAAAATCTACATTATATACACAAGTCAAGAAAGGCCACTAGACTTTCAACTTATATACCCTCTTAAACTGGAGGGGTTTGATTAAGTATCAAAGTGAAGTTCACAAATGAGTATATATACTCAGTATGCTATTGCTGAAGAGAGCAGGAAAAATTTTTAATTTTATAAAAGCTGAATGAAGTTTATTCCTTCCATTCAAAGTAAGTACTGAAACTTTAATACTGTCTTATATAGGCCAGTGGTTCCCAACCTGGGGTACATCTAGTCCAAGGGTGTCCTTCAGGACCTTTAGGGGTATCTGGGAAAAAATCTGGTAGGTAGTGCCCAGAATGTCTTGCAGGGCCTGCAAGGCAGGCAGGAAGGCAGCTAGCACCTGGTTGTAAAAGCACGTGAAGTGCAGGTTAGCTAACAGACTCTTAGCTACTTTTCTGCCGGCCAAGCTGGTTCAACATGCTAACCTGCACTTCATGTGCTTTCACAGCCAGCTAGCAGCCTGCTGCTGGATCCCAGAAGGGTCAGGGAGGTTTCGGGACAATCTTCCCTGGCTAGACCTGAAGGAAAGCTACTCTGTCCCCAAGAGCTAATAAAAATGAGGGGGAATAATTATATCCAATTAAAGCACCTTCTGACTAACCTATCAAAAAAGCCTGAGGAATGAGAAATTGCCAAGTCTACCACACAGCCAGTATCTCCATCCTCCAGAGAGTTTTTTGGGGAGGGGGTGGCAATAAAAGAAGCACTTGTTCTGCAGAAATGTTGCTTACCACCTGCCTTGTGGCTACAGCAGCAGCACTGGTGAGGGGGGTAATGCCACATTTGTTGTTGTGGCAGTTCAACAGGGTGGGAGAACCTTTACCAAAGAGGCTGCAAGGAATTGTGCTTAGCTTCAGGATTCTCAAAGATACTTCAAGGATATCAAATCACATGGGGACCAATCACATCAAAGGCAACAATTTGACTCATGGAATAAGGGGGGGGGGGGAGAACAGATTCTCTCTCACACACAAATCCCATGTAGAAGTTTTCTCTTGGTGGGCATTGCAACTGGCTTAAGGGTGGAAAAAACTTTTGGGAAGGAGGCATCAGATTGGAAGGGTCTCTCCCCTTCCCAGTTATTTCTCCTCAGCCTGTCATAGGAGTAATCTCCATTGTCAGAGGCAGCAGTTGCTTCTCTCCATCAAATGCCCCCCCAGATCCAAAAAATCTGGCAATGGGTCTCCAAGAGCAACCGCAGCATGCCTCTTTGTGATGCCTTGTCAGCCAATATGTATGCTAAGATGAGGAGTACAAGTTAGGGTAATAGGTTGCCAAGGATAAACAAATGGAAAAAGGTTAGGAACCACTGCTATTAGATCATCTTTTTATTGACGTAGGCGTTATTCTTGACCATGTGAAGCTTTCATTGCCACACCTAATGTTTTTTAGTTGTAATAACTCTTTTGCTAGCCTGCTATTACTACAGTGTAACAGTGTGAACTTCAAAATGTACTTAAAGGCGACCACAGTTCTTGCACTAGCTGACAGTCCACTATGAACAATTATATGCCTCATGTAAACATGACTAGTTTACTATAGATAATTCATTATTCTTTTTATAAAAATATCTTAAAAAATAACCCTACTTCATTACTGTTTACAGATAATAAAATACAAGCACAACCTTTTGGTTGTTCCTAGTCCTGAGTTCACTGCTATTAAGTGTTTGTTCTCCTGGTCAAAATCTGCAGCTGGGCAATAGGTCAACAATTTCTCATTACCTTTTGCTATAATAATTTCCATTTTAAGCAGATTGCTGTTGTCCACTGAGAAAGTTATACACCAGGAATTGACTAGTACCAAAGTACTGTGTTGCAAAGAGTTTTCCATCAGGAGTAGGATCAGAAAAAGCTATTTCTTCTTTACTCAGATATGAACCATATATAAAGTTACTCCTGTATAAAGACAAGTAAAAAAAATCATGATGGCAACAAAAATCTTTTGAATATAACTACCAGACTGCTGATCAAATAAAAATGTATTTATTTATAAATGTTCTCCAATTCAGAAACCACTCAAATATCACACCTTTTAACTTTAAGTTAAAATAACTTTTAAAGGGAAGTTAACCTGAAACTGCAGTTGCTTTTCTACCCTTGCCCTACAACATATACAACTTCTAAATTTTGAACATCTGCTAAATGCATTATTACAATCACAATGAACCTGAAGATTTTCTAACAACACTGATCAGGAAGCACTGACAGCTGTTGCTGTTAGATTGTACACCTTGTTTTATTTTGTAAATTTAGTTATTTAAATAGGTATTTAACTGGACAGGTAAGGGATAATATACTGTATTAATAAAGAAAAGTCAGTCATACTAGTAAAAAAACCTGCCTACCTTAGGCATTCTAACATCCGAGAAGCAATTTTCTTCCGTCGCATCATACTAAAAACCCAGATGCGACTAATTCCACAAATGGCAGGTTCTGGAGATGTTGAGCAGCACCAAGCCTTCTGCCTTTCAAAGATAACTTTTTCATTTTCTGAACTAACTTCTGGAACCTTTTCTTCAATAACTCTATAGCCCTAAAGAAAGAATGCAACTATTAAACCTTACCACCACAAAGTTTATAACTTGCATAAAAGGAGTGATTGGGCAAGATGCTAGATCAAGATGAACAGGGACAATTGTTTTTTATATCAGGAATGGCAGCACAGAGTTATCTGTTAGGAAACTGTTTCTCAAACTGTGGGTCGAGAGCCAATTTCAGGTGGGTCCTCATTCATTTCAATATTTTATTTTTAATATATCAAACTTGATGCTACCATGGTGACTGCATTTGGGGGAAATGTTACAGACCTGTACTTTTAACAAGTTACTATGTGCATTCTTTTAACAATGATATTAAATGGGACTTACTCCTGGGCAAGTGTGGATAGGATTGCAGCCTATGATTGTTAAAAATTGTCCTGCTTGATGTCGTTACTTCCAGTCATGACATCACTTCTGGTGGGTCCTGACAGATTCACATTCTAAAAAGTGGGTCCCAGTGCTAAATTTGTGAGAACCACTGGGGGTGAAGGTGACAAAGCCAGGAGAACTCATAGTTATTGCTTGCCCAAACCCAATTTTCCTACTTCCTTGTTAGAGTTAAGGGGTTGCCATGGTGATAGGACAGCCAATGTATGGGTGGAGTGGCATGGGCTGTGTTAAGAGAGAAAAGAGGGAGTCTAACAGGAAAGGGACCATTAGGCACCACACTACAGTATCCAATGCTGAGAAGTTCCCAGATGGGGATCATGCAGCTGGCTGGAGCTCTCCTAGGAACAAAACCCTCAGCTTGTGCTTGACTTGGAAAGCTGGGGCACTTACAAGTAATGACAATTCTGTTCTCTGCCGTATGGACTGCTAACCTATAAAAAAGTACCAAAGAAAACCTACTAGGACAAAGAGGGACTAAAAAATTGGTGCACTCACAGCCTTACTTACCCACTGGATATGTTCCGCAATTAAGCAGCCAGTTACTTTTTTATCATTAGAAATAAATAAGAACGTCTTTGTTCTGGAACATGTAAGAGGGGCTTGTTGAAATCCCAAATCATTATCTACCATCTCTCTGATCTCATCAACCTACCAAAAACAGCATAACAAAATGATATTAACACAGTATTCAAACTATTTCTATTTCTAAAACTATTAGATTTATTATTATTTATTATTATTATTATTTTATTAATTTATACCCCACCTTTTTGCCCAACGGGCACACAAGGCGGCTCACAACACTTTAAAAATACAACATTAAAAACAATTAAAAACAATTTACAATAATTAAAAAATCTAAAAACAAACAAACCCCCGGCGAAGGTCATCCACCAAGGCGACCAAGGCAGTCTCCGTCCCGAACCCTGGCCTGAAGCCAGATTGGAATGGGTCCAGATAATCCGTTTCCTCCAGGACCCTCTGAAGCTGGGACGCCACCACCCACTCAATTACCTTGCCCAGGAATGGGATATTCGAGACCAGCCGAAAGTTATTTAAATTAGTGGGATCCAGGGAGGGCTTCTTCAGGAGGGGGTGAACCATCGCCTGCTTCAAGGCAGGCGGGAGCACCCCCTCCCTCAGAGATGAGTTCACCACCCTCCCCGTCCACTCAGCCAGCCCATCCCGGGCAGCCCTAATTAACCATGTTGGGCACGGGTCGAGCGGGCAGGCAGCAGGTCTCACACTCCAGAGAATCCCGTCCACATCCTCAGGCTCTACAAGCTGAAAAGAATCCCAAATAGCAGGATAGACAGGTGCCCCAGGGACATCACTAGACATTTATAAACAGATCATGCCTAAGAATTACAAGAATGATTTCTCAGAAATGAATAAAGAGGTATATCCTGCAGAGAGTTATCTTGATAGCAAAAATTGAGAAGTCATAAATTCCAGTGACTCTTAATAAATTTTCTTCTCTCCATTTATCAGTAATTTATTAAGATTTTTCACATATATAATAAAAATGAAAATTATAACTAAAATTAAAATAGGGCACAATCCTAACCCCTTATGTCAGTGCTTTCCAGCACTGACTTAAGGGCAATGAAGCTCCGAGGTAAGGGAACAAACAATCCCTTACTTTGAGGAGGCCTCTGTGAGTGACACCCAACTGCAGGATGCAGCACATGTCCCATTAGTACTGCTATACCAGTGCTGGAAAGTACTGACATAAGGGGTTAAGACTGCACCCTTAGTTATGAAAACAGGTACAAAACTACTGGAAAGGAAATACCTTTAACAATAAAACAGTAATAAACTAAGAAAGGGCCTCCATTAAATGTTATACTGGCAATTCTCCATGTACAAGTGCTGCAGTGGCCTAGATAAAATCCCGACTGTTTAATTGCTTACAACCAGATTGCTTTCACAACAGTATAAACTACTAGTTACTTTAGACTACTCCTAATCTGCTCCCAGAGCACGGTTATCCTTTAGGAGTCTATTCCCCACTCAACATTTTGTTCTGCAAGATTTCATGATGCTTTTTAAAACTTCTTTCCTGCATAGGGGGAAATATTATATCCAAATTGGATCTCTGTATCTCACAGTCTAACCCAGTGGTTCTCAAACTTTGAGGGAGCTTTACTCCCTCAGGAAGTTCTTGTGGTAGAGGGGCTAGGGCATCGACACAATCTCCAGGATCGCATCGTTAAGGGGGGCAAGAGGGTGTGCTTTGCACTTACTTTCATAAGGCAGGGCTGCAGCAGGCTACAGGAGGTGCGGGGAGCCCTGCGCAGCCCTGCACAGTGCTCCCTGAGGCTTGCAACATTTGCTAAAAGCAGGCGCAAAGCATCTCCTGCAAAATGGAAGTGCTTTGTGCCCACTTTTAGTGAAAGTTATAAGCCTCAGGGAGCGCTGTGCAGGGCTGCCCACACCTCCTGTAGCCTGCTTCAGCCCTGCCTTATGAAAGTGCAAAGCAACCCCCCTCACCCCCTCTTAGCAACGTGATTGCTGCCTCCCTCCCCTTCCCCTGCTCCTTAAAGGGACGGGGGAAGCGTTACACGAACTGGTGGGCTGCAACCCATCAGTTTGAGAAGTACTGGCCTAACCTATTTCACAAGGTTGTTATGAAGATAAAAGGAGGGCAGGTGCCATGTACACCACCCTGAGCACTTTCAAGGAAGGGAGATATGCAAATGCCAATGAAAAATACATCAAGAGTCAATAAGCTGCCCATGATGGGCAAATAGAACAGACTTGCATGACCCCACATTTTTCTTGAACGATTCAATGAAGCCCTTTAGGATCAACATTCTAGATACAAGAATTCATTTGACAGAATTGTCTTTTGCATGGCAAATCTGTGGCAATTCACTCTATTCAGCAACGAACTCTGGACTGGCACTAATTCTCAGCTCATCTAGAAATAACTTGATCACTCATACATATTAACCATAACTTTTCACATCACAAGCAAACATAGATGGGAAGGGACAACAGTTAAGATTTAAAAAAATGTTTCAAAGATTTGTTGCATAGATTTGACAGCTCCTACATAAACACAACTTTCCTTTGAGTTTCTCTGTTCCTCATAAAGACCTGAAAGGCATAGGTTACTAAGATGACATTAATTCTTACAGGTCTTTCTGGTTGCAATGAAAATGCTGTCTAGGTAAAAAGTTTCAATCTAAAATGAAGTCTACATAGGTATAAAAATAGTCAGTAATCCAGGACTTGAAATTATGCTGCGCTTCAAAGCTAGTAGAAATGGTTAAAACCAGGTGCCCATTTGCTAGTACGCAGAACCAAGCACAAGATACACAGTTGGAAGATTGATCTACCTTTCTCAGGGCGTATTTCGGATCATCAGGAAGTACCATTATTATCTTGCCATCAGGATACTCTGCCAAAATTCTCTCTTTTTTCCAGCCCTAAAGAAGCATATAATACTACAATAAATCATAATTTAACTTATTGTTCACATTTATCTTTTCTTTTGGCATTTGGAAAATCTGTATTTGTGTGGCAAGTAGAATTTCTGATTAGGCTATTTCACATCCATCTGACCAGCCATAACACAACTTTTATAAAATTCAATAGCAAACTGTGTTTCAGAAATTGTCTTAAATACTGCGAACTCTTGATTTTTGCTTTGAATAGCTCCAATACAACTTTGTTAATTAGACCTATTCTCCCAAGCAGCAACAAGTGTGTAGACATATAGGTTTCTGTATGTCTTCCACATTCTACTGAACAGAAATTAATCCAGTTGTTGTTTTAAAATAGTGTTTCTTTAACATAGTTACCTCCACAAATTTAAAAAGTATGTACATTTCAACATCCTGGCATGCAAAAGATCTCCAGGAGGCTTTCAGTGAACCGACAGACATGCAGTGCTTCAAAATAAATGATTCCTTCTATTTTGTCACTTGTTATAACTATCATAGTCACAAAAATGAGACTATAAAGAATAGCTACCTTCTAAGAAACTAAAGGGGAAAGTTGCTATGTTGTGTGTATCTGAAAAACACACTCAAAAATGAGGTAATTAACTCTTCTTCAGATCCACACTGATGGTGATTAATGAGCAGTACCTGCATGGAAAAACAAAACAAAAAGCCACTTAAGTCTACTAAGATGGGACCTAACAAATTATAAATTTCTGTTGAAAAATATTTATTAGAAACTATAGTTTGCTGCTTATAAAGATCCTGAAACTATATCTAGAAAAAGGATATTTATATTTCACTAGACCAGGCATGTCCAACTTCGAACAGGTCGTGATCTACTTTTTCTGGCCAAAAGTGCCAGTGATCTACCACCATGAAAATTAAGTTTCAAATTAGTTTCAAATTAAATTTTAACCCAATAAAGTTGGAGGATCCCCCCCCCCATTTTTAATGAACCTCCTGTCATTTACTTGGATGTGATCAGCTGTTAAGCAAATTAAGCAAAAACAAAACAGAGAGACAAAGACCCAGTAAGAACTGCGAGGGGAAATGGAAAGTACATTTTTTCTTAAAGTTTTATTGAGTAATAACTTTCTTTAACTGTCTTAATAACTTTAACTTTTATTGAGTAATTTATGTTAAATTTAGGTTGAGTATTGATCCAGGCTGATCTTGCACAATCTTTAATATTTTGCTCTTGCTCATTAGTGAGACATCTGAGCCTGCATTTCATCCACCAGCTTTTTGAAGTTGGGTGAATATTGCGTTAGGGCCAGTCTCAGGGAATCCTGGAGATGTTTATCTGTCATGTTGGAATGTTGTGTACTCTGTCATTTTCAGATGGGAAAACGCAGATTCACACAAATAAATTGAACCGAAACAGGAGTGTACAGCTTCACTGCATCTTCTCAAGTTGGGAAATTTGTCTCTAGGCACTAGCTTCCAAAACAATTTTTCTCAGCACGGGTCTTGAGAAAAATGTCATTTTTAAGGGTTAATATTTCATTTTCAAGAGATGGCTTGTTCAATGAGTAATTTTTACTGATAGCAGCTGCAGTTTCTTTAATGTCCACATCTACTTTGAATGGGTATGACAAGTACTCCACACTGTTCCAATTTTTTGGAAGTCACAGAATCGATTTTCAAATTCCCGGATAACAGAACAGATTTCTGTCACATACTTCTCGTTCTGAAAAACAAAATTTGGATATTGTCCCAGATGGTCCTGCGTATTAGGAAAATGATTAAAAGTGTTGTTTGCAAGGTCAGTCATCATTAGCTCAAATTTGCTCTTGTAGGATAAAACTGTACTCATCTCGCCAACGCATTTGTTTTTACCTAGTAGTTCAAGGTTCATATCACTTAGTTCGCCTGTAAAGTCAGCGAGAAATGCCAGATCACATAACCACTCATCTTCCAACTCTGCTTGGTCATCTCCCCTCTCCTTCAAAAAACTTCTTATTTCATTCAGCAAATCACGAAATCTTTGCAGAAATTTGTGCCTACTTAGCCACCTTACATCTGTGTGCAAAATGATTTCTGCTGCCCCTTCATCAAGAGTAAGATTGAAAAGCCATCTTTGAAGTGATCTTCCACGAACTGAATTTACAATTTTGAAAGTTATGTCCATGACAGTCTTTGTATTGAGTTTCTTGCTTGCCAAAACTTGCTGGTGAATGATGCAGTGGTAAGAAAGGAAATCTGGGAAGTTGTCATGCTGTCTACAGAGGGTTATGAAACAGTTAACCTCACCTGTCATTGCTCTTGCTCCATCAGTAGTGATGGAAACAAGTCTATGCAATGGAAGATTACACTTTGTCACAAAAGAATGGAAAGAACTGAATATTTCCTGACCAGTAGTTCTCCCTTTTAAAGAAATCATTCCAAGTAGTTCTTCTTTAACACTGAAGTCTTCAAAAACCATCTGGATAAAGACTACTAACTGGGCTATGTCTCTTATGTCTGTAGATTCATCCAGTTGGAGTGAGAAAGCAACACAATTTGAAACATCCTCCAACAATTGTTCAGTTGTGTCTCCACACATCTTTTCTATTTGCCGCACAACGGTGTTTCTTGACAATTGTACATCTTGAATAGCAGCTATGATCTTTCTTATTTTTAAATACTTCAAAAAGATTGTCAACTGCTTCAAGAGAACAGTTTTTTTTTTACAAATTCCCTTCCAGTGAAAGGTTTGCATTTCTCTGCGATCAGGTTGCAGACCTTGAAGGATGCTATGGTTGCATTGACCGAATGTGACCTTGGCTTCACCATCAACTGTTGTCGAGTAGCCAATTTCGATTTAAGTTCTTTGAGCTTCAGTTTTCGAATTTCACTTTTGGGTGGAAAATCAGCATTAAACTTATTGCTATGCAGAGCCTTATAATGATGTTCCAGATTACCCTTTTTGGGCAAGGATACTGGGGCGTTACAAATTAAACAACAACACTTGTCTTTCACCATGATGAAGAAGTAGTCCATTTCCCATTCATCATAAAAGTGGTAGGTTTTGCTCTTCTTTGGAACACTCATCTTCATTATACTGGAGTGGCTGGATGTAAGAAGGCCAAATCTGCTAAGTTAGTATAAACACTGGCTGAATCTGGTCCAAAACTGTCACTGTCCCAAAGTATTAAAGATCAACAGGAACTGAAGACCTCTGGATGATGTGCAATACAAGGACTAGAGATGACAAAACCACACATGCAGTTCTAAAAGTAAAAATAGGAATTCATCATACTGGCACCAATAAACAAACAATCATCAAAACAACTTAAACACCTGTCCAGCAAACCAGATAAAATCAAATATCACCAAACAAGTTCAAATACCATCACACGCAATTTAATAAATTCTGCACACAGTGTAGAATCAACGCAAAGGCAAGGCGAAATAAAAATGCAGTGTAGAATCAATGCAAAGGCTAGGCAAAATAAAATTGCAGAGGCAAGCAAAAGTCACAGTGGTTTGAATCAATTCGAAGGCAAGGCATAGGCAAGTTAGAACAAAATTGGAAAAGCCCGCCAAAATCACCAAATTCTTGACACTTCGTTGTGTCTGCCCGAAAACGTTTAATGAAAGCGAACTATAAAGTGACCAACGACCAGCACTTGACAAAACTAATATGGTAAGTGTATTCAGTTAAAGCCCAGGCGAATGGATATCACCTGGTATATAACATACTTCTAAGGGATGTTGGGGCGGGGGCAGGAATGGGTAATTCTGAGAGGCAGGAGACCAGGTATGATGCTGAGCCTGTGGCATCTCGTTGCAGGACGCGGGCGGCAGCCCCCTGGGGTACCCACAAACTATTGGCACGGAAACAACAAACGCCCCCAATACACCTGCAGGCAAGATTCCCACAGGTAGGGAAAAAAGACAGGCAAAGGATCAGCGGTGGCGGCAAGCCCTCAGCAGACGACCTGCCGGCACCAGCTCTCTCCTAGCGAGCTGCTGGAGAGATGGATCCAAGTGGGACTGGCGATCTACCTCTGACCCCTCCCGATCTACAGGTAGATCGCGATCTACCTGTTGGACATGCCTGCACTAGACTGATCTACAAGCCCTACCTGTACTTTTTAAAACTGAAGTTTTAAAAAAGAACTTTGAAGAAGGCGATGGTGGAGAAAGACTGAAAGATATTCTGTCTGTAGTTGTAAACCAGTATTAAAACGGTCCTTTCCCACAATGGTTATGCTTTCAGCACTACATACTAAATTGATGCTACCAAGCAATGAAAACAGATGTGATATCTGCCAGAATAGTAGATTTATCTCCACCCAATCAGAAGACAAGCACATACAATTTCAAGTCCCAAAAACAATGTTTGGATTTAATTATAACCCCAACTGATACTGAATACATCCAGTTTGGGAGTATAATTGTCTCACACCAATAGCAACATCAAACATTGCAAAATGAGGCAGAATTTGTGAAGTCTAAGGCTACAATCCTTTACTCACTAAGCCTGAACAATGCCTGACTACCTGCCTTCAAAAATGTGAGGGTACAGGACTAAGAATATGAAGGATGACAGGCAGGAAGAGTTGTCAGATTCCTCTTTAAGAAATCTCAGTGAATACGCAAATGATCCTTTAGTCAATTAGTGTCAAGTGGAAGCACTGTCAATTTATGATCTAGTTTAGCAACTAGCCGAGCCAACTATTTATATAAGTGAAACTTTCTACCAGGAGACCAGGATCTTTTGAAATATTCTGGTGTTCCTATACCTTTGATAATGCTTGCCAAAGCTGCAGGCGAAATGTCAGGAGTTTTTATCAGAACACAGTCATCGAGCCTGAACAGTTTTAATATTGTTAATCCTATCAGCCATAAAAGCCTTAGAACATATATCTTTACAAACTGACTTGAGGTCAAACTAGATGTGCATGCAAACACAAGCAAGGTCACACAAAAAATCCAAACAGAAAATCTACCATTATGAAGGGGAAAAACATTCCCTGTACATATGTTGCCTGCTTCCCTAACCTCTCACCAAGTCAAACAAAAGATGGGGGAAAGACATATTGATGGTGCCGTCACTGGCTATCCAAAACAGGGAAAGCCACAGAGGAAAGAATGAGATATAGGGAAGATAATCCGTTAAAGGACAAAACCAGTCTTATGCTTGAACTGACTTTTATTGGCTCTGCCAGCTGGCACGGTAAAAATAAAAGCTTCTTTACCTTCTGTGTATGCACCAATGTGACCTGCAATAAATTGCCTGTACTCCATAAGCATTTGCAGGTATGCTTCATACATGCAGGAACTGCTTTCCAACAGCAACCATTAAAACAATCAATGAAAGAGAGAGGGCATGACTCTGCTCTACTTGCCTGTGCCACCACTTCTCCTCCTCCAACCCCCCATTAAAAAGAAGCTTTTGGAAAGCCAGTCACCCATGCTCTTCCACTACATCTTGATTCCATGTTTAGCACAGAGCTGCACTAGTGTCAAAAACTTACAAGCTTTTAAGGAGGAGGAGTTGGGGAGAAGGCCAGAATCAGTTGCATGTTTAGTTTTCATACCTATGCAACAGAGTCAAACCAAATGTCACAGCAACACATGCATGTGCAAGGGTTGGGTCACTGGTGCATTCATTTAGGGTTAAAACCATTTGAAATACAGCAGCATTTGAAACGAGCAGCACAGTGGGCAGGAGAAGAGAACTGAACTGCTCCTCTCCACCACCCATGCTTTCCCCACTAAAATTACTATACTCTGGTTCTTTTTCTAGGAATTCCAAGACCAAAATTAAACTCTCCCAGGGGAAAAGAATGTATGAAAAAGATTTAGTTCCCTTTGTCTTGTGCCTTCTATTGGCACAACATGCATTCACTCACACCATGTTTTCATCTCCTCAAACAGAGATAAAATACAGAGGTTGTAGGTGTTGCTTTCTCTTTCTTCTGTGGTACAGGTTGTGACTCAGCATCTGCAGGGGTTCCATTTCCAGAACCCCCACAGATGCCAAAAATCAGATTAAATGAAATTAATTAAAGAAAATAAAATCACTTTATTCAGCTGTTTAAAAATAGTCTCGCTTACCATTGTTATGTGGGAGAGCGGTAGCAGGCAGGCAATCAACCAATCTACAGCTTAGTTTCAGTTCACTCCAAGGCAAGTGACCCCTCCTTTCCTCTGAAGCATGTGAAAGAATGCAAAGAGAATGCAAAATGGAGGTGACAATAACTTCTGCTTGGCATTCTTTCGTATCTGCTCCAGGGGGAAGGGAGGGGTTGCTTACCTTGGAGTGAACTGAAACTAAGCTGTTCTAAGCCCCTGGAGACTGATTGATTGATCAATTGCTTGCCGCTGCTCTGCTGCATTACAACAGTAAGTGAGGCTGAGTAAAAGGATGTTTTTTTCTTTAACTTAAAGGGCCCTTCTCATCATAGTGAAATAAAACTGTGGAAGAAAAATCTGTGGATAATTAGGTTATACCTGTATTAAAATGGCCGCTACCTCTAAACACATACATAGCATACTTGCATGACAAGATACATGTTGAGGTCCTGCAGGATGACTCTGTGTTAAACACAGAAAAGGACTCTGTTAATCTATGCTTACTCAGAGTGCTGGTGCTAGTTCCACTAGGTAAGCAATGAAGTTTGTTGCATCTAATGAAGCACTAAACACACATCAAAATAGAGCATTTATTTGCAGAGCAGTATTGCTACCAATGTCTAACTTTTCAATCCATTTTTTCCAAACACACACTGAAAACTTTTGCTTTAAAAATTGAATCCTTGTTAGAACTGCAATTCACATTTTCACAGTGATAAATGGCTGGGTAGTACAGTGGTGAAATGTAAACTATAAGATAGGAAACTCTGGTTCACATCTCACCTGAGCTACGAACCTGCTAACATCACAATCCTTTGCATGTTTACTCAGAAGTAAGTCCCACTGAATTCGAGGGGGCTTATCTCTAACTAAGTATGCAACTTAAGTAGCCTTACGGGGCTGACAGTGGCTTGCATACGAGCAATTATACTGACCTACTTATCAATTACAATGTTCTTTGAAAGATTACCAAAATAATGAACAAAACACACTCTGAAGATTCAAAAGTATTATATAAAATGCTAAGAATTATTATAGCAGAATCCTGAAAAAGCAAGATTCAAAAAAGTCAACAATTATTTGACTACCTTCTGTGGCTAACCACTTCTGGCAGATAAGTTATGGTGTAGCCTGGGGATTAGTATTCAGGAAGCAAGCTCAAATAAAGAAGTGATGCAACATCTGGAATAGACAGGGGTGGGACAGTTAATTAAAAAAGAAGACATGGAAGAGTTGTACTGCAACCATAATTATCCTTTGGATATTGTTCCATTCCAAGCTGGATTAGAATCAAAGCTTGAATTTCAGTGTGGTACAGCAGCAGAGTAATTTAGTGAGTTCAGTTCAGGTATCCTGGAGGTCTTATCAATGCCAATGCAGAAAAAAGAAGGTAACACGTATGATAAAGAAAACAGACTTCACAGTTACAGGGTGATCAGTCTAAATAGCAGTTTTGTACTGGTAGGAATTTTCAAAGAAAAAATTTCATGCAAAGTTTAATATGTTCAAATAGCTGCTTGATATGCATAGAAACTACAAAAATGGGAAAGTTACTTGTGCCCCTTATTTGTGTATTCCTATATTAAATCTACAGCAGGAGTAAAATATATTTGAAAATGCATGCATGACATTGTTGGAGAAATCATGGGCAAGCTTTATCAACTTTTGGGGCACTAAGCTATACACTGTAATATTGCTTCATAGGAAAAAAGCAAAGAAAACAAAAGATATGATTAATTACATAAGGAGAATATGTGTGACTGACTAGCTTTATAACTGTGGGCAAGAATCTTTCAAAAATAGATTCTTGCCCACAGTATTTTTTATTAACAGGCTATACCAAGAATTAAGCAGAATTCTAGTTAATCTATAGCAGAACTATAAAAGCATATCCCACTGTATTAAAAAATGAGGTGGTCTTACCACATATTTTACAGCACTTATAAACTGATTATGGAAGAGAAGATGCTGCGTTTCATCCTCAGGATTTGAAGCAGTGTACAGCATTCCACAAATATTACATGAAATCGCGCCAAATCGCTTTTGCCCTGCATCCTATATAAAGGAAAATACATTGCTTAGGCAAAAGCATTGTTGTTGTTACTAAAAAAATTCTATACTGCCTCCCTCTCAATCAGGACTTAAGGCAGCTTACAATATGATAAAGGCAAGTCAATATAAGACATTCTTAAAAAAACAGCATCAATTCAAACAAACCACACTAGAAAGCATAATTCAAATTATGCAATTCAAACACCACACTAGAAAGCATAATTAGATTACAAAATCCTTAGAAAACACCTGTGAAAAGAACTTATTTCTTTATTCTCTTTATTCTCCAATGAAACACTGGCAAGGAGGGAGACATATGCTAGATGGAAAATTTCACATTGTGGGAGCTAAAAGTGAGAATGTCCTCTTGTCCACTACCAACCAAACTTCAGAAGATGGGAAAAAACAGGTGGAGCCTGTTAATCCATGGATTTTTCATACACAGATCTGGCTCAACACAGGTGCCCTGACTTGCACTGAGCCAGATGCTCCACCTGAGCCCTCCAAAGGGGAACGGAGCTGATCTATGGTCACCTCCAGAGACCTCTCCGAAGTCTACAGAGGCAGTGCGATTTGCCTGTTGCTTCTGTGGGCTTCAAAATGGTCCAGAGAGGCAAAACTCGCCATTTCCAGAAATCGGAAGTGACTTTTTTTTTGCCTCTCCAGGCCATTCTGAAGCCTGCAGAGGCAGTGGGCAGACTCATGCTGCCTTTTCTGGCTTCAGAAAGCCCTCCAGAGGCAGAAAGGGGCAGAAAATTTGATTATCCACGATTTTCGGTATCAGTGAGGGGTCTGAGAACAGATCCCTTGTGGGTACTGAGGCCCCACCTATACACGATTGCATAAGTGCATACAAGAAAACACAATTACATAAAGTCAGACAACATCTGAATAGCTGCATTTTCCACCAGCTGAAGGCCTTCAAGAGCAACCCTAGGGAAAGCACTTTACAATAATCCAATTTTGATGAGCAAGAAATAGATTATAAATAAGCCTGCCCACTCAAGACAGAAATGGGCACAGATACAGCGCCCGCCCACCCACCCGTGTAAACTTTATTTTAGATTGAAAATCAATATATATTCTTCACCACCAGCATCCCACAGCAACAAAAAAACAACAACACTGGGTGTCATCAGCATATTAATGTCAATTAACATCATACTCCCAAATGATCTCCCCCCGACAGTGTAATGTAGATGTTAAAACATTTCTGGGGAGAAGATGGTATCATGAGTCAACTGGCCACAGTGTCAAACAGGAATATTCAACACTACTTTCTGAAATCTACCCTCCATGAGGGACCGTAGCCACCCCAACAGAGTGCCTCCTTGCCTTATCCTGGCCAAAACCCCAGAAGAATACAATGATTGATAGTTCCAAACCACCCAGCAGAACCAACAGGAATATATTCCCTCTGTCTAGCTCCTGAAATACATCGTCCATTAAAGTGACCAAAGTTGTGTCACTAAATTCAGGCTGACTGAAAAGGCTAAAGATAATTTCCTCCAGGAATTCCTGAAACTGGATGGCCACTATAGGCAGGCCTCCGTATTCAGTATCTGTGGATTGATTTATCAGCGGATCCAAGACTCCCCCCCCGCAAGCCCATTAACATTGTTGAAAGGCAACCCAAGTGAAGATGTTCTTGCTTTTACTAGTTGCTATAAGCATTCAAGCTTCCGTTCAAGAAGTTAACTTCCTGCTTCCTGTTAGTACCAATCTAGTTTATTTCCAAGCATTCAGGTTGCTGGCCTTGAATGCTTATAGCGATCTGTAAAAGCAAGAACATCTTTGCCCCAGTAAGCCTTTCAATAATGTTAACGGGTGTGCAGGGACTGTGGAGATAGGGTTCCCCCATACATGTTTGAACACCTCATCTAAGAATGGAAGCCTGGATAAAGATTGGATCAGCAAGAGGGCTTCTCCAGCAGAGGACTAAAGAATATGCAGGGCTTCTTAATAAAAGTAACAGTTGACAAAAATATGAACATGTGCAGACTCCATGACACTTAGCTCCCCCAACAGTGTCTGATCCTCAGCTTTACTGCATCTGTAGCAAATAGCTCTCACTTAGTGATGCACTAAAATATCCAGAAATGGAGGTACAGGATTGCTCCCTTTCTGCTTCCCCTCCCTTACTTCCTTGTACTAATGTTAATATTTATACATATAGTGGGCAGTTCATAGGCTACAGTCATATTCATTTCAGGGAACTGAGTTGCCCAGAGATGAAGCAGGGTAGATGCTGATTTTATTGACATTTCCATATGTATAAATTTTCATTTTAAACTCATATCTCAACCAGGGTCATTCCTTTGCAATCTGTTTTTATTTACAGAGTAGCAAAGTGCCTGCAGTTATACAGACATTTCATACACACTTGCAGAACCCTATCAGGTGGGACTGGGCAACCCACAATCAGTGGAAATACACAGGATTTTCCTCTCCCATACAAAACTAGAAGTATAATAGAATATTCAAAACAACAACAACAACAGTATTTATATACCACTTTTCAACAAAAAGTTCACAAAGCGGTTTACAAAGAAAATCAAATATCTAATGGCTCCCTGTCCCAAAAGGGCTCACAATCTAAAAAGATGCAACACCTGCAGACAGCCACTAGAAAAGACACTGCTGGGGTGTGGTGGGCCAGTTACTCTCCCCCTGCTAAATAAAAGAGGAGCACCCACTTGAAAAAGTGCCTCTTAACCAGTTAGCAGGGGTTAGCAAGAGTCAGTTTCTTTTGCTCAAAATAATAGAATCAAAATAATAGGCAGGATGAACATTAAAGACACACTGCACAAAATACTTACTATGATTAGCTGCTTATCACTGTCTTTTGCCGCCTCTCTTAGTTTTTGAATATGCTCTTCAGATGAAAGGAAACCACTGCATTTTGATGCGAATGAAATCTTTTGCAAACATGGCCTTTAAGTATAAAAACAGATCAGATAAATATAGAAAAATCTATTAAACTATTAAAAATAGATGTCAAAAAATAGAAACAGTTTTCCATTTTATAGTTTTTGATATAAATTTAAAATGCTTTCAAACATTCTGCTTGAAATACAAAACTCTCCATGACTTGAACAGTCCGAATTTCAGTCAATACAGGTGATATAAAACCACCCTAAAGTAAGTAGTTCAATCTTGAACATGTTTAGTCAGAAACAAGTCACACCAAGTTCGATGAAGTATACTCCCAAGGAAGCATGTGCAGATTCAAAGTAAATTTTCTTTCATTATACCAGTGGTTCTTAAAGTGTGCTAACAGTCCTGGGGCTCCATGACACCCCTTATGAACACACCATAAGTGGTCAATATCTGTTCAGTGCTGCACCACTCTGTCCATGCGGTGGTGCTCTGGAGCTCTCACAGACTCTGTGCATGTGCCAGAAGGGCTCCCAGAGATTCCATAAGAGGACGCAAAGAGCTCTGAAGTCTCTGAAGGCCAGCAGAGGGAGAATAGAATGGAAGCGGAGAAGGAATGCAAAGAAGTGGGGGTAGGGCAGGGATTGGATCAGTCCCCAGATGGGGCAGGAATGGTGGCAGAGGCCTCTGATATAGCCTATCCCCCTTCCCAGGCCTGATCTTTCAACATGGGACTGCTCAGATTTGTGCCAGATATTTTGCTGCCGCAAGTCCAAGTTGCCCCACTGCAAATGTTCCCTTACCCTGAGGTGCCTGCCAGTGGCCTCATTTCACGATGTAGCATAGGATGCAGTGGCATTTTGGCACCACTGCATCTCTCTGCAGTGCTGAGGATAGGACTGGGCTGCCTATCTACTTTTAATGTAAGTAAGCAATATGCAAAAAACTCTAGATTTGGCAGGGTATAAAGGATATCTAGGAGTTTCAATCAGGAGCGGTCAGGTTGTTTCAACCTTTAAACAAAAGCTGCTGCAACTTCCTTCAGTTTCCAACAACCAGAAAAGCATGGGAAGGAAGCGGAGACTATTTATAGATCAAGAAGTTTTACTCTGTTTAGACCAGCGATTTTCAACCTTTTTCATCTTACGGCACACTGAATTTTAATGACATTAAAATGCAGTGTGCATTTTAATGACAGGGCATTAAAATGGTGTGCATTAAAATGGTCAAGGCACACCATCAGGTTTTTGACAATTGACAAGGCACACCTTGCTGCCAGTGGGAGCTCACATCCCCTAATAATAAATGACCCCCCAAATTCCAGTGGCACACATGTGGACCACTCGTGGCACACCAGTGTGCCATGCCACAGTGACTGAAAATGGCTGGTTTAGACTATAATTAGAATTTTCTAAAAGAAATTGGCTGGTGATTTTAATGCAAGCTTCCAAAAAACTGACTGAAAGTGCAAAGTATGCTACTTGAACCCTGAAAAATACTATACCTGCTCTCACTTGTCTCTGAAGTTTTACTTGTGAACAGAGCACGAACCAACTGTTCAGGAGCCAAACCTGCAAATCAATCAGTGTGTTAATGCAGTAATGCATATATACTAAATAGAAGAATCTAGAATTATGCTTGAAAACAGAAAATGGATACTTGGAAATATAAACATTTAAAAACCTGAAAAAGCTCAATTTTCTGTTTAATATTTGCCTTAGTGCTTCTTCCTGTAGAAATACTTTATGTAATACAATCTAAAATGGCACAAATCTTTTGCAACACCCATTAGATACCTAAACTAAGAGGTTTTCAAACTGGGGCATCATGACACCCCAGCCTGTGGGTGCTGGCCTCTTTGCCCTTAAGGAGCGGGGGCAGCCAGGAAGCAGGGAGGAGGGTCAGCTCAGGGGGGCTGCAGGGGCTTGGCTGCACTCATCACAGCCTCCTGCAGCCTCCCAAGGGTGCAGGGAGCCCTGCGCAGGTGCCTACAGGGCTTCCCAAGTCAGGGAAAGTGAAAGTAGAACAACTGCGCTCTGCCTTTGCAAAACTGGAAGTGGAGCACGGTCACTCCACTTTCACTTTCCCTGCCCTGGGAAGCCCTGCAGGGGCTTGTGCAGGGCTCCCCGCACCCCTAGGAGGCTGCTGCAGGGACTGGTGGGTGCACCCCAGTCCCTGCAGCCCCCCTGAGCAGCGCGATTGATCGCATCGCTACCTTCCCTCACCCACGCTGCCTCCTCCCCGCCCCCGCAAGGACTTACTGTGGGCTTCAAAACTCCTGGAGAGTTTGAAAAATGCAGCCTTATGTCCTAAACTGCTTCTTGAAGTGCTGCTGCCTTACTAATTACGTCCTATCTCCAATGAATGTATTTGAACACATGAGGCTGCTTTACCTCTTATAAAAATGGTACGTATCAAAGAGTTTATTGCCTTATATTAAAGTACTTCAGAAGACAACTAGGATAAGAATGAGATAAAGTCGTTTTCTACTTAGCACTTAATTACTGTCCTGTACTGTAGTTAGCATAACATAACAAAGCTTAAAAAACTCAGGAGAGAAACAAAAGGTCAAAAAGAAAACCATATGAGAAAAGGTTGGAGGAACTTAGCATGCAATTCTATAGCACACTTGTGCGCCACAAAGACAAAAGTATCCACCCATCTAAGTATGATGTATTCCAGGAACTTAATGAGGTTCTTCTTTGCTGCTTCCTTGAAATTTTTAAAAAAGGGGTGGTGGTGGTGGTGTACAGGGCTGACCATATGTTACGCAGCTATCATAGTACATATCTAGTAGGGTATCTTGATGGGTCACCAATTTACATAAAACTGTTCTACAGAAAACATATAAAATATACAAGTAGTTTTAAAGGATTTCAGAAAGAAGAGGGCTACCAGAGAAGGGTTAATGCTATTGACTAACGCAGGCAAAATATGCTAAAATACTAGAAATTTAATTAAATGTTAAGGCAAACTTACTATAAAACCAGGACTTAAAACAAGCTGCAGATTTCCTCTCTTGGAAGTCTTCAATAAAAGCAGGTAGTTGTAATGAACAGAACAGATTATCTTACTAAGGACCAAATGTTGGACTTGATAGTCCACAGTGTCTGGTCCTGCAACTGCTGCTACATATTTATCAAACTTCTTATATAGGAGTATTCACGTTTTTTCAAAACAGACTTCAGCTATCAATATTTGACACAGAAGCAATACATTTCTGAAAGTATATGGAATTGTTTTAAGTTTACCTTGAGATTTCATTTCTTCTGTATCTTTTTTGACTTGCTTCACTGTTGGTGCTGCTGCAATGGCTTGCTTCACTATCGGTGCTGCTCTAGTGGTTTTCACTGGGGTACTTTCTGGACTTGAGTCCAAATGCAAATTGAAATTCTAAACAAAACATCAGAACGTATACTTTTACATAAAATGGTTCCACCACATGTTGTTGTATTTTACAAAATCAAAGGCTTATAAATATGAAGCTGCCTTCTACTCTTGGTCCACCTGAATCACTGACTTCATTGACCGATAGCAGCTCTCTAAAATTCCAGACTGCAGTCTTCCCCCACCCTATGTGGAGATGCTGGACACCAAACAAAAGACTTCCTGCATGCAAAGTACAGTATGTGCTCATCCCCTTTAAAAAAATGCACATTTACTACATTCGAAGTTTGACAGTAGAGCAAATATTGGCAGAATATCTTACTAAATTTCTAAAATTATTTCTGATTACTTTCTGTTTGTGCTGAAAATAGAAACCTCTTCCATGAAAGTGAATTAGAGAAGCAAGCTGCAAACATCTAGCAGAGATGCATTTTCCAGACCACTTTTTGCACTGTTAGCTAACCATTTAGTACAGCTGTTCCAAATCTTTCCCACCCTGTGACCCACCTCACCTGAGTGATAATCCTGACTGTGCCAGGGGAGGCCACAAAGGCCTCTTTCAGGTTGTGTTGTGCCAGCAACCCACTCTTCAGATCTCTGTAGGCCAGCAGAAGCCTCTGAAAGCTACTTCCAGTTTTCGGAAACAAACTGGAAGTTGCCCCCTAAAACCTGGAAGTAGCTTTTGGAGGTTTCTGCAGGCCATTCTGATGCCTGCAGAATGGATTGCTGGCCTGGTAAAGCCAGAAAAGTGCCTGGTATGGCCTTCCACGCCTCCAGAATGGCTCTGATTTGGAGCCAAATGAAGGTGACAGCAGGTGGCAGTGCCAGGTTGTGACCCACCTGGCATGGGCTCTCAACCCACAGCTTGGGAAACTTTGATTTAGTAGATTATGGCATCCTGATGCTTCCCTGAACATTGCTTATACTGACAATGGAAAGCAGTAAGGTTATGCAGAGATGTTTGGTTTTACTACTGAAAGAAAAGCCTGGAAACTTATGTCATTTGAACCAACAGTGAACATACTGAAGCTTACAAGCTGCAACTCTGGCACAAACACTTAACATGAAATTGATCAGAACAGTTTCAATACAAATTAGAAAAAGCATCAGTAGATATAAACAAATTGGTTCATTTTAAACAGTTTGCACTGCATATTTACTTTTCACAGTGCTTGAGTATCTCACAGAACATTACTAATCCCGTATTAGTAATCCCATAAAGGCACTCCACCATCATACAACAATATTAAAACCGATTACCTCATCTGGCATTGGCTCATGGAAATGCTTTGCCTCATCAGGTAAACCATTTTCTATAGCATGTACAGAGAGCTGTTCAGCACATGGGATCCTATCTTTAGTTTGGATTCCTTCAACACAAACTGAATTCAGCTTCTGCTCACGAGCTGCAATACCATCATCATGTGATGATATCAATCTTCTTTTGGCTTTTGGAAGGTGTATTTCTACAGCTGCTGCTCGTCCTTCCTCTGAAACACTACACTTTAACAAACCGAGTTTGGGAGTACTTGGAGAATTTGAGGTACTTTGATTCATATGATTTGCCTTAGTTAATTTTATTTTGGCCCACTTAGAGTTCTTGTTTGCTGTGCTATGTCTGCCATTCACAACACACTTCACAGACACCCCTTTTCTACTGGGAAAAAACCGCTTGCATTGAGAGTTCCGAGGCACTTCCTCTTCAGCAGGCACTGCGCTCTGTGGCGATTCCACTACATCTTTTTCTTCTTTTCCATTTTCAGGAGTAGGAGAATCTCTTTTTACCTCCACAGTATCCGACTCAATCTCTCCTGCTATTTCCTCACACAGCTCAAGAATACTGATCTTTTTGGATTTCACCACATCCTCTGACTGACAAGCAGGTTTTGGACTAGGAGGGGCTTGCAAAACTCTCTTTGTTTTTATAGTGATCTTTCCATTTTTGTGCACTGACTCCTTTCCCCTATTGACTGAATTGCTCGTTGATGTTACAGAACAGGAAACTGCGTTGCCAGGTTCATTCCTTGAGGATTCTAGAAGACTGCAGGCAAGATTGTTCAGTTCTTTGAGCTTATCTTCACAATTGGTCAAATCACTGGTTTTAGGATCCACTTCATGACTTTTCTCTTTCGGTGAACCCATTTTCTCTCTCTTTTTGCATTCATCATTTTCCGTGGACTTTTGTTCCACTTTCTGCTGTACAGTCTTTAGTTTTTCATTATTAATGTGAGGAACCTGTTTTTTCCTCGGGAAGCACTGTTCTGCAGTAGAGGCATGTCCTTTAATTTTTCTGCTACGCAAGGATATCACAGGCACATCAGATAATTGCTGCAATCTTGCTGATCTTCTAGTTAGTTGCTCATCACAGGGAGCAGCATGTTGTGACTTAGGAGGGTCTTGTATCATACCTTTCTGTAACACATCTTTAGTTTTTGTGACATTTAACTGTTCTTGCATAATTCTGTCAGAGCTTTTGTTAGAACTCACACCTATTGACCTTGTAGCTCTCTTCCCCTGGTCAGACTCACAAGCATTGTCACTGAAACTTCTAGTGTTTTGAGAAGTTGAGCTTTTAACACAAGAATTTTTAGAACACTGAACCTCTGAACTAACACTTCTATTTTTAGGAAATTTACCAGTGTTCACCTTTTTCCTATTTTCCTTCATCAGTTTTGTCTTGGTAGACAGATTGTTATGAGAAGAACTAATGCACACTGCTGAGCGTCTATTACTAACAGCTCCAGTAGAAGTCTTTTTAATGTCTGCAGATGACTTTTTTTGCTTCTTGCTTTCAGAGGAAGTCTTACTTTTGACAGCATTGGGTTTTACCTTCCATCCAGAACAAGTTTTAGAGGATGCCTTTGTGGAGCTCAAATGATTAGGATGGTTTCTTTTGGAAGATTTTACAGACATTTTTGTAGTAGATAGTTTACCTAAAGATTTTAGGGATGTTTTTTTCACACATACTTTTTTACTGGGTTTTTTCTTTAATTCATTTAAAGTCTTCTTGGAGCATTTTTCTGATCGTTTTGAATGGGAAGATGGTTTCGAAGATCTATTTATGTTTTTCTTTACAGTTGATTTGTTAGTTTTGGTAGAATTTTTGCATGTTTCCTTCTTCAGCACTCTGTTTTTATTTGCTACATGTCTGCCATCAAGCAACTTTCTTCCTTTACTAGTGGACACTGATTTAGTATTCTTATCCAATTTTCGATGTTTAGCAGGAGGTTCTACTAGCACAGATTTTCTTTTCTGTGCTGCCATTTCTGAAAAAGACAAGTATTAAGTTATTTCTACAATCTCTCCAAATATAGTTTGGCATGAAATAGAACTTGTTATCAGAGTACAAAAAAAAATTAACTTGATGAGTTGGCTTACTCACAGGTATTGTTTTATAAGTGAACTCTGTTTCAGTAGAAGAAATGTATTGATCTGTGCAAAACACATTCCTTATAAATTTGCATCCAAAGAAAGCATTACATAAAGCATCCTATAACACAGAAACAACAGTCTATTACTGAAAAGACAGTGTTTACAGATCTCTAATGTATCCATTCTACTAGCTATATTTTTATTAGCTCCACCCATTTCAAACATGGCCACTATCTCAAAACTCTATATTCAATTACTTGGACTTATGTTTCACAACAATCAATGAGATTTGATTGTAAGTAAATGCATTCAGGATTGGCTTTCTGTTTCTACATGAAGCTAAGAGTATTTTGCAATCCACATAAATAAAAAGTGGTTGTTACAGTGATCAGAACAATGAGTCTGCCACAATTCTATACAAGTGTAGAATTTGGTATTGGGATTAGGATCCAGCTTCCTGATTAAAAAAAGAAGCAAAAGAAACATTAAGCAATGTTTCTAGCATACAGGATTTCAATGATAGACTTGCTTGGCTTAGGGAACAATCCTAACCCCTTTTGTCAGTGCTTTCCAACACAGACATAAGGGCAATGCAGCTCTGAGGTAAGGGAACAAACATTCCCTTACTTTGAGGAGGCCTCCGTGAGTGACACTCAGGATGCAGCACATGTCCCATTGGCACCACTATGGCAGTGCTGGAAAGTACTGACAGAAGGGGTTAGGATTGCGCCCTGAGTGTTCATTTCCAAGATTATCTGAAAACTCAGACCCCAGTCCTGTCCACCTTTCCAGCACTGATGCAGCCACAATGCTGCCCCGAGTTAAGAGAACAAACATTCCCTTACCTTGAGGAGGCCTCCGTGAATGACACCCAACTGCAGGATGCAGCACATGTCCCATTGGCACCGCTATGCCAGCACTGGAAAGCACTGACATAATGGGTTAGGATTGTGCCCTTACTCTCAGAAGGAGAAAAAGATTGTTACTGGTCAACTGAAATTCCACACAGTGCATTTCCTCTTCCCCTGACTAGAATGACTAAATTAAAATATGTCATAGAAAAAGATACATACAGATGTGGCATAATTTATACAGATCACAGAATTTTGCTTTTTTCAGTCACAGAATCGGGTTCACTGATTGCAACAGTTTTATTTTTAGAGTTTGAACATTTTAGATTCCCAACATTTGAACTGTATACTAGTCGGCCTTATTCCATGTTCATATTGCTGTGCAATGTGCACTGTTCCACTGTTGAATACTATATTATTCAAACATTTTTGTTCGAATTAAACAGGATTACTCTTGAAAATCACAGCACCAATAATTACAGATAAATGTTCTTTTTAATTCTCTCAGTTCTGCTAGTTTCCACTTCAGTCTCTAATAATGTCCTTTGCTTTAGCACATGTTATTTTTAAATTGATTTTTGACATTTTCTACACTCCATGGGAAAAATACTACTAACTGTTAACAAGTCTGCCCTGAAAACCTCTTTTTCTTTCCTTTAATTAGCCAATCTGTAAACTATAAAGCAATTATGTAAAATTATGGATAAGTTATTTGACTGTAATGTAAAGTTTTTTCCTACCAGTTTACAATGCAAAGAAATGAAGGATAGTTGCCTAACTCTCTGTGTGGTCATATTCTCATAATGTAAAAAAAAAAGGGGGTGTGTGTGAGGAAAAGGTCCCAACATGCTAGCAAAAATACCTAGCATCAACAGGTAATTATAAATATCCTTACGCTTAAAAAGTTCAAGTAATTACTTAAAATTTAGCTTTTTACTATTATGATAGACAAGACAGATAGATAATTTGATGAATTTTATAACTGCATTGTATCTCATAATCCATAAATGGTAGTTGACTGTTGAAATTCAAACAGACACATAGGGCAATCTGTTCCTACTTATGACAAGTGAAATGGGATAACCTCCATAGGATAGCAATGTTTTGATATGTAAGCACAATAATCTTCCTAGTTTTAGTAGAAATGCAAGCCATATAAAGCTTCTTTCCAGAACTGAACCAACATTCTCTCAGCAGTGCCACCAGGAATCATGACTTCCCCAGAGAGCTTAGAGAAGATCTTTGCTCCAACTGTGAGGTAATCTGACTTGTGTACACGCTTGAGTCTTGACAGCAAAAAGTCAGAAATTGATGCTGATGCTTATTAGAAGTGTTTGCATGACTAACAGCATCATACAGAATTTTATCACATTTTTATTCTGCTCTTCTCCAAAGAGCACGAAGTAGCTTAGAAGATCTCCTCATTCCCCATTTATAATCAAAACAGCCTAGGACAATGGTTGTCAAACTTTTTAACACTGGGACCCACTTTCTAGAATGACAATTTGTCAGGACCCACCAGAAGTGATGTCATTAACCTAGAAGTGATCTATGGCCATCATGACATCATCATGCAGGAAAATTTTTAACCCCCCATATGACAAAAATCAATTAAGTAAATTAAAAGTTTACAATAAGTTAAAAAAATTATTTAAAAGAAAGAAGAACCTTCTTAACCCTCCCAATCACTTGATCTGTTAAAAAAAAACACCCCAAACATACCAAAAACTACAATCCTATCTACACTTACTCAGCAGTACACCCCATTGACTAGCATTGTTAAAAGCAAATACATAAAAAATCCAGATCTGTAACATTTCCCCAGATGCAGTCACATACCATGGTAGCATCATTCTAATCTATTAAAAATAAAATGCACATGGAAATGAATGGGGACCCACCTGAAATCGGCTCATGACCCACCCAGTGCATCCTAACACACAGTTTGAGAAACACTGGCCTTGGAGGTAGGTTAAGCAGAGATAGGTGGCCTTGGGTCAATCACTAACATATCTCATGGCTGAGAAGAATTTAAACTTTATGTCTCCCTAGTTGAGGGCCAACATTCTAGCTTCAACACTGCACTGGTTATTAGCAATGGTTAATAACTGTAATTTCAAGGAAACCACTGCTATAAACGAGAAGCCACAACACAGTTTTAACCACCTGCATATATACACCTGAGAACCCTGACCCAATCACAGTTCCCAAATACATGCTCCTAGGCACTGAAACATGCATGTACCAAACTGTGCATATCTACTGTGAACACATCAGTGTAACATTGGTGTTCACATATAAAATAGGGAGCGACCCTAAGAGATGGAATAATACCCAGCAGACTGGTGAGGTAACATAAAGCTGCTTTGGATGCCGACCTAGCGGGGAAGTGATATATTTCAGGCCCACCAAGAAAACCCTAGTTGTTGGTTCAAATCCAACACCAAACCACAGATTGACCAAAGCGCAGTTTGCAAACTGGTTCAAAACATGACCTCATATTCTGGTCCCACAACCACATGCAAACTCATAATCTGCCAGGTAGTATAATTTTGAACATGGCAACAAACCCGAACCCAGCTTTTTGCAAACCATGGTTTGATGTTACCCTGAACTATCCATAGGATTCGGGGGGATGGAGAAGGAGCCCTGAAAACAAGGAAGGCAAAATTGTGGCATAACTGAGAACAACCATGCTAGGGAAATTTTTTTCCCACAGGCCCAGTCCACACTTCCCAGGTCCAGAACTAAGGAGGCCGAGAACCTGCGAGAACTTAAGTTAGACATCCTGCAACATGTTCAACAGTTAAAGAGATTTTGTTTTAAAAATCAATATGCTTCAAAAGTAATTCATTATAGATTCCAACAGCAGCAAATAGATTTTTCCCATACAGGTTCCCACACATACTAACACATTAATTTGGAGGCTCCCACGGTCCCATACAAAGTACCCATGCAGTGTAACATCATTTCTAAAACACAAGAACTTTAAGCCATTTCTGCCAAATGCTGCATATATGCAACAGAGACCAAATGTGTGCACCTGTGGGCGAGGCAAAAATGGGTCAAACCTCTCTTACTTATATAATCAGAGAACACTTCTATTCCACATAACAATTCACAAATACTATATGCAAAGTTCTTTGGCAGTACACTGATCATATTGGATCAGTGTATTCCTAAGGTTAATAATGAACAGCACATTCTTACAGATGCCTACTCAGAAGTAGGTGCCACTGTCTTCCTGGGGCTTACTCCCAGGAACTTGTGCATAGAATTGCAGCCTAAGTTACCTTAATGGCTCATCAGTGGGACTGAGCCCCTATCTGTGCAGGCAGCCTGCTTTTATAGGCCCTTGTGCACACAGTCCACTCAGGCCTCACCTCCTGGGCTCTGAAACTTAGCATATTATAGGTTCCTGTTTGTCTGCCCTTGTTACTAACTAGTCCTCCTCACCAGATGAGGAGGTCAGACAGAGTTCATACACAGACTATAACATCACTTCTTGACTCTGGGGGAGGGAAACAGGAGGAGGGGCTTGGCTCAGAGGCTGATACATAGAAAGGAGTTTACCTACAGTGGTACTCAAACTTTTAGCACAGGGGCCCATTTTTTAGAATGAGCATCTGTCAAGACCCACTGGAAGTGATGTCATGACCAGAAGTGACATCATCAAGCAGGAACACTTTTAACAATCCTAGGCTGCAATCCTACCCACATGTACCCAGGAGTAAGTCCCATTTACTATCACTGTTCAAAGTACGTACGTAGTAGCCTGTTAAGAGTATAAATGTGTAACATTTCCCCAAATGCAGTCACGTACCATAGCAGCATCGTCTAATACATTAAAAAATAAAATATTGAAATGAATGGGGACCCACCTGGAATTGGCTCAAGACCCACAGTTTGAGACTAGAACATTTAGGTGTAAGATCTTCCACAACTCCCCTTTCAACATTCAGAAATACTAGAAGGAGCAACCACATGACATTTCAATTTGGGTTCAAGCCACATCCTTCGCTTAGTGGGTCCCTCTGAGCAGGGCAGGGTTTAAGAACTGAACTCAGTGATCTGCAGTCTTTTCCATGTCACTGACACGATGCTTCAATTGTCAAGGTTTTTTCACACTGACAGGACACACCTGTCCTGCTGCTGGTGGGGGGCTCACATCCCCCAACAGCCCTACTAATAGGTGCCCCTCCCCCAAACTCCCAGGGCACACCCGCAGATCATTCACAGCGGTTGAAAACCGCTGACCTAGTCCTGCGCCTGTCTACTCAGGAGTAAGTCCTACTACAGTCAATAGGGCTTGCTCCCAGGACTGCACCCTAAGCCTATGCACGCTTACCTGGAAGTAAACCCCACTGAACACAATGGGGCTTACTTCCGAGTAGACACGCACAGGACTGTGCTGCGTGTCCTGCGACCAACCCAGTTACGGGGAGAAGAGCATGGAAGAGAACTGAACCCAAGCCTAGGCCTGTCTACACGGAAGTAAGCCCCATGACAGCCAATGGGGCTTACTCCCGAGTAAGTGTGGCTGGCACTGCAGCCCCAGGCTGCTCCTTCTCCCCCAGTGACCCCACAGCCTAGCCCAGCCCCAGGCCCGGGGAGGGAAGAGCCCCGCAGCCTCCCCCGGCCGCGCTCCTCCCTCGGGCCTGGAGCAACGGAGGAGGCTTGTCATTACCTCTCGCGGGGGGGGGGGCCGAACTGCCCGCTCACCGCTGCGTGGCCGTTGGAGGGGTGGGGAGCCCAACGGACCCCAGCACGACGTCACGCGCGCCGACCTCTCATGCCACCCGGCCGGCGCCAGCCACCGCGCAGAGGGAGAGGAAGCACTCAGAACGCCTCTTCACATCCGGGTATCACGAGGCCCCCCAAAGGGGCGGCGCTCGTCAACAGGTGAGCATTTCCGGTTCTCAGTTGCAAGGGGTAGGGCTTCCCAGGCGACGCCCGGGCAGGCGACGTAGGGACCCCGCCGGTCCGCTTGGGAGTCGCTGCACCCTCACTTCCCTGGGAGCAGGCTCCACTGACTCTAACGGGGCTTACTTCTGAGTAGGCAGGCAGAGGACTGGGCCCTGAGGCTGCCGTCCTAGCCACACTTCCCTGGGAGTAAACCCCACTGACTGTCATGGGGCTTACTTCTGAGTAGACATGCGTAGGACTGGGCTCCGAGTCCTTTAACTGCTCTCATCAAAGCAAAAAAGAAGCTCCATAAGGATGCAGAGTCCAATCCTCTGCCTGTCTACTCAGAAGTAAGCCCCATGATCGTCAATGGGGCTTACTCCCAGGAAAGGACAGGATTGCCACCTTAATCCCCCCCCCAATTCCTTCTAGCAGGACTCTTGGCTTTCTCTTTTCTTGCAGGCAGAAATTCAACAGATGGAGACGGGTTAATGGTCGTGCTGCTGCCTGGCTGCCTCCTGCACTCCCCACCTCCCCAGCAGTGGAGGGAGAGCGGCACAGTAGCTTCTCCCCTCCCTCAGCCATTTGAGATGGTATTGCCAGCTGTGACTGCAACTGCCCTTCCTGCAGGTGTTTTTCTTCTAGCCTGACACAGTGGCTTACAGCCAGGGAGCCCCTGGCAGAATCTCCAGGCAGGGGAGCTTCCAGCTCAGTGCTGATTTCTGGAGACTACGAGGCAATATTGGAGGGTTGCAGAGCCTCCAGGAGGAGCATTCCCTAGAGGAGCAGTGATTCCCAAACTGTGGGTCTATGGCCCACCAGTGGGTCACGACCCAATTTTAGTAGGTGGCGAAACTGACAGGTCAGGTTAGGCTATCTGCATCAAGGGTTAAACAACCTGCTGCTTGTGGGGAAGTACTGCTACCCAGTCAATGTTTTAGCCACAAAGGCTTGAGCAGCTGGTAAAGTGAAACTTGTTTTAGGCGACTCCTGATGCTAAAAAGTTTGGAAATCACTGCCCAAGAAAGCCTGAAATGAAAGAAGGTGGGGGGGGGATACTCCCATTTGGGGTGCTGGTTGCAGCAGCAACAGAAGACTATTGGCCAATTCACGCTACTGCTGCTACTGGAAGTGTCAGCAGTCCTGTTGGCCTGGTGGGCTCTCTTGGTGGGGTGTGGGGTCCTTGACCTATGTCTGATCTGTTTCCTAATATGGCCCTGAATCATGGGGAATACTTCACTTGTTAACTTTCTAATATTATGTTATCCCCCCCCCCCCCTGTGAATGGCAGACTTGCTTTTCTTGCAGTGTTTTGAAGACGCATCTCTTGTACACCTTGCACAGCCCTAGCCAAAAAAGAGGGGTGATTGCAAGCAGATTGCTAGGGCTTGCTAATGCAGAGGGCTGCATTGCTGGCAGAAAATCAGCAAGTGCAGCATTTCATCCCTCCTAGAGATGCAGAAATGGGAAAAGCTTGTGGAAGCATAGGAAGTCTCTGCATTTAAAGCCCAACACTGTATGTGTGGTGCCAAGAATATTACAATCAAAGATAAAGCATTGGTGGGTTCTTCCAGTGTGGTCTAAAACCTCCTGATCTGAGAGTGTTACAGGCCTTATGTACCTATGCAGTATTCACCAAATGTCTTTGAAAAGTTTGCTTTTCATCTGCTGGCCAAATATTTGCTTCTCTTTTGGTTTTCCTCCTTTTTTGTTCTACTACAACTTTTTTTCTTATCGCAACAGTCCACTGACATGTGAACTGGTGGATGATATGATCATTTTTTTTAATATTTTGTTTATTTTATTGTTTTATATTCTTTCAGCCCAATCCTATGCATGTCTACTCAGAAGTAAGTCCCATTAGAGTCAATGGGGCTTACTCCCAGGAAAGTGTGAATAGGATTGGGCTGTTTCCTATTGGGCATGAATCCTATTTGTGTCTACTCAGAAGTAAGTCCCAATGTGTTCAATGAGGCTTACTTCCAGGAAAGTGTGTATAGGATTGCAGCTTTGATGTAATAGTCTTAAAATGAAATTGAGGTATTATACAATTACATTGGATGGTGTTTATTGAATGAATGAAGCAGAGTCTTGAAGCAGAGTCATTGGGGCAAAGCTGCAATGGCTACTCTCCCTTTCAAAATGCATAAGCAAATAGTAATTGTGATCTGTCTCTCTGCATTGGTCTCATTTTCCTGTTGTTATGGCAAATTGTGTAATCTGAAGAATAGGGTAATATTTTTATTATTAAGATATCTATATATGACATTTCAAGAAGCTTCCAAAGCAGTTGGCAGGGCAAAAACAAATCGTCCCAGTGGAAGTATTGACTCTAAGGCTGCAACCCTAGCCTCACTTTCCTGGGAGTAAGACCCGTTGAACACAATAGGACTTACTTCTGAGTAGACCCGGTTAGGCTTGTGCCCTGAGTCAGAGTGGTTT
Source organism: Tiliqua scincoides (assembly GCF_035046505.1). Lineage (NCBI taxonomy): Eukaryota > Metazoa > Chordata > Lepidosauria > Squamata > Scincidae > Tiliqua > Tiliqua scincoides. The sequence goes on along the minus strand of NC_089824.1, from coordinate 55,401,263 downwards.
ATTTAAGTTTTTGTAGTCATTTCTGAGTTGTTTTTTTCCCCACCCCTCTTGTCCTGCAGGTGGGCAAAGTGAAGAACTCATTTGGAAACCAGAAGTGAGGCCTGCGGATGACCTGCGCATTTCGTGTCTCTATACAGTGACACCCTTTCCGTCCCGCCCCTCTTAGGGCTGGCAACTGACTCCTGACAATCATCTTCCTGTTGATCCGCCTCCAATATGCAGTAGAGTCATAGAAAAAGGCCAGAGTGACCGATCTCATTCCCTTGTTGGGGCATTTCCGGGTTTGTATAAGGAAGCCATTTAAGGAGTGCTACCTAACAGATCAAGCTAGCCCTGGTCCTACAGCAGCGTGTTCTTACGTAAAAAAAAGGTGCACAGGAATTCCTGCTCTGGATGTCCATTTGTTTATATGGAGAGCTCTCAGTTCTGTCAGAGAGAACTAAATTCAGGCCCATCGCTGTAAGCTATGAGTCACTCTAGCCTTTTTCTACCTCTATGTTTGCAAACCTCAATGCTTCCGTTCTATTTTTCCTTGTGTCTGTGGTGGGAACCGGATTTCCGGCAACAATCTTCCTCCGCAAGGAGCCACCTATCATTGCTAACGACCTATTTTCCGATAGCTACAGCGACACCTGTCGGTCTCCCTGGAGAAAAAGCCAAACAGGTGATAGGATGGCGGCTACTGTGCAACAGGTTAGGAGCTCAGGTTAGTTCCCCCCCCCCCTTGCCAGCCCCAGGATTATTCTTGCTATCCAAAAGCACACAGTGAGGGTAGTCAGTTGCAGATGAAATGTATGCATGGACTGTCTTCATTTTCTAGGTATCCTAAGCATACATACTACAACAGGGATGTCAGACTCGTTGTATACAGAAAGCGTTCATGGTGCCTCCTGTGGACTGGATGTGACGTTATTAAGCAGAAAGTGACGTCATTAAGCAGATGATGACCAGAAATAAGCGCTTTGTTCTCACCTAGAAACTCATTAGCTGCAAATGACAGAAGAGAAAATGTGTGAGGCTCCAATCCTGTACACACTTACCTGGGAGTAAGTAGACTCCAAGTAGACATGTACAGGGTTTATTTATTAGCAGAATTTGTATCCTGACTTTCCACTCCAGAAAGGAGCACTCAAGGCAGCTAACAAATAAATCATATTTATTTGCACTATAAATCCTATTTTCAAGATACGAAAGAGCCCAATTATCAAACTGGGAGAGCCCAATTATAAGGTTGGATAAATTGCTTCTGGGGGCAGCGTTCGGCCCATGAGCATTTTGTTTGACATCCCTGAACTAGGACACATTGGAACCTATCTTATTCAGCCTTGAGTCCCAGAAGAAACACTGCAAGGTACATAGGATAAAACAGAGAAGGGAGACTACTTTTCGTGCTGTGCTAGTTTGGGGATGATTTACAAGACTAATGGTGCAATCCTGTGCCTGTCTACTCAGGTGTCCCATTGCATTCCCAGTGGTGCTTACTCCCAGGGAAGTGTTACTGGATTGCAGCCTAAGCACAAAAAAAGACTTGAAAAATGTATTTATAAAATCTGGGTTAATTTCCTAAGGAAACAAAAGTATTTTGGGAAAATATTTAATGCATACTATGAAACCAATTAATTAAAGAGGTTTTGCTAGCCTCTGCTAATGTATCATGGTTTGGCAATACTGTATTGAGCAGAATTTAGTGTTCGTTTTAACTGTGACCATTTAGTTATTCAAGCACCATTTTGGTTCTAACCCTAACTGCAATTACTGTTCTGATCAAATCAACAATCCTATGCAACTATTCCTAGGAATATGTCCTGCTGAATTCAATTGCTTACTTCTGTGAGTAAACATGTCTAAGAGCAGGCCAATTTGCATTTTACAGTAGAAGTCTGTACGTTGGTTCCTTATTTGTTCAGGGCCTAATTCAGAAGCAAGCCTCACTGTGTTCTGTGTGACTAGGATTGCAGCCTTTAGCAAGACTGTCAGAAGAACCATAATTTGATTTTAGAATGTGTCAGTGTGATCAAATTTTGGCATATCTTTTATCAAAGCCTTTCAAGTAGATACGATCTGCTTACACAATACCTTTTTGTCATTATATTAACAAGGTAATAAATCTCCACTTTCCTTTTGAAGATTTGCTTCTGAAGCACTTTTTGGTAAGGCACAGCCTATTTTAGCTGAGTGGAAATTTTCAGAAGCTGCAGCGTTAGTCTTTCTAGTTTTTTTTTTAAGAAACAAGGTTATATATAACTCATTTTAGAGGCTCATCTATAACTTTCTATAGTCTAATTTTGCATCCAATGCAAGCGCTACTTTTTATCTGGCTTGTTTTCTTCTACAAGGGAAAAGCAGCACATAAGATTTTGAGGCTTCAGGATGCTATTAGCATTATAAACATGTTAATTCATAATGGGATGGGTGTTATATTCACTCCTTCAAACAACTTTGACCTGTACATGTATATGCTTTTTATATGTATGCATGTTCGAGTGCACACACACATGCATACACTATGTATTGCACACAAAGAGAGATAGCACAAGGCAGATGAAGGGAATCCCCCTCTATCCCACTTATACATGCACTCATAGTCACATGCACATTACTAGTGGAAGGAATAGGGGCGTGTTGAGTTTTGTTTTGGCTTGGCATTCCCAAGTACATGACCTTGGTAGAGTGTTCCTGGATGGAGGTTAGCCTAGAAGAATCAACTTTAGTTTTTTTAAGCCACTTTCAAGGACCACCCCCATGTCAAGTACACTGTGGTAGTTCAATGTAGAGGCTGCTGAGATGGGCTCTGTGGCTAAGGTTTGCAGAAGAAATATCTTCCACCCAGAATGCTAAGAAATAAGATGTACTGCAGTACCCAGTGGAATGGGGAAGGCCTTTTAATTGTTCCATTTTAGGTCCTTGATAGCAGTTTGATGTAATAAGCAATTAGGCAGTGAGTCAAAACCTCAAAATGCTAAAGATACATATATTCTTTGGAATATACTGAAATGACTTCAATGGCAGTTCTGTTTCCATTTGGATGGGGAATGGGGATACCCCAGCTATGTTGTACTCTGTACTGAATGGTTCCTTTTATAGAGCAGTTTAGTTTTCTATTTGTGAATTCTTACATAGAAATATTTTGCAAAACGTCATGAAACATTAATTAAAACATGTTTCTGAAAATGTGATTTATTTCCATTCTGTGTTCCAACATAAAGCCTCTGGTAGAAATATAAATGCCATAATTTTAACAGTGTTGAGAAAAAAGACATATATGGCATCAACATAAATTACAAAGCTGTCAATATATAACAAGTGAAAAAACACTATTGCAGTCCATGGCTGAAGTTAAAGATGGCTTTGAATGGCTGATTATTCCTTTTGCATTTTCTCCATGCCCTTCAAGAGAAGCCCACTTATTATTAGAACAGAACTGTGTTTTTGAAGATTAAATGCACGTAAACAAAAGATTTTTAACTGAACAAGTTAAATAAAAACCTGAGTAATTATCAGTTTACTTAATAGTTTTGATTAAGTGCAAGTTAATGTGTGCAGAGTGCTCTTTTTTTTAAGGTCGTTCTTATAAGGCATTAAAATAAATATAACACAATCAATATTATTGCAAAACATCTAAGCAAAACTATACTTTTGCATCATGGACGTCTTTTTGCTGGCGTATTTGCTAAATAATGTGCATTAAGCTTGTTACCCTGATTGTAATATGCCACTGTGCTGCAATCATAGTCCTGATTAGTTGCTACATGTTAAGAATTTTGTTCCCATGCTCAAACACAGCTTGAATGAATTGTTTGAAGATTCTGTCCATGTAGGTGCACTTCCTTGGCCATAGTCCTTCGAGAAAACCAATATGGCCTCCACAAGAGGTAAGAACCAATGCTACATTGGGATTTTGTTTTGCAATTTCCACTGGTATGGCTACAAAAAAGGGAAAACAATATAAATGCCTGTTCCAACATTTCTATCTCAAACGTATCATGTAATATCTAGTGGACTGTTGTGGTTAAGTCAGTTTGATGTAGGTAGAATATTGCTTTAAGGCAACTAAATACCACCACCACAATTCTATGAATGTACTGGAAGTCAGTGCCACTGAATGTAATGGGGGCATACATCAAAGTATGTGTGCATAGGATTGCAATTCAAATGATCTATTATTCAGATGAGATACAAAGCAACTGCCAACCCTATGAAGTTGCACTAGCTTCCATTGTCTTTCAGGTACAGTTCAAAGTTATCTGTTTGATGGGGCTGCAGAAGCAACACTCTGCACTAGTATAGCATTGTCAACAAAGAGCACCTTATTAACAGAAAAACAAACTTGCCGTGATTGGGTGAGAAGACGTCATCCATAGAATTTAAGCACAACACGGGGATTCCAATTCTTTTCAGCCTGCGATATGGACTGGCATCTGCATAGTAGTCATCAATTGTAGGATAGCCAAACATGACTGAAGTGAACTGTTTGTCAAATTCCCTAATGGTCTTAGCCTAAAGCACAGAGTTTAAGAACAGCACTTAAGATATTGTAAAATTTAAAATATGAAATGAAAAACAAATGGTTAATCCTCATACCTTCATGACAAGGTTCATATTACATAGATTATCAAACATTTGCCGGTGTCTGTTAAAAGAAACACATACATAAAGAGTGGGAGCCTTAAAAACGGGATCCAAAGCCATAAAATACATGTACAGAAAGAAAGTGCCATGAATGAAACAACTATTTACAAACTAGGCCCAATGTACATGTCAACATGGAAGAGTGATTGCCACTGGAGACCTGTAAAGTAGGAGCATCTCTTCATGCAAACAGCAACCCTGCTGCTGAGATAACATGGAGCCCTGGATATAGAAAAATCCAAACAGGAGTGTAACCACTTAACCCCTCTCTCATCCTATCTTGCCTTATGAGAAAGACAGCTGGAGGAAGAAGAGGTAATAAAATGCCAGCTATCCAGAAAGATGAGAGCACTTCCACCAGACATGGCAGACAGGAGAAGACAGGTGCTGGAGCATGGTGATGGGAAACTGCCAATTTCCCCAACAAAATAGAAGTTCTGGCCTCTCTGCACTTGTTCTTCCTGATAGCAGGACAAGTAGAAGGGAATCGCAGTGATACATGAAGAAAGATTTTTCACAGACTGCTGCACATTCATTCTAAGGCTCACGCATTTGGGGGGCACCTTTTGCTACAGTTAGGAAAATGTAAGTTGGAGCCTTGATAGAATTTCAGTACTTTTGCTTTTGGGGGACCTCATAGGCTTAACTTTCAATAGAGCTTTCTGAAGCACTCTAGTGAGAAGAAATCTATGCATGGCTCTGTACTGATATAAAGTGCAGTCAAAAATAAGACTGGGATCCAACTCAACCTGAAGAAAGCAGTCAATGTATATAATACTTAAATAATTTTATTGTACATTTTCCTAGATGCTTAGAGTGTTTCAGATGTTATTGCAACTACTTAATGCAGGGGTGTCAAACATAAGGCCCAGGGGGTGGATATGGCCTGTGGAAGCTTTTTATCTGGCCCTCAGGCTCTCAGCTGCTGAACAGTGCTAAGGAGTTACTGCTGAAAGAGCAACCAACATGAAAATGGGGCTCTCCCATATCTTAAAATAAGATCAAGATTTATGTATTTTCTCTTCTGTCATTTGCAGCTAATGAGTTCCTAAATGAGAAAAGGTGCTTATTTTTGGTTATGACCTGTTTAATGACATCACTTCCTGACTAATGACATCACTTCTGGCCCTCAGCAGGCATGATGATTCGGCCCTCTGTATGAAATGAGTTTGACACTCCTGACTTAATGCAACTCTGCTGGATGTCAGCAACATTACCGCCAAGAGTTAGATCATGGAGGTTAATAAACTACTATTTTGGCAGTGAAAGAATACTGCTATTTTACATCTTTAAGGTATCAGAACAGGTATGAATTTCATGTTAACATACTGTGGGGTCTTTCAAAACTAATACAAGGTTGACTCACCTAGTAACTGAAGACCGCAGACAAGTGGTTAAATAGTAATTAAAGAGAAGCCAGTTCACTGGTTTCTCCAAAGAGTCTGCAGATTCAAAAACATTCCACCCTGCTGAAAAAATGGCAGCTGCTTTCAGAGGTGTTTCTTTGCCAGTTTTGCCCAGATAATTTAAAAGAAGCATGCTACAGCCAGGAGACAAAACACAGGTTTCAGGTAATATATCATGACACATACTACTCCTAGATACTTACTTCTCTGACACTAATCATAAGCATTTGTGCTAGTATATGTACCTGTATTACTTTTGCAATAAAGTAATCCAGTGATTTTCATCCACTGTGCCACAACACACTGGTGTTCCTTGAAAGGTCCACAGGTGTGCCACAGGAGTTTGGGGTCATTTATTAATAGGGCCATTGGGGGATGTGAGCCTCACACCAGCAGTGCCCCGTGCCTTGTCAATTGTCAAAAACCGGATGCTGTGCCTTGGCAATTTTAGCACCTTGTCTCTGTGTGCCATGAGATGAAAAAGGTTGAAAACTGATGAGGTAATAAGCTGCTTGTCTATGTATATCTTACAGAAATCTCTTAGTAATAACACTATTGGATCCCTATTGGATACTATTGGATACAAAGTAATCCGTTCTGCCTGGTAGTTCTGCGTAGTAAGTAATATACCTCCTCTCCACAGTAACATAAGCTATGATCATGATAGGTAAACTGGCTGTGATAATCAAGCTTACACAAGATGGATCTGATACAGATTTTCCTAACATAAATCTGGAATACAGCTAACTTGATATCTTGTGACTGTTCGAAAAACCATTAACATAGTGATCAATGTAAATATCCTGCAGTGTGTTTTATTCTGATTTTAGGATTACAATGTAAATATTGCTTTAATTTTCAGTCTCAGTTTCCAGCAGTGGAAGTCACTTGTGGCAATTATGTCACTTGTGGGCTTTTGACAGGCACTGTAGCTTTTAGCAGAAAAGCATGCTAATGAACATGATACAGACAGCCAGATCATAGAAAAGAGCCAACCAGAGAATCTTTAACAATATCTGCTTTTCCTTTGTCAGCTTATATGCCTTCAGGGAATTGTAAAGTGAAAAATGAGTTTGTTCATTTTCCATACACTCTGTACTATGTAATGAGTCCTTACCTAGGGCATTGCAAATTTCTTCCTAATGACCAGAGAGTTATACTCCTGAGATTTCTATTACATAAATACTTACCCTCCCATAGAAACACCCGCTGCCATAAACACAGCTGAGGAGTACAACTTGTATATATGATTAATAACAATTTCCAGGTCCTCTGTGTTCGCAGCACAATAAGTCCTTGGTGTCTATAGAGTCAAAAATGGAAGTGTGAAATAAGCATTTGTTTTATCCTTACAGCAAGGCTAAGCTAAAGCACTACCAGAATGCTACATAAATTAAAGGTTAAACACAAGCCCTAGGATATTTCTAGAAGAGACATTGTTCAAAAATATGTCTGCTAAGGATTTAAATGCAGACTTTTGGCATGAACTGCACTACTAAAATTTTAATCAAAACCTTCCCAAGTAATTCTCACCATGCAATTAAGGGGGCAATCCTAACCAAGTTTCCAGCACTGGCACAGCTGTGCCAATGGGGTGTGCACTGCATCCTGCAGTGGGGAAGTAGTCAAGGGGGCCTCCTCAAGGAAGGGAGCATGTTTGTTATCTTACTGCATTGCGGTTAGACCAGTACTGGAAAACTGGCTAGGATTGAGCCCTAAATCTACCAGGGCCACAATAGATCATTACTGTAGTAACTCCTAGAGAAGGTTATGCTTATGAGCCCAATTGCAGTCAAATGCACATCCTTAGGGTGCTGTACTAATAATATTTCAAAGGTGCCCAAAGTCAAATGCATCAGTGAAGGGTCAGCACTGCAACACTGGCAACAACCCTTGCAACTGAAAGCACCCTGGAAGGTGTGCAAACAGCTGTTGTGCAGCAAAGAATTGTAAAAATAACAACATAAACAAATGACCCACCTACAGTTCTTTATAAAGGCACTTTATAGTTTGTACCTCTACTGGATACAAATGAGAGATGGGGTAGGGAGAAAATTACCAGCATGGATCTAGATCCCCTTGAGATGGCATTAATATGAATTGCATATAGACACGCTTATAGGTCCTGGCACCTTTGCTTTATGTTAACATGATACTTATTCAAAATTCTTAATTAAATAACAATTTTTACCAATAGGTTTTCACCTCCAATTCCTCGATAGTTAAAAACCACACACCTTAAAAAAAAAGAAAGAACTGGTGGGTTGAACTTTCTTAAATGTGAAGATGCATACATTTTAAAACTGTTTCAGATTTATCAGTTACTCAAAACAAGGATGTAAGTGTATATTTGTGTGTGTAAACCCATACACACATATAAGATAGCTAGATATTTGCCATTTATAAACAACCTTTCCACAGTTTGAGCCAGTTTAATGTCAACCTGGCTTAGCCCTAAAAATTAGTGAATTCTTTACTAATCCGTATACCTGATGAAAGATAAGAGAGTCAACCAATATGTTCTAAGATCACCTTGTCCCTCCCCCAGCTAATGCTAACATACTCATTAGGGGAAAGGCTATGGCTCAGTGATATACAAAAGCTCTCAGGTTCAATCTCCAGATAGAGTAGACCAAACTTCTTCTCTGAAACCCTGAATAGCCGCTGCTAGTCAGTGTTGACAATATCAGCAGGCGCCAAACCACAACTCGTGGACTGGAACCCATGGAAATCCTTCCCCTGTGTGAATGGAGCTTACCATTCCATGGGACAGCCTGATATTTTGGGACAATCTGATATCTTTTTGCTGCTGGTCTTGCCCCCAAGCTGCTGAGCAGCTGCTTCTGCATTATAGAGGCCCAATATGCTTGGTGCCTGGATTTCCGACAAATATGCAAACATGACTGCCCAGCGTGATGTTTGGGGGAGATTGGCAGCAAAGATACCAGGCTGCCTTGTGGAACGGTAAGTTCTGTTCATGCAGGGGATGGCTTTTCTATAGAGTAGCAGTTCACACTTTGGAGATCACTCACCTAGATGAACCAATCAGCTGGTTCAGTATAAGGCAGTGATTCTCAACCAGTGGTACAGGTATCACCAGTGGCACTTGAGGTGGTGTTTGGTGGTACTCGCAGGACTCCTGAATACCTGCTGCCTGGCACTGACACCGATACCAGGAGCATGATGCAACAAACAGCAGTAGGAGGCTTGGTTCAGCAGGCAGAGCTCCAAAGCATGCTTTTCCATGCTCGAAAAAGTCCTCCCATCCACCCTGAGCCTCTTACCTCATCACCTCTTGTGATGTTTGTTGCATCACATCTGGTGTCCCAACCCAGAAGTAACTGGCAATGATGTCATCGCCAGTTACTCCTGGTGGTATTTCGAACAGGTGAACCATGTGAAGTGGTACAGCGGAGGACAAACATTGAGGAACACTGGTATAAGTCAGTTTCCCAAGCTCATTAGGAGGTGTGAGGGGTTGGGTCATTTAGCCTAGGAAAAAGGGAATGGACACCTTCCTTTTTATTTAAAGCTAATCAATCAATCAATCAATCTTACTATACCTGTAGCCCAATGTTTTGCTCTGCTCAATCATATGGAGAATATAGGATTCCCTGCTTGTTCCTGTGAGGCCAGGCAGCAATAGGATAGTGGGTCTAGTGCTGGAATCTGGGAAACATATGCTGTCTTCATTATCAAACCAATCCAGTGAAATCTGCCCTCCATCCGTTGCTTTAATAAGCTCACTAGAAAAACCAACATAGATTAGCTTTGTAAAAAAACAAAACACCATCTGTTACTAACGCTATTCATTGTACTGGAAAATGATATTAACACATGGAAACAGGTTCTCACGGTTTTGAGGAATTACTCAATTACTCACTGAATGAGGAATCACATGCACACTGGAGTGTAGATGTGCTCTTCTTATTGTACTGTTTTCTCCAAAATGCACATTTAGACATGCTTACAAAGGAAACTGCATCCTCATCTAGAATGTGCATCCAAATGCACGTCCCACTGAAAGCAGAGCAGTGCAGATAGGCAGCATTTAGATATCCATCCAGTCTGCACTTGTGGTTCCTGATCCAGCAAGAAACACTATGCAGAACAAGCAAATCTTCATAGGTTGACTGAGGTGAGTAAGTATTGTATCGTGCAGACAGGGTAGGAGAGAGGATGACCATCTCGTCTTCCTCGCTTTCCCCCCTTTCCTATTCCATAAATGTTTTAGTTTTCCTATATTCCTATATTTAGGGGAAATATATAATCTTTAGTTTATAGTCACAAGTGTGAGGGGGTGCAATGGGGTGGAGCCTCCAAAGGCACTCCACACAAATTTTTGGAGATCCAAACTTGTCAAGACGAATTGTAATTCATAAGATAATCAGTGGCATTTTAAATCTGACCATAGGTATTGAAACTGCAGATATCAGATGACTTTAAACTCAAAAGCACTGGATCATCATGCACCCACTGAGAATGAAATCTTTTCAAAATTATGAAGCTAAATCCGTTTCAATATTTTACTCATTACCGTAATCACAATATTTAATACTGCAATCCTAACAAAACATATTAGGGAGTAAGGCTCCAATCCAGTACATGCTTTCGTGAGAGTAAATCTTATTAAAAACAACACAAACCTGTGACCTAGAATCTCACCTCACCTCACCAAGTAAAGCTGTGTAGGAGGCACTGTAAGCCTTACTGAACACAGCGAGTCTTAACTTGTCAGTAAACATGCATAGGATTGTGCTGTTAAGCAATCACTTTATCTTTAAACTGCAAGCAACAATACAAACAGAAAAAGTGTTGTGCAAGTCAAGCAGTGTGAGCAGATGTGGGACCTTATCTAGTAACTGCTAGATAATGTACAAAAGGTCAAACTACACATTGCGTTAAATGTGCAGTTTGGCCCTGTGTGTTTGGGTTTGTTTGTTTTTTTAAAGATTTAAATAGTAGCAATGGGGATGGGGGCCTGATCAGGACTGTACCATGGCACATGATGAGGGAGTATTTAATTTTCTTCCCATCAACTCTGAAGCTACTGTTACTACTAGCACCATTGGCTCCAGTGGAAACGGGCTAAAAGCAGCTTCCAGGGCACAATTTTCATTAGCCTCATGATGTAGTGAGAAAAGGTTAAATACCTGCTCAGGTCTCAGTTCTGATTCCTGCACCTTCCTTTAGCAGCTATTTAAATTAAACACACTCACACAGCAAAATTATCCATAAGAGGCAAACATCAGCTTAAGTGAGAAAGAACTGAAGAGAACCCTTCAGAAGAAGTTTCAAGGTTGGTTTCTGGAAAAAAAATATATTAACTGGCCATGTGCAAACAAATTCTGTTTCTGCCAGTTGTGAGAAACAGGTTTTTTTTTTTTTTTGCCATACACCCCGTTTCAAAATGTGTTTTGTTAATTTTCTGCTCAACATTGCATATACACAACAGGGGCCAAATGTGTACACCTCTTGGCCAGGCAAAAGTGGGTTAATAATGGGACAAACCTACCACTTGCTTTTTGTATTAACATAAACTAAATAAACACCAGATAATCTACAAATACAATGCAAAATATCTATACAGTCATGATGTGTTCTAACTGATATACATTGACAGGGATCTTTAGAAAAATATGCTGCTTTCCAAAGTGATGTGAAATGTGAAAATAGTGAAAATATGAATGTGAAAATAGTTACGGAGGAGAGTGGCACTTACTTCCTATATTGTACATATGGTCGAGATGTGATGAAAGGGCGAAGGAGAGTTTGCACGCGGCTCTCCCAGCACCATACAGTGGGATAATATGTTTCTGTCACTACTGGACAATGTTCCTGTAGAAAGTGGCAGAAGCTCTCACTGCCAGTCACCACTTGAGGTTTCTAGAGAGATAGATAGGCAAATATTTAACTCCAAAAGAAAAAAAAATCAAGGCAAATGCAACTCAATTCTTGTAGTGACACATTTTCTTGTAGTGACATGTTTGGTGTAAAGCAAGAACAGAGTTTTTATATTCATACAGCTATATGCTTGTATAGCTTGAAATTTCTCAGGAAACCTGATGATTCCTGACAGTGTTGAAGTCCTACACATATACTGTTTTCACCTTTTGCCAAACATATAGGGAAGGGGCAGGGGTAGTAGACATGCATCCAATAGGATAGAACCAACAGGCACAATCTCACTCCTTTTCCAGCGAGACAGTGTATGGAAGAAAACACCTGCATGACACTGTACTCTGAAGATGAACAGAGATGGTCTCATCATCCAGCAAAGTGAGGGAGCTGCTCGAATGGAAGCTTTTCTGTGTATCACTAAAAGGTGGCAGAGTTGGAGGTATCAAATCTAAACCATGCGGTTCTGTCTGCGCTTGCACAAGCCCCATTAAAATTAATGGGAGTGGAACATGGATTTTAACGAGGCTTGCACACGAGTCCTCATGGATTTTGCTCTGTTAATTAGTATGCATGTGTGTAGGAGTACGTTCCTTCTGATGTGTTGCCTCACATGCCAATTAGTGTTGGGTCAGCCCTGGAGACAAGCAGATGCTATTCGCTTGTAAGCTATGCAACCTAGAAAACAGCATAGCAGTAATGCTAACAGCAAAATTTGTTAGCAATTAAAAAGGAGGTAGGGGTGAAATGAAGAGGGGAATAAGCTGAATTACAGTGTGGAAGTGAGAGGCGGTGAGTGAGCAACAGAACCTATTCAGGAATTCAAGATGAAGAGCATCAAAAGCAAAGACAGAGCTACCAACGAAGCTTTAAAAGGGGGAATTTGGGAGGTCTAGATAAGAACTGTTTCACACATGATGATTTTCTTACAGAGAGAAATTCTGTGCAAGAAAAACACTAGGACATTGTCACATTCAGTGTGAATGTTTTCTTTGTCACAAGTGCATGAATCATGTAGCCTCCTAACTTGTGCACAAATGTTGAAAAATATTCATTCTGCACTTCACAAATGTTTACTTTTTTCCTTATACAGAGATAATATCTCCATTTGTAGCACAAATGATTTGTGTGAAGTGGCCCTAATGAAGCAGGGTTACTGGAAAAGACTGTCATTGCCGCAATTTCAGTGCATTTGTCCCCTGGAAGAGTTACACCAGTAATTCATTCTGATGTAGCTTTCCATAAATGTGTGTGCACAGGATAAATTCTAAAAGCCATTGTGTGGTCATGAAATACTACAATGGAAGAAGCATTTACATATCCATCTTATGGGTTCCTACAGTTTAGCTCAAATGCGGAACACTAAATCTAGCGGTAACACAATGTTATATATTGTGATGTTGCACAACATTGTGATAGCACAGCAGGCAGATAGGTGGGAGGCAATTTTAGGATCAGGTCATTAGCCAGTATCCCACATGTGAACAAAGGTTTGCCCTTTCATTTTTCCAAGAAAATGATTTTAGAACTGAAGGACAATGCACTGTAACCAAAAGGAGATTCCATGGTTATTAACAAAATCCAGATAAAGCCTCTGCATAAGAATATGACAGCTTCAAAGCATACAGAAAAAGAAAGCTTTAGTGCAGGTACTTGTCTCCAGCACTTGTCATCTTGTTTAAATCCAGCCCAGTTGAAACCACAAGAAGCCCAGAAGAAAATGGTCTTCAGCAGGATGAGCCTCAGACACAGATCAATGGATGAGGACTGGGCATTTTGTAGAGTTGCATCTCACTGTTCTGACCTGATACTCATCCCCATAAACTTGCTCCAGGGATAAAGGAGTAATTTTCTGTAGGCTGAAATAAAACAAATCAAAATCAAAAGGACAGCATTATGGACAGGCAGCTAATCAACAGGTTCGTTAAAACAAAGCACAGGGAATGTGTTTTTATTCAGGGCCTTGATGGAACAAAATTTCCTAGTTCAGGGGTGTCAAACTCCAGCTGCAGACCTAGCACTGGGCAAATGAGGCAAACACCCCGGGCACTGAGCCTGTGCAATGCCAGGACCACGTGGGAAGCCTTTTAAGGTTCCCAACACAATCAGGAAACAGTACTTCTGGTTTTCTGGAAATAATGTATTAGATCGCAAGGAAGCCTCAGAATGCTTCCCCAGTTGGTCCTGGAGGCTGGGGTTCCATGTGCTGGGTAAGTATGGGAAGGTAGCATTGCGTGGGGGACGGGGGTGACATCATCAGAGCCCAATTATCAAGCTGGGAGAGCCCAACTGTAACAGGGACTGGAGAAATAATAATAATAATAATGCAGGTATTTATATACTGCCTTTCTTGGTTGTCAGATTTCTCCTCAGACTTTATTCAAGGCCAGGGGTGCTCAGTAGGTGGATCACGATCTACCGATAGATCGCGAGGCAAAATGAGTAGATCGCGGAGTGCCGACCCCCCCTTCAGGTGCCTCTGGGAGGAAACACAGGGAGTAAGGCCCATTGTACTCAATGGGGCTTACTCCCAGGTAAGTGTGGCTAGGATTGCAGCCTCACAGCCTAATCCTAGGCATGTCTACTCAGGAGTAAGTCCTGTTATACTCAGTGGGGCTCAAGGTACACCAACATACATTATACATATAAATGTTATATGTTATGATGGCGCGAACATTGTAAAAAAAACTCTGGTAGATCTCCGGGCCTTGCTGGGTTTCAAAGTAGCTCTCAAGCCAAAAAAGTGTGAGCACCCCTGTTCAAGGCGGTTTACATAGGCAGGCTGATTAAATCCCCGTAGGGGTTTTTACAATTGAAAGAAGGTTCTATCTTTCAAGAACCACAACAGTCCAGATGTTTCTTTCTGATCTGGTTTCACATTCTGGCCTCCATCCTCCCATGCTCAGAGCAGATGGAATAACTCGGCTCAGCTTGTCAGCTGCTTCAAGGTCGCACGGTGCCGGTGGCCTCGAACTGGCGACCTGTCGATGTTATCTTCAGGCAAATGGAGGCTCTACCCTCTAGACCAGACCTCCTGCCCCAAATTGCCTTTGGGGGCCACATTCAGCCTGTGGGCCTTATGTTTGACACCCCTAGTCTAGTTCATCAGAGTATCTCCTCCTCCTCCTTAAGTCTGGCCTGAAGACTTGCTTTTTCAAGAATGCTTTTCCTGAATTACTTTCATCTCCCCTTAGAGACATTCCACCATTTTCAACCTTTCTCACAACACTGAACAGTATACAAGCCCACCACACATTGCAGCCCTGGTTTTAGAGTCCAGGGATGTGAGGTGGGTGGGAAGGCAGGTGAGGCAGATCCTCCCCTCCAGAGTCCTTGGGAAAGCGCCACTGCCTTGTGAGGTACCCAAGCACCCACAACCCACGCACAGAACAGGGAGGGCAGAGGAGCAGGCAGGCAGAACGCATGAGTTGTGGGTGCTTGGGTGCCTCACACAGCAGCAGCGCTTTCTGAAGGGCTCCGGTGGGGAGGCTCTGCCTCACCTGCCTCTCCACCCAGCACTTTTCAAAAGATTCTGGTGGGGAGGCTCTGCCTCCCCTGTCTACCCAGCCACCACTTTTCAAAGGACTCTGGTGGGGAGGCTCTGCCTCACCTGCCTCCCCACCCACTGTAGATCCCTGTTAGTCCCCATTTTTATTCCCCCCAGAAGGCTGGTGGGTTCACCTGCAGTGCCTGCTGCGGAGGACACCAGAGCAGAGACGGAAAGCCTGGCACTTCCCGGGCTCACAGTGATAACGGCGTTAACAATTCTCGCCATAACACCCAAAGCAGCGCTACTGTTTGCGACAGAGCGGCTTTCCGCGCTTCCTGGGATGCCTCTCCCGCCAAGGGCACCGCCTTGCCGGAGAGCCTTAGCCCGACGCGCCGGAGCGGGCGGCTTCCCAAGGGCGAAGGGCTCCTACCTTGGCGATGCTGCTGAGGTAGTAGCAGGCGTAGGCGGCCCCGAAGCACAGCACCAGGGACCAGCCCACCCCGGAGGCCGGCAGCCCCTCCCGCACCTGGCTCTCCAGGTAGAGGGACAGCTCGCGGGTCACTCCTCGCAGGCTCATCTTCAGGGGCGCTGCAGCATCACAGCCACGCCAGGACGCGCCGGCCGCTGCCTCTCTCCCGAGCGAGACCGATCGATGTCGCCCCCTCCGGAGGCACCTGCAGCTGCGACGGCAGCAGCCACAGCCTCTTGCTGCTGCCCGGCTAGGAGATGGCTCCGCCCCCGGTCCTCCTCTTCCCCCGGGCGAGGGAGCAGGGAGGCTCTCGCCGCTTGGGCTGGAAATGCTGAGTCAGGACCCGCTGCAACTTCCTGGCGCTGATGCAGTGTTGTCAGGGGGCCGCTGCGCGCTGCATCGTGCTGGGTGGGGCATCACGGTGTTAGGGGAGGTTTGTTCCCTCGCTCTGGGGCTGCGTTGCAGCTGCATCAGCACCGGAAAGCTGGCTAGGACTGGGCCCTCTGGAGATTCTGAGGAAAGAAGAGATGCCCACCAAACAAATCCCAAGTGGGCTTGTTGGGGGGCTGGAGAAGGAGAAAACCCCAAAGTCGCACCCTGGGGTGATCCTTTTTGGTGACCACGGATGAAAGCGTCGCCAGGCTGCAGTGGCACACCTCCCCCTGAGGCACAAAGCTCTGCAAAGCCTCACGAAGCCCCCACCCCAACTATGACTGACTGCCTCCCCACCACAAGATGCAGTGCATGTCTTGTTCACATGGCTGCATCACCTCTGGAAAGTCGGATAGGATTGGGCCATTAGTCTCATATGAATGAGTCTAAGGCAGTATATAAATACCTGTATAAATAAATAAAGTCCTTTAAGGCTTACATATGCTAGTTGAACTAGCCTAATTTCCAAATACAGTATTAGCAGCCTTCACAGACAGTCATTCTGAAGAAATCACTAGAGTTGTAGTTCAGAGAAATCTTTTTGTTTGCAAGGTTACTGATTGGAGAGGAATTGCCAGTAGCATAAGGCGGTCATAAGGAAGGGCCACAATGGTTTGAAGAACAGTCATTGAAGTAACATCGTTTGTAGTTCCAGTTTTAGGTCCAGTTTATTTTCCAAATGCAGTAAGCAGCCTTTGAAGTCCCCCAAACTCTCTCCCTGGAATGTTCAAGCAAAATTTAAAAGGGGGAAAAAACTAGGTTCCAGAGTGTAGTGAACAGAATGAGGATATTTTCCTTAAATACAACAAGACACACATTGAGACACTGGCAATGAGCTATGAAAGAAAAAAAAGCTAGAAGACAATGTGTTTCTGTTTACTCAACAAAATGACACAAGATATTACACCCCCTCCACCCCACCCCACCCCTGAAGAAATTCAATGAAAGAACACACAAAAAGCATCCCATCCATGAACACTACAACACAAAAGCAAGTTCCATGTGTAGAGTGGTGAAGCATCCAAAAGCAGGAGCCAGGTTTGGAAAGATGGTGAGCCCTGCTAAACTGAAACAGGATGGTGGAAAGGCACTTCCATGCAATAAGGAAATAAAAACAGTGGAAATGTTAAAAGGAAAATGTTCATTTGTACTCAACCTAGAAATGAAAACAGAAGGTAGAAATGTGTTACAAGAACAGCGTCTTTGATGTGCTAAAAATATATTGTGTGCACACAGCTGGGAAAGCTACCATATGTTGTGGCAGATTTGTATGCAGTTATTCATTTTAAGAACCAGAAGTCCACCTTGGTGTCATAAGAATGGAAATCCCTAATTCAGTGGTTCTCAAACTTTTAGCACCGGGACCCATTTTTCAGAATCAGAATCTGTCAGGAAGTGATGTCATGACCAGAAGTAACATCATCAAATAGGAAATTTTTAACAATCCTAGGCTGCAATCCTACCCACACTTACCCAGGAGTAAGTGCCATTTACTATCATTGTTAAAAGCATATACATAGTAACCAGTTAAAAGTACAGAAGTGTAACATTTTCCCAGATGCAGTCACATATCATAGTAGCATCTAGTCTAATATATTAAAAATAAAATATTGAAATGAATGGGGACCACCTGAAACTGATTTGCAACACACCTAGTGGGTCCCAACCCACAGTTTGAGAAATAATTTCCTAATTAATATCCATTGCATGAAACTTTCTAGAAGATCGCAAGGAATTGGTGACATGCAGGAGCTAAAACAAAGCAAAGACCACATTGCAATCTGCAGAATCCTCACTGTAACATTATCTCCTTCACTTTTTAAATGGTTAGGGCAGTGGTATTCAAACTGGGGCATTGCAACGCCCCAGCCTGTGGGTCCTGGCCTCTGCTCAGGGGGGCTGCAGGGGCTTGGGTGCACTTGCCCAAGCCTCCTGCAGCCTCCCGGGGATGCGGGGAGCTCTGCACAACCTTTGGCAGGGCTCCCCAGGTCAGGAAAAGTGAAAGCGGAGTGATTGCACCCCACTCCGCAAAACCGAAAGCAGAGCACGATCGCTCCGCTTTACTTTCTGACTCCCTTTCCAGGGAGTCACTCTCCCTTTGGCAGAGTGGGTAGTGACAGCTGCATCGTCAGCAAAGAGGAAGTCACGCAGACATTTCCGCTGGACTTTGGACTTTGCTCTCAGTCTGGAGAGGTTGAAGAGCTTTCCGTCTGATCTGGTCCAGAGATAGATGCCTTCTGTTGCAGTTCCAAAGGCCTGCTTCAGCAGTACAGCGAAGAAAATCCCAAACAAGGTTGGTGCAAGAACACAGCCCTGCTTCACACCGCTTCGGATGTCAAAGGGGTCTGATGTGGAGCCATCGAAGACAACAGTGCCCTTCATGTCCTTGTGGAAGGATCTGATGATGCTGAGGAGCCTGGGTGGACATCCGATCTTGGGGAGAATCTTGAAGAGGCCGTCCCTGCTGACCAGGTGCCTGCTGCCTGCTGCTGCTGCTTGCTACCTGCTGCCAACGATGCAGCTGTCACTACCCACTCTGCCAAAGATCTCCAGCAGCTCATGGATCATTTTAGCAAGGCCTGCCAAGATTTTGGACTGACGATCAGCCTTAAGAAAACACAGGTCATGGTTCAGGATGTGGACTCACCTCCCTGCATTACAATCTCTGCACATGAACTGGAGGTTGTCCATGACTTTGTGTACCTTGGCTCAACAATCTCCGACACTCTTTCTCTCGATACCGAGCTAAACAAACGCATCGGTAAAGCAGCTACCACGTTTTCCAGACTCACAAAGAGAGTCTGGTCCAACAAGAAGCTGACGGAACATACCAAGATCCAGGTCTACAGAGCTTGCGTCCTGAGTACACTTCTGTACTGCAGCGAGTCATAGACTCTCCGCTCACAACAGGAGAGGAAACTGAATGCTTTCCACATGCGCTGCCTCTGACGCATTCTCGGCATCACCTGGCAGGAGAAAGTTCCTAACAACACAGTCCTGGAACGTGCTGGAATCCCTAGCATGTATGCACTGCTGAAACAGAGACGCCTGCGTTGGCTCGGTCATGTCATGAGAATGGATGATGGCCGGATCCCAAAGGATCTCCTCTATGGTGAACTCGTGCAAGGAAAGCGCCCTACAGGTAGACCACAGCTGCGATAAAAGGTCATCTGCAAGAGGGATCTGAAGGCCTTAGGAATGGACCTCAACAAGTGGGAAACCCTGGTCTTTGAGCGGCCTGCTTGGAGGCAGGCTGTGCAGCATGACCTTTCCCAGTTTGAAGAGACACTTGGCCAACAGTCTAAGAGGCAAAGAAGGAAGGCCCATAGCCAGGGAGACAGACCAGGGACAGACTGCACTTGCTCCCGGTGTGGAAGGGATTGTCACTCCCGGATTGGCCTTTTCAGCCATACTAGATGCTGTTCCAGAACCACCTTTCAGAGCGCGATACTATAGTCTTTCGAGACTGAAGGTTGCCAATATGCAATATGAATGCACTCTCCCTTTTCCCTGACCTGGGGCGCCCTGCAGGCACTCGCGCAGGGCTCCCCACACAGTCCCTGCCCCAGTCCCTGCAGCCCCCTGAGCGCTGCCCTCCCCCCCCCTGCCCCTGCCAAGACTTAATGCAGGTTTCAAACTCCCGAGAGTTTCAAAACCATAGGGTTAGGGGCTATGGTGGAATTATCTTTAAATGGTTAGTGACTGCCATCTACTGGGCAGAGTTTGACTTGGCAGAGTATTCAAGAAAGATTGTCTATTTTCAGGGGCAAGGAGTTGGGTTCCATTTCCAAGTCTGCTATCCAATTTTTAGATTCTAGCTAGTCAGACATTTGAGTTACTTGTCATCAAGTTGCTGAATATTAATTATGAAATTAACTGGGAAATGTTGCCCAATCCAGAGCTTTGTACATTATAAGTCCCACTGAAATAAATGGGTCTTAGAGTACAACCTTGGGAAACATATTATTGTCTAGGAGCAGTGGTTCCGTAGCTCAACCTCTTTTTCCCCTTAGTAGAAAGTGTAGTAACTAAAAGAATGTGTGATGTGATGTCATTGGCCTACCAAGTGGAGTGAGGACAAGAAAACTTGGAGCACAATGTCATGTGTTCTCTTGTAATGCATGTAAAAGAAGCAGAGGATTTAAAGCTGCAGTTTTCTTGGACATCCATGTACTTTCCATAACATCTAAGGGTCCAATCTTACCCAATTTTCCAGCACCGGTGTAGCCGCAATGCCACCCCAAGGTAAGCAAACAAATGTTCCCATACCTTAAAGAGGCCTCTGTGACTGCCTCCCCACCACAGGATGCAGAGCATGCCCATTGGCATAGCTGCACTGGCACTGGAAAATTGGATAGGGTTAAGAACATAAGAACAGCCCCACTGGATCAGGCCATAGGCCTATCTAGTCCAGCTTCCTATATCTCACAGCTGCCCCACCAAATGCCCCAGGGAGCACACCTGATAACAAGAGACCTGCTTTCTGGTGCCCTCCCTTGCATCTGAAGTAGCCCATTTCTATAATCAGGAGGTTGCACATGCACATCATGGCTTGTAACCCATAATGGATTTTTCCTTGTCCAATCCCCTTTTAAAGGCATTCAGGCCAGATGCTGTCACCACATCCTGCGGCAAGGAGTTCCACAGACTGACCACACGCTGAGTAAAGAAATATTTTCTTTTGTCTGTCCTAACCCTCCCAACATTCAGTTTTAGTGGATGTCCCCTGGTTCTGGTGTTATGTGAGAGTGTAAAGAGCATCTCTCTATACACTCTATACTTCCCATGCATAATTTTGTATGTCTCAATCATGTCCCCCCTCAAGCGTCTCTTTTCTAGGCTGAAGAGGCCCAAACACTGTAGCCTTTCCTCATAAGGAAGGTGCCCCAGCCCAGTAATCATCTTTTCCATTTCCACTATATCCTTTTTGAGATGTGGCGACCAGAACTGGACACAATACTCCAGGTGTGGCCTTACCATCAATTTGTACAACGGCATTATAATATTAGCTGTTTTGTTCTCAATACCTTTTCTAATGATCCCAAGCATAGAATTGGCCTTCTTTACTGCCGCCGTACATTGGGTCGACACTTTCATCGACTTGTCCACCAACACCCCAATTTCTCTTTCCTGATCTGTCACAGACAGCTCAGGTTGGACCCTAAGTCTTCCTCTTAAGGGCAGAATTAAGCTCTTAAGCCTCATTAAATCAATGGGAAGTAAATGTGCTTAGCTTAGCATTTAGTGTAATATGTGGACTAAGCAAAGGTCTGTGCCTTTATAGAGTGATATTGTGAGGCTGAGATGTACAGTGTATATAAGGATGATATAAATTAAATTCTTTTATAAAGATCTTAGGGGCTGTATGCAATGAAACAATGATGTGCAATCTTTACTGTGATAAACGCAATACACAATTCGTCTCCTTAGGTGTCGCTAATCCTTTTCCCTTTGTTTGGAATCACAGAGGTAATAGTATTCCAGAGTACCTTATCTTATTGTCTAAATGGCAACTTGTGGGATTGGAAGACCTTTTTATCTCTCCCAGGGGCATAAGTGAAAGTGATTCCTAGATATCAGTAGAGAAATCCAGGACTCTAGTGTAGTTACACAAGAACATAAAAAAAGCCCATCATGATCAGGCCAAAAGTCCATTTAGTTCAGCTTCCTGGCCCACCAGATGCCTCAGGGAGCACACAAGACAATAGGAGACCTGCATCCTGGTGTCCACTTTCATCTGTTGTGATAAGGCAGCAGTGTGTCCACCTGGAAACAAAATTACTATTCTTTGGCTGCAATCCTAACCAAACTGAGAGTAAACCTTATTGAACAAAATAGGACTTACTTCTGAGTAGACCTGGTTAGGATTGTGTCCTTTATTTAGAACTTTGTTCCAATTGACAGCCCAATCCTATCCAATTTTCCAGTGCCGGTGCTGCTGTGCCTATGGGGAAAGCACTGCTTCCGGTGTTGGGGCGCAGTGACAGAGGCCTCCTTAAGGTTTGGAAACATTTGTTCCCTTACCCTGGGGCTGTGTTGTGGTTGCACCGGTGCTGGAAAGTTGGATAGGTTTGGGCTGGGAGTTGGCAATCCAAAAAAAAGGTAGTAGTAAAGACTAATGCTCTTTTAAACTCTGATCTTATTTGAAGTGATAATAAAAATGCATTGTTGGTGTCAATTTCAATGCAAATATACCCTATAATTATCCCCTTGTCTGGTTTGGATTCCCAGCCCAAAACACCCTTCAAGTTGCTGCAAAGGTGAAACTAATTAAGGGCCCAATCCTAGCCACCTTTCCAGGGCTGATGCAGCTGCAATGCAGCCCCAAGGTAAGCGAACAAATGTTTTATTATCTTGAGAGGCCTCCATGACTGCCCCTCCACTGAAAGAAGCAGCAGGTGCCTTGTTGGCATGGCTACATTGGTGCTGAAAAGTTGGATAGGAATGGGCTCTAAATGCAGACTTCCTCCTAGGCCAGGCTCAAAGCAAAATTGTAAGTAAAAGCTTGTGCTCCCCTGACTTATATGAAGGCAACTTATATGCATCTTAAAATGTTTTAAAACTAACAATAATTTGACATGCTGGTACATTTAGACTGCAAGTTTGTCCACACTTTCCTGGGAGTAAGCCCCATTGACTCTAATGGGACTTACTTCTGCGTAGACATTGGGCTCTAAAGATCCCATTAATCCTGTGGTGAGCTCTCACTTCCATGGTGAAGGAAAGAGGAGCGAAATGCCCAGGTGAACCCTAAAGCGAGCCCTGTCTGTGAGTCTAGCTTTCAGTCTGTGTTCAGCGCCGGCTTGTCCCTTGCCTTCCCCACCCCCTTCCGAAAGGGCAGGATCGGAGCATGCGCAGAAGGCCCCGCCGCCGAGCCTGGTGCCTGTGGCAGCGCCGCCGCCGCCCGGTGCCCGGATGTGTCAGTTGAGGCGCCAGGTTTGGCCTGCTGCCGGAACCCGCAGGAAGCGGCGCGAGAGCGTCTGCGTGGGCGGAGAGTCGTCCGCGGGAGGGGGGCGCTAGTCAGCGAGCCGCACTCTCGGCGCTCCGCTGGCGGAGGCCGCGCCGGCCGCGCCCCTCGATTCCGTGAGACCGGCCGGGCCGGCCGCAGCCCGACTCCAGCTCGGCGCCTTTGTTGTGCGGCGGCGCGCCTCGCTCCCTCCTCCGCTTCCCGTTAGCGGCGCCCGGCGGCTCTCAGTCTCCCTCCCTGCTGGCGAGGCCGGGGGCGCCGCGGCGATGAGCGGCGCGAGGAACAACCGCGTGATGGTGGAGGGCGTCGGCGCGCGGGTCGTGCGGGGGCCCGACTGGAAGTGGGGGAAGCAGGACGGCGGCGAGGGCCACGTGGGCACCGTGCGCAGCTTCGAGAGCCCCGAGGAGGTGGTGGTAGTCTGGGACAATGGCACGGCCGCCAACTACCGCTGCTCGGGCGCCTACGACCTGCGCGTCCTGGACAGCGCGCCCACCGGTGAGAGCCCCGACAGCCCAGTCCCACGCGTGCCTGCTCGGGAGCAAGTCCCGTCAGTCAGCGGGGCTTCCTCCCAAGCGGGTACGGATAGGATTGCAGCCCGAGAGTCCGATCCCATGCGTGTCTACTCAGGAGTCAGTCCCATTATATCAGTTGGGCTTACTCCCATGTAAGCGTGGATAGGATTACAGCCCTAGAGCCCAGTCCCATGCCTGTGTACTCGGGAGTAAGTCCCATTATAGTCAATGGAGCTTACTCTGAGGAAAGTGGAATAGAATTGCAGCCGAGTATGCTGCTGATAGGCCCTAAATCAGAGATCTGGGGGGTGAAGGGAAGTGGCAAGAGAGAGTAACCCTCACCTCCCTATTTGATATGCATCTGGGGAGAAGAAAGGTTCCTCTTATTTCATTGAAAGAATGCCCCACTTTGTTTGTTAGGATCTGGGGCTTTCTGTACAGTCCCATACATCTTTACTCAAGATAAGGTTCCCCACCTTCATGTTGGGCATGCTTAGGATTGCAGCCTTAGGTTGGCATTGGATGGCATAGATTGCAGCCTTAGGCTGAAGAAGTGTGAAGAAACTTGAAGTAAAGGCAAGCATTGTATGCTTAGTGTCTTACAGTCTAGTGGGAGACGTGTTGTCTTAATAGACATGATATCAGCATCTTTTGTCATCATTTGGGAAAGTGTAGCATTTATGCCATGACAGGGAGCATGAGATGTTTTAAAGTCTAGTAGTGGTTGCTCTTGTGGTAAAAAACCAAGATGACTTCGGAAAGCTTACCCTGTTTTTGTGTTTTGTTTTTTTAGTCAAGGAGAAGGTACTCATTGTTTTTGGATTTGATTTGGTGTTTATATTAACCCCATAAACTGCCTTGACCTTCCCTGTCAGGGTAGATAATGATGGGTTATAAATGTTTTAAAATAAAAACAATTGTTCTGTTTTCAACAGCTGGGGAATGAGGCTTTGTCATTGCCATTTAAAGATTGCAGGGAAATGATTATAGCAAAATGTCTCTGTTTTCAAAGGAACTCCTGTTGTGGTGCTTGTGATATAAGTAGTTCAGACTATACTAACAAATTATGTTCCTTTAAGTAAAGTTAAAATAATAAGAATGGATCATTTATATTATGTGTTCCTAAAATCATTTCAAAAGCACATGCTCACTTCTAATCTTTTATTTTCCTCCTATATATGTTAACAACTTGTGGAGCCTGATTCTTTTCACATTTACTCAGAAGTAAGTCCTAGTGAGTTTAATTTTCTTCCAGTGATGAGTCTCTCCCCCCCCCCAGCAGCTCCACACTTTATGCAATATGTTTGCATGGCTTCTGCAGTTTGCATATATATGCGCTAGAAGCTCTGATGTCAATTCAAACACATCACTTAATGGTTAGTGCTGTCAACATACCCCTAGAAAGCAAAAGTATGAGAGAGCAGGAAGCAAGCTGTGGTTTAGGTGCCCCCTTTTCTACCCAATCTGCATGGATTCTGGCTGTTCTAATCATGTGTGCGAGGGGGAGCTTCAGTGTGCTGCACAGTTGTCTTCTGTGCTTGGGATTTTCTCACATAGGGCCATTTATCTTTTTAGGGCAGGGCTGGAGTTAAGGTTGTCAACAGGGTTAGCATTTTTTTTTTTGCCTGAGTTACTGTATCTAAATGAATACAGTATTTGTGTGTATTGCATTTGTGTGACTTTTTTCTTTTCTTTTTTTTGACAAATGTATTGGTGCAACATTTTAGGAGACTATGAACAAGAGAGATATACAGAAGACCAGGTTCAGTCCCTTGCATCTTGGGTAGCAGCACTGGGAAAGGCTAGTTGAAGTTAAGACTTTGAAAAGCTACTGCCACCAGTCTGAATAGGTAGTATTGTGCTTGGCTCTGTGGTCAATTGGTCAATAAAAGGTAGTTCATTGTAATATAAGAAATCTTATATACATGCCTAAAATAGCACTTTCCTGTAAAGGCTTATGTTTTTTGGGAACTTTGTTGCTTTCTCACTTGCCATCATTTGTAGTTGAAAGATACTCGCAGTTCTCTAGCAAATTAATATTTTTAGTACAAGTTAAAGATCCCTTTAAGATAATTCTTAACATTTGAGTGACTTTTAACAGTTAAAGGGAAATTATATTTTTATAAATGCATGGTTTAAAATGTGAATTGATTTTCACTTGACTTTCGAGTTGTCATTCTCTGTCACTAGATCTTTAATATCATCTAAGACCGCTGTTTTAATAATCCAAAAATATTTATGCTTTATTAAGTTGAAGCATATTTGTGAAACTTCTATTAATATTATGCTTACTCAGCTAAAGGGAAAATTGTTTTGAGCTTCATACAGAAAGGTCTTTAACTTTTGTAGAATGGTTTCTTGAAGATTACCTCTTTTTCTATTTTGAAAAGCCATGTTACTGGAACACTTGCTTTAGTTTACAGTATTGTTTCCTGTTAGGAATATATGTGGACCCCATTAGATATCCGCTGTGTATTCCTGTATACCTGTAGGTATGCAAGGAGTGTGATGACGGTAAGGGAACTAATCATTCCTTTCATTCATTTATCTGGGTTCTACCTTGCTTACCAGCTCCCCTTCCCCTTGTTTCACAGCCATAGAGGAAGTGAAGCTTTGTTACTCAAAACACGCCATATAGATCCATCCAACTTTATTGCCTCAGAAGGCATGGAGAGAGCAAAGAAGCTTTGGTGGTCCTGTTGGGTCCTTTCAGGTTATGGCTAAAGTAACCAGAGAGATCTAGGCAGGGCTGCTCTTGTGCTGAAGAGAAGCGTAGATGATAGCATCAGGAGATTCAGGCAGTGGAGCTATCTGTTCTTAAGCTTAAAGTACAATACAGAGATCCAGGTAGAGTTTTGTTCTCTTCATATCTTTAAAGTCAAAGGTTGGGGGAAACAGTGTGAAACACTGCAACAACCTGGTCCCGTTGTTTTATCCAGGCTAGCGGTTGCTTGTAGCATGTTCAAATGACCTTAGAATACTTGGTAGATGATTTGGGTAAGTGGTAGTTCTGCATGGCACTTCTGCAAGTTTGTGCTTTACGGTAAAGTTGGAAGACCCAAAAAAATCCAGACAGGGCTGCTGCAAATGGCAGCTGTGATTAGATCTTTCCATGCCTTACAGCAGGGGTGCCGAAACCCCGGCCCGGGGGCCACTTGCAGCCCTCAGAGGCTCCCAATCGGGCCCTTGGGGGGCCCCCAGTCTTCAAAGAGCCTCTGGCTCTTTTATAGGCCTTGAGCTATTCCAAGACCTTCATTCATTCATATAAATTCCATCTCTAGTATATTCATTTATGTAAATTTATTCAAATTTTAAATTGTAAATTCTTTCTTTCCGGGCCCCTCACGCAGTGTCAGAGAGATGATGTGGCCCTCCTACCAAAATGTTTGGACACCCCTACCAAACATAGGGGTAGAAAGTAGAAAACTCCATCTGAAGGAACTGCTTAGAGCTAGCAGACATCTGAGTGCCCTCCTCTTTGATCTGCAGTTATTGTTTTTTTTTTGAGGAAGCGAATCAGGGCTGCATGCTGCCTTGTTGGGCTTTTGGATACTTACTAATCACTGCTCTGTTTGCAAGGGTGAGGAGGGGAAAACGCAAACATCTGAGCTATGTGCCATGTTTCCTAGCTTGGAAATGCAGCGCAAGGACTAGCACAGAAATTTCTGTATTCTGCACCAGAACAGTGATTCCTAACCAGTGGTCCATGGACCACAGGTGGTCTATGAGAACCTGAAAAATGTTCTGTGAGGTTGCACCTCCCCACCCCCAGATCAGCCTTCAATAATTTTAATGCATCTGATCAGAGGTGACCTGAGGTCGCATGACACCTGGTGCAGCCATAACCCCCATGACATGTTGTCACCTCATGGGCTGCCCCTGCCCCCTCTGGGCCATGCCTGCATGCCAGTCACTTCTGGGGCTGCCTAGCTCTTGCATGAGCTACAGTGTGATCTTGGGCACCCTGAAGGTGAATGGACCTTGGCCAGCACACCACAGAAGAGGCTGGCAGCTGCAGGAGCTTGTGGTGGCGCACACTGTATCGCTGAGGGAGGTAAGAAGTGTAGCTGCAGGCCTGCTCTTCCCAGTTGGAGACCCCCGCTCTTTGCTTCTATAAGCCGTCAGGCAGGTATCTGAAATTCTGGGTTTAGTTTTGTAAAGTGTGTCTCTCTGATGTTGATTCATTGCGTAGAGCAGTTGTTCCCAAACTATGAGCCATGGGTCCCTGGGGAACCTAGGGAACCAGCCAGGGGAGCCGTGGAATCCTCATGAAAAACTTACCACCCTTTTCAATGTATAGGATTGTAGCTCTAATAGGAAGCTGCGGCCAATGACCCAGTAGGTCAAGGGAGTCACAATTCACAAAAATTTGGGAACGCCTGGTGTAGAGTATTCCAGATGTGACTATATAAGTATAAAGGCATCATTAATTAGACTTTTGGAAACAATTTGTGTAATATTATTCTTATTAGAGAACTGAAGCTCACTGATGTTTTTAGTGACCTATCCATGATGATCTCAGAATATCTCTTGCGGGTAACTGCAACCCTTTTAGCTTATGTATAAAGTTTGTGTTTTGCAAACTTTTATTTAGATGCTTTTTGTAATCAAGATGTTAATATAATCTGTGATAAACTGAATAATAATGACACTAGGAGGATTAATTTTTTAAAAGCAATTGAAATTATGCTGTTAGAGTTAGCGGTTTTATTTTTTGCACTTGCTATTGATGCTTGTACCCTTGGATAGATATGCAAACAAAGTATATGTACCTATGTTCCAGAGTGTTATATTAATTTTATTCCTTTTTACAGGAATTAAGCATGATGGAACAATGTGTGATACTTGTCGCCAGCAACCAATAATTGGTATTCGATGGAAATGTGCAGAATGTACAAATTATGACTTGTGTACGGTATGTTATCATGGGGATAAACATCATCTGAGACACCGCTTTTACAGAATAACCACACCAGGAAGTGAAAGGTAACTTGTTCACATTTTAAGTTTAAAAAAATAGGGAGATAGTCTTGTGATAGTCTTAGATAAGAAGAGACTTTTTACTACCTTGGAATGCTGAGATGTGTAATATATTTGAATTTGAGGTTTTAATTTTTTGGCATAAGTTATTTTATATTGAGTGACTTTTTTTTGCTTTGGTATCTAACATATTTGTTGACATTAAATTTCAGAGTATTGCTGGAGTCCCGTCGTAAATCAAAGAAAATAACTGCCAGAGGAATCTTCACAGGTGCCAGAGTGGTACGAGGTGTTGATTGGCAGTGGGAAGATCAGGATGGTGGCAATGGGCGTAGAGGCAAAGTAAGAGTAGAGAGTATCTTGAACAAATTTCAGAGACCTCAAAACTGCAGTATGTTGCTATAGTTCTCTGGTTATCTGTTACTGTTAATTGTGAGCTTATGCACAGAATTCTGAGTCCTTGAATCAAGAATGTTTTGACTTATTGTTTTTAAGTTGTCAAAATGCTGTCTCTTGTGATTAAAAAAAAGGTTTTGTCTGTGTCCAAAAAAAAAAAAAAAAACCTTGAATACTTTTTGCTTGATTTTGTTTTGGAAATAGGCCAAATTGATAACTGCTGAATTACAGTTTTGTCATTGAGGTAACAAAAATTGTTGGCTGGAACATTTTGAACTTGCCTTTTGAATGGTGAGGGTGGAGAAGAAAGCACAGCTTTAAAAACACCTACACAGCCCTCCTTTTTCTGTGGGCATCTGCAGTGGTGTTTGAAGTGCTGATCTCATTGTCAGTGGAACTTTGAAAAAGCAAGTGCACTCACATTTTTACACTGTGTCTCACTTAAATAATCTCTAAGCACATTCTAAAGAGAGAAAAAAATGACTGGTAGGAAGTGGAAACTTGACTAGCATTTCAGTGACTGCTAAAGTCACTGTTGCTTTCAGGGATACACTGAATAAAATTCACAAGCTCCATTAGTGCACTTACCTGACATAAATTCTTGGTTACCAATATCAACTTTGCAAGTGCTTAATTATGAATTATTAGTTTAAATGGGTGGTATCTATCTCTGCAGTGCCCTTACTCCTGGGAAGAGCTCTGTTGTTTTTCCTTGGACCCCCAAAAGTACATTGCTGATTCTTCCTCTGCAACTGTCCCTTCACCAGCTTTAAGAGATTTATTACTGAATAACATAATGCAGTAATAAAATCATAAAATGTAGTATTGATTGTAAAAAAGACTAAAAAAAAAACACAAGAGAAGGGACAAATGAGAAGAAAAAAGAATATAATCAGTATAAACATAAGAATACAGATAACCTTCTGTGAAGGGATATCACTAACAAAACTCTGTACATAGCTATCCCCCCCAAAAGGCTTTTAAATGTCCAAAAATTTATCCATACAAAATTGTCTTGTATATACTACAGATTGGAATATAAAGAGTTTAAAGGTTCTCCATCCATTGAGAAGTACGTAGTGGGCAGTCACAAGTTTTCAATTCAAGGACCCAGTCCTATTCAACTTTCTAGCACTGATGCAGCCACAATGCAGTCCTGAGATAAGGGAACAAGTATTCACTTACCTTGAGGAGGCCTCCATGTCTGTCCAGCCTCTGCAGGATGCAGTGTATGCTGCATTGGCATGGCTGTATGAGCTCTAGAAAGTTGGATAGGATTGGGCCCATTTGAGCAACAGTAAGGGCACAGAGTCAATTTTTATTCTTCAGACAGTTCCCATAGAGTTGGTAGATGAGTTAAAAGAATATACATGTGCACAAACAACGATTGTTCTGAGACTCAATTAATATTATTTGTTACCTCTATCCAAAAAGATTGTATCAGTGTGCAAGACCAGAGCATATGCCTAAGTGTTTTATCAGATTCACCATAGCACCAACAATTAGCTTTAAGAGCTGAAAGTTGCATTGGCTTTAGTTACTCATCCCTTTGAACAAACTGGAAGGAGAGTTGTGATTATTGCAGGACTGCGTTTCTTTGTGTTAAAAGGATTCGAAATGCAGGTGCTCTTTCCTTGCAACATGCTTTCTGCCTTTGGAAAAGGGTGTGGTGGCAGGAAAAAATGTATAGTTACAGCTCTAACCAGGTGAACAGAAGTGTAAGAAATCATATCTCTGTTCCGTAACTTGCTCTTATAAACTTCCACTGCAATCTTCTACATCCCTCAGACACTGTCCACCTTAACACTTCTGTCGCTAAATTGGTTGATTGTATTAGTATCTTACTAATCAAGCGAGATACACTGTATATGTAAGGATGTCAGTTTAGTATTTATGTGACTACTGTATTTATGCAGATACAATAAGAGATTATATGGAGAATATCATCTCATTTTGTTTAGTTGGTGCAAGGAAGCCGAAATGATAGTTTGACTATTCATTTCATGAAGTGAAACATTAAGTAACCTTTATCATATTTACTTTCTTTTATGTAAGAGGAACTTATTTGAACTTTCAAATGGGTTTTGGTTTGAGGTGTAATGCATCTAGCTAATAAAACAATAAGTTATTTAGAAATTGTTTTGATCATAAAGAATACTTGAATCATTCTTATCTGTAGATTGTAGATAAAGATAACGTTGTGCCTTTTTTTGATACTGTAGACGCATTTCCTTCTTTTTGTCTCTGCTAGGTAACTGAAATCCAGGACTGGAGTGCCTCGAGCCCACACAGTGCAGCATATGTTTTATGGGACAATGGAGCTAAAAACTTGTACAGAGTTGGCTTTGAGGGCATGGTAAGGAGTAAAGCAACACAAAGAGTAAAATAGCTTTGGGGGAGAATGGAGGAATAGCAAAAATGGTTTGTGCTGTGCTATTTATTTTCTTTTGTGATGTCCTTCTGTCAGTTTGCATGCTATTAGGCATTTCATTGTTCCTACAGCTCTGTGGTTGGCTCATGCATATGCATTAGTCTGGTCTGAATTTATTAAATGTGCAGACTACTAAAACTCCTGAGCTGGTCTCAGTCTCAGTTCCAGTGGCAAAGCCTTTGTAAAAGACTGCCTGAGGTGTTTAGGAACTATTAGATGAGAAGGTGGTGAAATATATTCTTCAGAGTTGTAAATAAAGTTTGTTTAGTTTACACCCTCAAATATTTGAGTAGTTAGGCGGTATGCTTGTCTTCTGTGGATCTTGATTTCAAGCTTGAATGGTGTACTTCTCATGTTGACTTCAGTTAATCATTATAAATATATAGTTCCCCCCCCCCTTCTCATTGAATTTCATTAAGTGGGGCTTTATTCTCGTTAGAATAACTTCAAAATTTTCCCCCATTTTCTAACTATCACTCATTTGTAAACTATTCCTTCCTTTGCAAATCTCTGCTCTTCTTCCCTGAAATGCTTCATTTCTTACATAGGAAAACATTTATAGACTCCATGTCAGAATTGTGGTTAATGTGTACATGTACTTCTGTGGAAGTTATTCTTTTATCCCTGTAATGTTGCACTTAAATGTATCTGTCTACTGCCAAATTGTGAAAAATAGTGCTGTTTTGGAAACTCAAACTTATCTGAATAGAAGAGTACCTCATTTGACTTGTTAATTCTTTTTGAGGTCTTTTGTGTTTCATTATTCAGACAAAAAAAATGTATATAATGAAGCAGCTCAGTCAGATGCTGTTCATGTGTATACCATTTTGCATACTTTCTTTTTGAACTCACCAAATTGAGATAAAATGAATTGAAATGCAATTTGTATTGTTAAATGTGAAGTTTTTGTAGTGTTATATTTGTAATCCATTGCAATGTACATATTGGTTCTATTTTATAGCTTATTATAGCTATGGGGGTGTGTGTGTTTCCTAGTATTGAAATCGAGTTATTGGCCTTCCTTATTTTAAGGCTCTTTTGGAGGTACACTTGCATAACTCAGCTGATCCTGTTTTCATGCCACAATCTGCCAGTACCTCAAGTTTATTGCTCTTTTTTCCCCCTCCAAGTAATAAAGAAACAGATGAGATCCTTGGTGCAGCACATGGTTGGCCTATACACCACCTGTCCCTTTGTTCACTCAGTTCCAGATGATATGAACTGAGGACTCTTCTCTTCTGTGCATTTCACACTTTAGTGTTGCATGTGTTAAATGACCTTTGCCCAATGGGAATTGCTGCAGAGATAACACCAGATGGCTGCATTTTGAATTTGGTGTAGCCAGTTAGAAAAGTAGAAGCACATTAAAATTTGTTCCTGGGTATAACCAAAAGATGTTTAGACTTGTAGGATTTTTTAGCCTATGTATTGCAAAAGGGCATGCTTAAGGTATCTTAATACCATAGCCTTTTGAGGCTGAAGGTTGCCAACCAAGGTATCTTACAGAATCTTCCACTATGATAGCATAGAAAAACAGTATATTTTGATCCATTTACTTGTAGCATGTCTGCTGCATGTTTGCTCAAAACTAAACCTCACTGAGGTCAGTGGGATTTACTCCCAGGCAGCTGTGTATAGGATTGCAGCCTTAATTACCATGTATAGAACATTTTATTTTCACTTTTAGCTCTCTTGTGCAGCAAGAGATGGCTGTATACAGTCCTTTGTAAGTTGAATGTGAATAGAGAGGGAACATGATGTTAATAGGATGTGAGAGCCATGGTAGTATTGAATCATCCTGTCTATATCAGCAGGACTGGGTGTTCCTTTTGCAGTGATTCAGCAATAACCACAAAACAGGAATATTAATGAAAGCTAACACCCATATCCTAACAACCTAACCTAAGATTTCAGGTGGTTAAATAATAGTTCTTTTTCACTAACAGTCTTTTTGATGTCTATGGACCACAGATAACTTTGTGGAGTCAGTTAGAACAGAGATTGAAGAGCATATTGAAGCATTACAAATGTAAGCATATAAATACCAGGCTATCCCAGCTTGTGTGCCATAACTACTTATTGTGCAAGTACTGATTCTGCAGTAGCCAAATTAAATTGTATTTACACCTATAGTTATTTAATCTTATAAATGTGTATTTGTGTTTGCTTTTTAGTCAGATCTTAAATGTGTCCAAGATGCAAAAGGAGGATCCTTCTATCGTGATCACTGTCCTGTACTTGGTGAGTTTAACTTTAAGGAAACATAATCTGAACTCTGGGGTATGTTTAATACCCATGGGTTTAAGACCCATTGGAATCTGTTAATATATTTCATTGGTTTAATAAACTCTGTATAATGCCCCTCAATAAGTAGAGCTTTTGAACGGGGCAGTTAAAAGAAAGGGAAAAAAAGAAAAAGAACAGCAAAATCATAAGAACAGTTTTTAAGAGCTGCAAATAAAATAGCATTAAAACAGTTATTTAAAGTAATCAAATACAGGCATCCTGTCATATCTGTGGGGTTCCATTCTGGCCCCATGTGGGTCAGAATAAAATAATAAATAAATAGTGTCATATAAATAGTGTTTTCCACCCCCCTTCGCCTGTAACCTTTGTTTTTCTTAGGCAGCACTGGAATCAAGGGTGTTTCTTGTTAACAGAAGAACTCTCTTGGTTAACTGAAGAATGGAACATGCAGGCAAGCAGCCTGCATGCTACAGAGAAGAGACTAACCAAACGTTAATAGGAAGAAGGAACAGTCCTGCTTCCTTCCTTTCTTTCGCATTCAGGCTGGCTGCCTGCACGTCCTGTTCTTCAGTTAACCAATAAAATTCTTTTGTTAATAAGAAACACCCATGCTTCCATCGCTGCTTGAAAAAAATGGTACTGTAATGAATGCGGGGGGGGTCCCCCCTGCGGATCTGTGGATAGGTGAAACTGCAGATATTGGATATGGGGGGTGCCTGTACTAAAGCTCAAGAAGATTAGATTCCCACCTGATGGCAAAAAGCAGTGTAGGTGCCAGATGCATTTTCCTAGAGAGAAAATGCAGTGAATAGGCCAACACAATTGAGATGGCCCTTTCTGTCCATTGCCACCTACCTAAGCTCTGATGGTGAGAGTGCTCAGGATAGAATCTCCAAAGATTAACTCAGAATTTAGGTAGATTGATGTGGGAGTAACATGTCCTTTAAGTTCGCATCTGTACCTGCTGAAAATTCACTCCAGTGTTTTGAATAACTCCTGGAATAGGAGTTTATAGGCCACAGAAGTCTGTTGGAGATAAGTACAAATCCCCCCACCTTTCATGAATGAAAGTGCCGTTCTGCTCATAGAAGGTCAACTTGGTATGCAAGCCTTTGTTTAGTATTTTCCATTGTTGAACGTTCCTGGCCTATACTACCTAGCTATGGTAGCTGTAATGGTGGCACAATTCTCTATTTGCTAGATTACTGTACTTTTAGTTTTATTACACTGTTAATTACTTGTACAGTACTGCTTCCATGTTGAGAGGCACTATAACTTTGCTTATTCAAAGGCTAGTACTAAATAACAAACATTTTCTTCTGTGTGTCTGTTCATGGGTGTTAGGCTGGCCACTGTAGGACGAAGTTTTAGGTACAACTAAATCAAGTTCGCTTTGATTCAGCAAGGCAATTCTTAATTTTAATTGTGCTCATGCAAATGCTTGAATTCATTTGCTGTTGTACTTAATTTTATTGTGGTTATATGCTTGTTAATCGATTTATGTTCTAAAAATATGGAATTCATTTAGGCTTCAGAAAAATAGAACAAATCTATAAACAAAAAAAACTTTACATATAATCTTGTATCGGAATATTTCACAATAAATGCAGAATATTTATAGTCGTGTTGGCATCCTTCAGTTTCGGAAGACTATGGTATTGCGCTCTGAATGGTGGTTCTGGAACCGAGTGTCCTCTCCAGTGCGCAACGCCTGGGTAAAGTAGATATGGAGGATAGACTGTTTCCCATGCAGCAAATCCCCCCCTTCACATTGCTGAAATGGTCCAGTGGAAAGGCAGAAGCCAATATGGTTGGTTCCAGCAGTGTCGCAGGAGTTGCCAGAACGTGACTGTGTTCAGCCATGAACTGCCTCGGGACTCAGACTCCAGATTTTGCCTCGAGGTTGACTCCTGAAGCCTTTTCCATAACTGGATGTAGCCACAAGGCAGTGGAGGTTTGGGATCAGAGTTTTCCTTCGCTCAGATGAGCTGCCTTCCCAGGCTAACGAGTCCCATCTACCCGGTGGCTGTTTAGTCGCCTCTTACGACAAGTACAGCCAAACTGAGGGCCTATTCTTATCCCCCAGCCCCCAGGGGATGATAATAATGGGAATAATAAACAGAATGCTATTATTATTATTATTATTATTATTAACTTGAAGACCATTTTTGTCCTGACTCTTATTTCCATTTATCTGTCTATGATTCATAATATGCAATTATTCCTAATATTTTTATAAGTGTTTAATGCTGCAGTTGTGTTCACATTTGAATTTGAGGCTCAGTGGACTTAATCTTACATGTGTTTGTACATAAATTGAGGTTCCAGGACAGCATTGTTTTTGTAATGTATCACATTTTATAGTTTCTTAAGTGTATGTTTGAAAATACTTTTATAAGTTTCCTAAGCAGAATTGTTTCTTCTTTGCCACATAGATTTCTAGATGGTTTAATCAATGCTTTTCTTTTTTCTTTTAATTTTAGGAGAGCAAAATGGTAACAGGAATCCTGGTGGATTGCAAATTGGTGATCTAGTAAATATTGATCTTGATTTAGAAATTGTTCAGTCTTTGCAGCATGGTCATGGAGGATGGACTGATGGAATGTTTGAAACCTTAACCACTACTGGTACAGTATGTGGCATAGATGAAGATCATGACATTGTTGTACAATATCCAAGTGGCAACAGGTATATTAATCTCAGATTTTTAGTAAGGCAAATTTAAGTTCACCTGGAAAAATTGAAAATGTTTGGTTAGTGCTTGATGTTCCCCTCTTTAACTCTAGTCATTCTCAGAACAAAAATAGGAATACTGTGTATTTCTTTTTGTCTTAGATTGCACAGACACTTTCAAAAGTTATTCACTAGTTCAAATGATTTTGGTAGAAAGGTTTTTGCTGGGAATACTTCCTCTTTATTGTCTTTAGAATTCTGTTATCTGGTTGTATACCAAGAAAGCTGTGTATGAGGCTAGTAATTTTATTATAAAAATAAGGTCACAATAATGCACGTCGGGTTTTTAAACAAACTTGAGGCTCTTTTGCTCAGAATAGGAGCCGCAACAAAAGAAGATTCTGCAGAATCTACTTATTGAAGATGGGTGAAGTGTGTGTGTGTGGGGGGAAACGTTCAGCTGAAGTCTTATAAAAGCAGTAAAGATTGCTTGTAATAATGATGCTTCAAGCGGTGTGTGTGTTTTTTAAATTTTAAGGTGGACCTTTAACCCTGCTGTTCTTACCAAAGCCAATGTTGTCCGAAGTGGAGATGCTGCTCAAGGTGCTGAAGGAGGTACCTCACAATTTCAAGTGGGTGACCTTGTCCAAGTTTGTTATGATTTGGAAAGAATCAAGGTGCTTCAAAGAGGACACGGTGAATGGGCTGAGGCAATGCTTCCAGTAAGTTTGTGTTTATGTTTACTTAACATGGCATTTTAAATTAAAATAGAGATTGGTTTAAGCTCTGTAGGTTACGTGATATCTCCAGAGTGGAAAACAGCACAGTGCTACAAGAAAATCATGCTGAAGTTGTGTGGTATAGGTGCCCTTATGATAATTTTTCCTAGCCAGTGGGAGAAAAAATATGTGCACTTGCACCAGGGATGACTCCTGCACTGTAGCTGATGTCAGGTGTGAGTTCATCTAAATGTAAGATGCTTAAGGCTGCAATCCTGTACACTCCTGCCTGGGAGTAAACCCCACTAACCAAATGGGACTTAATTCTGTGTAAACATGTATAGGATTGCACTAAAAGCCCACTTGTTACGACAGCATGGCACCATGTACAATTTATAAGGCTGTGTCCCTTGCATATTAATGACTGTAAATAGAGACTCTAAAGTAGTAATCATGTGATGGCATGAGTGTAAAACTGTCTTTTCTCCATGGTTGCACCCTGAGCCCCACAAACTGCTTCTGAGGTTTTAAGGAGCCCTTGGGAATAACTTGGAGTGCAGCATTGGGGATTGCAGGGTAAGGTGAATCTCCAAAAGTCTTGTGGTAGCAGCTCTTCTTGCAGAAGCTGTCTCTGTGTGGCTTTTGGAATTGCTGCATTCCATGCTATCCCTGATAGCATTCCATACTATCCCAAGAGTCAAATAATTTGAGGGGTTTGTGGAGCTGCGCTAGGGAAGAGGGGTGGGAAAGACAACCTTCGGTTAATGTTTCTAAAATTCATCTGTAGAAACTTGATAGCCAAGTATTAGACTGGCCATTGAATCAGTGTGTGGGCAAGACTTGCTATTTCCATGTATCAAGATAATTGTTCAGTTATGAGAGTGCTCCTTAAGGGCCACTGCTTGTACATTGGAGACATTCTGTTTAAAAAAACAAATTTTGATTAGGATTATAGGGAAGAATTGTTGATTTTCTTCAAATTTGGGGATTGTGTTGTGTGTTGCATCTTTAAAATGGAGTGCACATGTGTGATTAGCCTAGCAAGTATAATATTTTGTTGGATTTGTAAAAATGACAGTGGAAAACAAAATCCCCCTCTGTGAGAAGTACACTGCAGTATTACAGTCTTATGCAGGCATAATATTGCCATCCCCACCCCAAATCTGTGCATAGAAGAACCATGTGTAGGATTAGGTAACTGTACAATGCACAGGACCTTTTTAAAATTAAAAAAAAACTTTCTGCATTTTACTTTTTGTCCCATACCACTTTTACAGTTCAGGTAGCAATGCATACTCAACTTGAGTGTATCTTAGAGTACAGGGTATCTACAGTGAAAGTAAAAGCTTATTTGCATAACTTTTAAAATCATATATGCTGGAGTCTGTCTTGTCTTCAATTTAGACTTTAGGTAAAGTTGGAAGGGTCCAGCAGATCTATTCAGACAGTGACTTAAAGGTAGAGGTTTGCGGAACTTCTTGGACATACAATCCAGCTGCTGTGTCAAAGGTGGCATCAGCAGGCTCTGCTATAAGCAATGCATCTGGTGGTAAGTTAGAACCTTTATTTAATAGGGTTTTATGTAATCTG